>NC_080850.1:24543889-24892639 GCF_030435755.1 Ochotona princeps
ATGTATCATCAGTCCACTGTGATTCTCAGTGCTTTGGGGATTGAATCATGTTAATCAAAGCTAATTGCCTCATTAACAGTAATTTCCAAAGTATTGATTAAAATAAATTCATCACGTAGTATGGGTATTGGGAATAGTAGATTAATTTTTTGAAATTTGTTATTCTGTGGTAAGGTGAAACCAACCAGAGTAGACTTAATAGAATACTGATCTTTAATGTGGAAAATAATGCTACCATTAAAAATCATGATAAGGCTTGACATAGTAGCCTAGTGGCTAAGGTCCTCACCTTGCACATGCTGGGATCCCATATGGGCACCAGTTCTAATCCTGGCAGCCCTGCTTCCCATCTTGCTCCCCACAGATGGCCTGGGAAAGCAGTTGAGGAGAGCCCAAAGCCTTGGAACTCTGCACCCATGTGGGAGACCCAGAAGAGGCCTGTGGCTCTTGGCTTTGGATCAGCACAGCTCCAGCTGTTGCGACTGCTTGGGGAATAAGTCAACAGATGGAAGATCATCCTTTCTGTCTCTCTTCCTCTCAGCATATCTGACTTTACAATAAAAATCAATAACTCTTAAAAATATCATGATAAATAGTTGTATATGTTGTCCTAGAAAAAAAATCACTGAAGTATGAAAAAAAGTTTGTTTCAAACTCTAATGTTTAGTGTAATTCCAGATATATGTAGACATATGTTATATAATCATCTGAGTTGGAGGGAGAGGAAGGAGAGAGAAAACACAAATGATTTATTTTCACCAAATCATTATCCATTGATAATATGGGAGCCAGAAGGACATGATGCCAGTTCTTAGATAGTTTGGCTTGAGGAAGGATTCATTTTTCATTCATTTCTGAATGATCTGTTTTGAATTTTAATTTTCCCTTTGGTAGGAGCTAATCTTCGGAAGTTTGGCCACAATAGCTTTTTAGCTGGAAGCATTCCTTAGATCGCAATGTTCTGAGTTCAGTGCTGGAGGTCCCCTCCTAGATTAGAGCAAGGTGAGGGGGCTAGAAATCTGGTTGGTATGTTCCCTCTGCTTCTTCACAGGTCACTCTGCATTCTCTCTGCAACAGAGATTTTGTCATCTCAACAGACTTTTTAAAAATGTTTATTTATTGACTTATTTGAAAGGCAGAGAGAGAGGGAGAAACACGCGCGCGCGCGCACACACACACACACACACACACACACACACACACACCAGAGAGAGAGATATCCTCCATCTAATGATTTGCTCCCCACATACCAAGTGCCTGCAAGAGTGGGGCTGGGCTAAGCAGAAATCAGAATTGTAGAGCCAGCTTAAAGTCTCACATGTCAATGACAGGGACTCAAGTACTTGGGCTGTTATCTGCTGCCTTCTCAGGAGCACTAGCAGAAAGATGGATTGAACCAGACATTCTCATATGAGAGACAGACATCCAAAATGATGGATTAACCCACTGTGCCACAGGACCTGCCTCTTAACTTGCTGTTACTCTTAAGAAAATTATTTATTTGTAAGGTAGAATTATAGAGAAGAGAGAGACAGACAGAGACAGAGACATAGATGACCCTTTTCTCCCTGGGTTATTCTGCAAATGTCTGAAGGATAGGGCTGAAATCAGTAGCCATGGACTCCACCCAGGTCTCCCCATGGTGGCAGGAGCCCATCTTTTACTGCTTGCCCAGGCACATTGGCAAGGAACTGGATTGAGAAGTGCAGCTGAAATTCCAGTCTGTGTTCTGATATGGAATGCCACCATTGCAAGGGGATCACTTAACCTGGCTGTGCCACAATCCAGTCCTCCTAGATACTGCTTCTCCTCAGCCTTCTCCTCTGCTGCAACATGCTTTTTTGATGCTATACTCAAAGGATCTCTTTCAACAGCATATGGCAGAATATAAATGAATTGGTTCTGTTAACTTAAAATATCTGTCTTTGAGGCATAGCTGTATACAAGGATTTGAATAATGTTTTCTGGTCTCTCTCAACCCCTCTGTCTAATGGAGTCTTCCTTTATTCGTTGTCTTAAACTTGGCTTTTTTTGCTTTTGTGTCTTCCTTTCGGTTGTGTGTGTGTGGGGGGGTCTTTTTTATCACTGTGCTCTCTTACGGTTCAGATTTATTGTTGGACTCATTCTTAGATTAAATTATTTTATCAGGAAAGAAAAACAGTCATGGGCAACTTGACTCTTAAACCATCCTTAATGGAGATTTAATGCATTCTTCTTACAGAGGAAGAGAAACTTGATTGCTGTTTCTCATGGACAGATTTTGGGTGGCTTTGCCTGACTCACAAACTCCTACCTATGCCTCCCCCATTGACTGGCCATTGTGGAGTAGGCATGACACATCTTGGATATAGGGTGGAGGTGAGATCATAACTGTCAACGTCACCAGTAGCAGGTGATGTGGTAGAATGGCAGTTGCCTTGTACAGAGGAGTGTGAGAAAGATAAGAGCAGGTACCAACTTCTTCCCAGTTGACTAAAGAGTGGAGGCTTATCTTAATATCTCCACAATAAGATAAGAGAAGTGTCATTCCCAAGTATTTGTATTAGGCCACCTATTCCAAAATCCTTCTATTGGTCTCCTATACCCATGCTTTTCACATTCAGCCAGTCTGATGTCCTTTCTCTGAACATACTGTCCTTTGTCCTATATTTGGCATCAAATGGAAATTCCCTTTTAGAGTCTATTTCACTTCATTGAGGATACAACTCTCAATAGCACTGCAGGATTTTCCTGTTTGATATGTCCGACCGAATTGTCTGTCATCTTTCCTCTGAACAGATCAGAAACCTTACCTGTTTATTTGCAAAGTCCCCCAAAAGTTTCTTAACTGCAGATTTTCTTTTAAGCATGTTGACTTGTAAAATGTATAATTTCAACTCCAAGCTTGCATATTTTATCCTGTGCTAGAGATAAATGTGTCTGCATTTCTTAATAATTTCCCTGGAGTAAAACTCAATTTTATAATGTATAAATGCAAAATGTCTGTCACTGTGAACTTGTGTCACACAATTACATTTTTTTTCCCAATAGAATTGAAATGTATTTTATCAAGGAAAGCATAGTTAAGGTTTCTCTTCTCAAATTCCCTTTGGGCCCAGAATCATGGCTATATGTAATAGTAACATTTATTGAGTCAAATTCCGGTTCAAAAGACATGAACTGCTATTTTTATATTCATTTCATCAAATATTTATGGAGTGCTTAGTAATTGCTATCAGGCATTCTAGGCACTGGAAATACATTGGTAAACAAATGAAACAGCTCTGAATTACAGCGCTTTTAGTTTCATGGATAACACAGAGAGTAAATCTGTAGTTACAGTAAAATTAGTGGCCATTGAAATATAAGGAAGAGGAGTCGAAAAGTGTTTTGTTTCTGAAGAAAGGAAGAATCCTGAGAAAGTAGAGCTGAAATGTATCAGTTGAGGATGTGGGGATGTGTAGCAGAGTGAGTAGGGGATGAGGTATGAGACCACAATGCCACAAAATAGCATCAACACAGAATTTTCTGAGGCACCTTATTAATACAGGCTTAATTCTTGCCATGCATTTCCTTGCTTTTCCCTTCATGTCTCTACTCTGTTTTTCCTACCCGTGTGTGATCTGTTCTTCCCTGAGCATGATATGTTTTTGCCTAACCCCATGTTGCCCCTGGTGCCTGGAGTTCCTCTTTCTTTTCTTGGTAAGAACTCAATACTCTTCGACACTCATGCAAGATGTGTCACTTCCTTCAGTTACTGACTGAGCTTGTGGTTTTCCCCTCTGATCTCAGAGTTTTGAATATAAGTATCTCAGTTATTATTCAACTTATTAATCTATCTCATACAGACTGTAAACGTCTTGAGAATTTGCTTTATCCTGTCTATTCTTATATTCTGCTGAGTAGCATGTAGTAGCTACTGCATGTATGATTGAGCATTAGATGTGACTTGTGATTGTTTGGAATGACCTTGGTGTTAGTTCTCTATTCTCTTAAAAATCCCAATATGTAAAGCAGTTAAGAATAAGGCATTAGGTGCTGGACTGCCTGGATTCAATCTGAGCTTGACTAGTTGTCAATTGTGTGATCTTTGGAAAGTTACTTCAAATTTAGGTGTTTCACCTTGCTTCTAAAATACTTCCCTTTGGGATATACAATGAATAAATCACAGAGTCTGTGTACAGTACATATATTAGTGCATGTCATGCTCCAAGCATTGCATTAATGTAGTTAACAAGCATTGTTCCATGGTTATTTTCTTTGCAGATGCAAATTCCTAGTGGTTGTTGTGAGTACCTTCATAGGTACTGCTCATAGCTGAGTGCCCTTGAAGTTTACATCCTTAGCCTTACAGCTCTGGACATCTCCTGTATTTCCTCTGGAATTCTCATCCTGTCATTGGCTTTACCTGCATGTCTGCTTCTGATTCTTCAGTTTGCCCCACGCTGGGCTTTGAATCCTATCTCTACCTCCCTGCTCAGGTTATTGTCACGCTGGGCTTTGAATCCTATCTCTACCTCCCTGCTCAGTGTATTGTGATAAGCATCTTTCTGTGCTCCAAGTGGAAATTTCCAGCATAAAGTACTATCCTCTTCCACTTTGTACATTAAAGGTGCATCTATTAGTCATCCCTTAGTCATTTAAATGTGGTTCTGTGAGGTCACCTTTTACTTACCTGCTATCGTCAACTGGATGCTAAATTGCTGGGGGGTGGCCCTGCGGTTTTGGGAGCAGAGCCCCGTGCCTCTGGGGATGTGACCATCGACATGATGGACTCTAGAACCAGCCAGCAACTGCAGCTTATTGATGAGCAGGATTCCTACATCCAGAGTCGCGCAGACACCATGCAGAACATTGAGTCTACAATTGTTGAGCTGGGTTCCATCTTTCAGCAGCTGGCACACATGGTTAAGGAACAGGAGGAAACCATTCAGAGGATCGACGAGAATGTACTAGGAGCCCAGCTGGATGTCGAGGCCGCCCACTCAGAGATCCTCAAGTACTTCCAGTCAGTCATCTCCAACCAGTGGCTCATGGTCAAAATCTTCCTCATCCTCATTGTCTTCTTCATCATCTTTGTGGTCTTCCTTGCGTGAACCCTGTCCACACTGAGGCACTCGGGGGGCAGGTCTGGCGGCCCTCCTGGGAAGGCAGAGGACCAGTGTTGCCACTGAACCTGTGCAGGGTGCTGGGGAGAAAGGCCCCGTTTCCTTGCCACTGCTGAGACTGGCCGCTGCCCATGATCTTCCCCACCCCATGCCTCTGACCACCTGACCCTCCCCTTCCTACCCTCAGGCCCTTAAATCACACGGTTCTGGATTTGGACTCTGCCAGGAGGTGGCTGGAAAGGAGCAGAGGCCAGCCTGGGACCCGCAGGGAGAATGTCTCCACTAGGAGTTTTCATAAACCCTCCCGGCCTCTCCCAAAGGATGCTTCGGCGGCGGCGGCGGCAAGCATGTCCTTCCTCAGCTGTCCAGGAGCGCAGAAGGGAAGCCAGACTGTCCCAGGGACCAACTTTGCTTTCTGGGTTGGGGCTTGAGCTGCTGTTTCATCTGCGCCACTGAAGTTGGGGTCCCCGAGCCGTTCAGCTGCCTGCACAGCCCCAGCTGGCAGGAAGTCAGAGCCCACCCCCCCAGCCTGCACAGCCCCGCCTAGCAGCTGCAGGTGACTCAGAATCTGCCAAACGTGCTGCAGCCAGTGCTCTCCCAATTACAATGAGACTGTCAGCCTCAAAAAAAAAAAAAAATCTGAAAAATACACCTTCCTCCTTTTTAGTCCATTTGCATTCCATTTCTGGATTATTACAATGTCTTAAGTATTATTGAATGTTATCTTCTATGCCAGGTTCAACATTAAATATGCCTTTTTTTCCTGTATATTCTCAACTCAAAAAGTTTCTAGAGTACTACCTGTTCTCCTTTTCTTTAATAATTTCACTATTGTGAGGCCTTGCCCCACTTACCAATATTTCCAGGGCAGGGATTTTTGGCATTTGTGGGAATAGAATACAGTTCTACTATGCCCCTGTTATATAATCTGGCAAGAGGGTTAAATTCGCCGAGCCTCTGCTTGTTCCTATTTCCAGTGAGGATGCTGAGAATTGGCTTGCTGAGTTGTTACAGGAATTAGATATGTGTAAGAATTGCATCCTGCTATAACATGTGCCCTCAATAAACGGGTAGTGCATGTGTTAGAAAAGTAGCAATTATAGTAGTAAAGTGGCCAGTTACAGTGCAGTTAGAGAAATGCTATGTCACAGAAATACACAAAGAGCTTTTTTTTAAAAAAAAAAAAAGGCAGAAATGGAGACTAATCTGCTTTGAGGAGCCAGAGATGACATTCAGGGGATGAAAACCTTACACTGAGTCTAGAAGAACCAGTGGGACAAGTATCAAGTGGTTACTTCATGCATATTGTGAAATATATCTTGGTAACCTGTGTGTATTCCTAGGATGCCCCTGCCAAGATGTTTTCAATGACATTTTTGGTGGGTTATCTCTTTTTCATTAGTCTGTAATAATTCAGAAAGACCTCTTCTAGCTGGGTGTTACTAACATTCTTGTATATTTTCTTATCAAAACAATACACAGAAGGGTATTTAACAGAGAGACATATAATAAACATTAAACCTGCAGATTGTACATGGGGTTATGATTCCTGCCAAGACTTGAGCTGTTGACTCCCAGACCTGGCAGAAAGGAGTCTTTCCCTGTCCTCATGCCCCTACATTTTCTTCTTCCTGGAACCCAGATTCTGTTTTGCTCTGTGACTACATTCTCGGTTCCTCTTCCTGTCTCTGAGTAACCCTTCAGATTCTTACTCGCTGGTCCTCCAAATCTCTGTCATCTTAATTTTCCTGGGTAACTGCAGGAAAGAGCTACTGGTGCTTTTCACTCTTCTGTACTCCTCAAAGGGGAAGAACAGGAACCACCTCTTACAGGGAGGTCTCCTACCCAACTGTGAATTGCAGTTCTCTGGATGACAGATGATCGCTTTCCCCTATTGCCCTAAAACCTGGTGGCTTAAACAAACTGTGTGATCACTATATCTTACAAATAATCAACTCCATTGTGCATAGACATTATGCTTTCAGTGCTTTCATTTCCTTTTAGAGAACAATTCATTCGTTTTGTTTGTTTCTTGCAATCAGTGATAGGAGAGCTGCTGAACCAAGTGATTTCTTTATTGTATTTTTAGATCATTTGGTATTCAAACTTAAATGAATTTGAGTTTATACAATATGCACAAAACATGCAGATGTGCATATGCACACACAGAGTCATGTAATGCCTAACAGTGTTTTGCAATGATAAGACTAGGGGAATAATTTTAATCATAATGAAGCTGAAAAGTTTGTATCACGTGACATTTTTTTATTGTGTATAAAATATAGTATAATTATCTAGGTGGAATATCATGTAACCATGAAAATAAGACTAAAATGAGAAATTTAATGTTCCATTGGTAGATGACAAATCAGAAACAAATCATTTCAACCACATAAAACTAAACTATTCCTAAGAACAAAGACAAAAAAATACACAATTAGTAAATATGCCTAGTTGTATCACGTGACATTGTAACCTTAGAAAGTCTTATACAACACGTTACTCTTACATTAATGCTGGTGGAAACAAGCCTACTGTAATGCCAGTCCTGTGAAAGCATAGCACAAAAATTATGTATATAATCCTTGATGATAAGTGACTGGGTTACTGGTTCATGCATACACTAAATCTTACTTTTTATTATTACTTTGAAATATAAAAACACAAAATTTTACTGTGAAAGAGTATGTTGTGTTATACTAACAACAGTCTCATATTTATTGTGTGTCTTGACTGCCTCTACGGCTATATTGAGTAGTTAGTGTGGTACACTTGCTGTTTGCAAAATGATGAAATCATCTAATAGTACAGTGCTTAAAATGTATCCTCATCATTGCGTTGAGTAGTTTTATGTTCCAGTATCTTGATACATTTTAACAAACCAGCTTTATCAATTCTCACTGAATCAGAAATCCTTGATTATCCTAATAGCACAAATTAATACACTAGATCAGTAAGATGTGAAGTAACTGACTTCAGAGCTAATGTGGGATTTAAATAGTTGGGAGTTTGTATACAGTCATGGAGACATAAAGCCGATTGCTAAAGTCCCCATTGATTCCGAAAGTCTAAAGTTCCAAGTTGTTGTTGCTGCTTTACTTTCTTGTAGTTGAGAAGGTATTGGGAGGTACTATTTTCCTGAATTGCAGGAGGAGCAAGGAAGGGATTTACATGGTGCTTAAAATGCACGCTATCTTCTATGAGTTGTCAAAGTAAAATGTGTCCCCACATTAAGAGCAATTTGATCACACATTTGCACATGGAGGATCTGTGGCTGGCCTGCCAATTGGAATTTTAGTGGACTTTTATGAGCGATACTTTGACATTTTTTACATATGAAATTATGTATATGTAAATATTCCTACTACATTTTAGTCAGTCCTGGCTATTGGGAACCTTACTTGGCATTTGAACATTCAATTAAGCTCTTTGTAAAAGTTTTCTAGTTAAAAAGAAAAGAAATGTTCTAGAGAGGGAGAGAACGGACTTTACACATTAATCTGTGCCTGAGGTGAGGCAGCATTCCTTATCTTTGGAACACAGTCCATCCAGGGTATGAATCAACAACCGTGTCTCTTAAATTTGTTGTAGTTTAGCTCCTTTGGAAAAACATACAGCAGTTTTGATTGCGTTAGTTATTTTTCAGTTAACAAGATTTTGCAAGTCTTCCTAACCTAGCATTAAAACCTCTACGATAGGGACCTGCACTGTGGTGAAATTGGTTATTTCATTGACTATTCCCAGCATCCTATATGGGTACTGGTTCATGCCCTGCCTATTCAACTTTTGATCAAACTCCCTGCTAATGCACTTGGGAAAGAAGTGGAAAGTGACCCAAATGCTTAGGCCCCTGCCATTCACATGGGAGATGCAAAAGGAGCTCCTGGCTCTTAGCTTTGGGCTGGCTCAGGCCCAGCCATAACTACAGAAGCAAGATTGATTGATCTTTCTCTCTCTCTTGCTCTGTTTCACTATTTCTCACTAATTCTGCTTTTCAAAACAATTGTTTTTAAAGATTTAGTTTTTTTTATAGGAATGGCAGATATACAGAGAGGAGGAGAGACAGAGAGGAAGATCTTCCATCTGTTGATTCACTCCCCAAGTGGCTGCAACGGCTGATACTGAGCCAATCTGAAGCCAAGGGCCTGGAACCTCTCTGGGTCTCCCACGTGGGTGCAGGGTCCCAAGGCTTTGAACTATCCTTGACTGCTTTCCCAGGCCACAAGCAGGGAGCTGGATGGGAAGTGGGGCTGCTGGGATATGGACCAGCACTCATATGGAATCTCAGTGCATGCAAGGCAAGGACTTTAGTCACTAGGCTACCACACCAGGCCCTTCAAAACAACAAATCTTTTCAAACAGAAAACTTCCAAGACAGTGGTTCTCAAAGTATGGTCCTCAGTCCAACATCATCACTTGGGAACGTATCGGAATTGCAAATTATTGAGGCCCACGCCAGGCTTAACAACAGGTGTATTTTAATAAATTCTCCAGGTGATTCTGGTACAAAATAAGATTTGAGAAAACTGATGTTAGACTTGCACTAGCCTGTCTTTCCTGGCTTATTTCTTGTGCTTTCTCACAAACACCCTACAGTATGGAACCTTTTGTATCCTTTTATGTTTCTATGACTGGATGGATATGTAGTGTGGATATGTGTTTCAAATATGTAATTTTCTTCTCTGGGACTTCATGCTTTCTAACAGCTTTCTCTGTCTCTTCCATCTTTAGCCAGTCTCTGAAATCCAACTTAAACAACATTTTTTTGAGAAAGCCTATTAACGTCCTTAAAGGGTCACAAGACCTTTCACATCTCCAAAACTTGACAGCACGTTTTATATTTGATTTTGCTTTAAAAAAAAAAAGCTACCTGAGAGACAGAAAGATACAAGCACATGAGAGAGCTGCTGCCTACCTGTTCACTCCTCAGATGTTCACAACGACTGTGACTGGACAGGGGATACGGCAGTGAGCAAGTTAAACAACTGTTCTTATGGAATTTATGGTCAAAGGTAGACTTTCCCCATCTTTTGTCCTGGATCATAAGCTCTTGGAGGGGGCACAAATGTTTTCTCCTTCTCAGTATTTCTTAGGTTGTGTTATGTTATGGTCGGCAGTGTATGAAATAATGCCGTTGTTTCTTCTTATCCTTGAAGGATACAGTATGTTGCTGTGCTCCCATTGTGGCACTTTGTTCTCAAAAAGTGATGACACTTTATAGCAGATTCAGAGGAAATGGAGCTCTTCTGTGAGTAAAAGTCAGATCAAATAAACCAGTAGTTCTCAGTCTCAGCATTGTTAACCTTGGAGACCATGTAATTCCTCAGTGAGTGGAGCTACCTTACTCAGTGTAGAGTTCAGTGGCACCCTTGACCAGTTGATGCCAGTAGCATCATTCTCCTGGTTATGACCAAAACAAACAAACAAACAAACAATAAATAAATAAAACAAAAAGCCAGGAATTCTGTATCAAGCTAAGGGGTAAAACTTAGTTATAAAAAGAAATCAAGCTTAGAGGAAACTTACTTAAAGTCAGGATATTTGTGAGTGTAGGATTGTGATCAGACAGTGAATCCATAGTCCTGGACAAATTGAAGCAGGCCTGAATGTGCACTTCATTTTAGAGAGGATTTGGGGATTTCATAATTCTGAGCACCCTTCAAGTCCTGAGGCTCAGTATTTTTGTGCTTTGACTATTTCTAAAGTAGCTTCTAAAGAATTAAAATAAATCCCTTGGGATTTGGAAGCCGTAGCAGTGTGAAGTGATAGCGATAAAGTGAGTGTCCTGATCTTTGAATAACACTGCCAGGACCTGATGCCAGCTCAGCTCTAACCGCTTGTGAGAACTTGGGCAAATCCCCAACCCTTGTTGGTTCTCTCTTCATCCGTGAGATGGATGATTTTATAGAATTCATACCTCAAAATTAATTGCAAATACTATGTAATGTAATGCAAATTATAAATATTGGCATGTAATTCAGAATGGAGTAGAGAATGTAAGATTCACAGTATCAATTTAACTTTCTGTGTTCATGATTCTTAGCAGTCATAAATTACCTCATTTTTTTCAATAACTACTCATATTTTTAGATTTTTTTAAAAAATAAAAAATAGCAATAATGACAGAAACAATAGTTTTATTGTGAACTGCTGTTTCAATGCCTGTAAAACATCAACAGGCAAAATAGCTAAGGAAATTTGCAAGTTCTTTGGCAGTCAGACAAAGGACACTGGTTGAGTTAATAATGTTAGTCAGTCAAGTTATTATTATGCCAAGAAAGAGTTTCAAACTGAAGATTATGTAGAGACAATATTTAAGTAAAGCATATATACAACTAGGATCGTTTTTAAGTCTTAGCCTTACTACCACCATTTGCTAACTTAATATAAATTAAAATAAAATAATACCTTCATCATTTAAATATTTTAAAGATTTATTTTTATTTGAAATACAGAGTTACAGAGAGGAGAAACAGGTCTTCCATCTGCTGGCTCACACTGCAAATGGCCGCCATTGCTGTAGCTGAGCTGCTCTGAAGCCAGGAGGCAGGAGCTTCTTCCATGTCTCCTATGTGGATGCAGAGATCCAAGGCCTTGGACCATCCTCTGCTACTTTCCCAGATTCTAAGTGGAGAGCTAGATTGGAAGTGAAGCATCCAGGACTCAAACAGGCATCGTTTGGAATTCCAGCACTATAAGCTGAGGCTTAACCTACCATGTCACAGTGCCAGCCCCATCTTCTTTTACATATTCTGATTTTAAAGGGCATAAGTGCACTGCCTTCAGCTCACCATATGAATATTTTAGAGCTGTCATAATAAAGTTATGCATGGCCTGGGCTAACAGATATGTGTTATTTGACAGTCCTAGAACTAGGAGATTGAAACCAAGGTGTCAGCATAGAAATCCTTCCTCTGAATACTTTAGGGAAAGAATTCTTTGTTACCTCTTCCTGAGTTGTTAATTTGATGACAGTATCTGGTGTTTGGTTATAGATGCATCATCCCGATTCTCTGTCTTCATGTGGCCATGTTTCCTCTGTGCACTTGTGTACCTGTTTCTGGATACCTTATTTTAATCTGATTATTTTCTGTAAAATGTCTTTTTCTATATAGGTTTCCTTCCAAATCTTTGGAAGAGGGAGATTACAGTTCAACCTATAATGCCAACCTAAGCAACAAGGGAATGTATGGGAAAGATATGAGGTGGGTTATTTAATTGAAGAAAGAGCTGAAAGATAGGATTTGAAAGGTAAAAGCATCTCTTCCAAAGAGTCAAGGAGCAAGAGTTAAACTCCAGTAGTCCAGGGGATAGTGCTAGAGTCAAGGGACTTCCACTGACCTCCTACCCTTTATTATCAGGTTTTCAGAGTCCCAGGAGAGAATCTGATTGAGTCCTGCCTTGGGCAGAAAGTCAGAATCCTGTCATTTGCTTTTCCATTAATTCTGTGACAACAGAGAAGACATTATTTTCTAAGGAGTTGAGATGCTATACTAAGGGAAATGAGACAGGATTAAAATTGGTTTAAAAAAAAATTCTACCCTTTAAGTAGAAAATGAGGAAAGGATCAAACTTCTTTTTTAAAAAAATGTACAGGGACTCTCTGGTTTAAACTAAAAATAGCAATTCAAAAATTCATTTAGCACATTCATTCTACTGGTCATCACAATACACTGACAATAGCAGCCATTTGCCCTTGTGCTTGAGGAGCTGACTGGGAGCCAGGGCTTATTGCTGCCATCCAGCATCACAGGGGACTATCCTACCACATAATCCAAGCCCAGGAAAAACTCCAAATTCAGAATTCAAAGTGTGGTCTTTTCTGGGTGCTACCTATTACTTTTGTGCCATCAAAATTGAAAATAACCTAAGTGGAATCATCAAAAGTCAGGACCGTTTTCTGACTTTTCATCCACTTCAGATTCACCATTAATTGTGTTAATAAACCTCTCGTGCTGATTGGTATTCTGAGAAGTTTGCCAATGTGATGTAATTTTCTTATAAATCTAGAAGAGAAAATATCAACTGATCATGATTGTTTCCATTCCTGAACCATCTTCAGCAGGACTTTGCCACCATGTCAGTTTTATAGATAGAGAAAATGAATTCCTGAGCAAGTCCTCTCCCACCCGTTTTGTCTCTTGTTTCTTGCACGCTGATCCAGGTCAGGACACTTTACCCTCTAACAGAAAATGAGTAAAAGAAGACGCAACAGTCACACAGAGCTTCCTGGCACAGTGTGATTGGATGTTCCTTTATGCCTTGGGAGAAAGCAGATATATCCTCCTCTCAACTTCTGAGGTACCCACTTCTTAAATTCCACCACTGTGCTCTCCTTCCCATTTTACCCCCTTTGCCAACCCAGCCCACCTTCTCTTTAAAGAATATAACCATTGTGGGCCTGGTGCAATAGCCTAGTGGTTAAAGTACTTACTTTGCATGGGCCAGGATTCCATATGGGTGCCGTTTCATATCCTGGTGGCCTCACTTCCCATCAGACTCCTTACTTGTAGCCTGGACAACAGTCAAGGATGGCCCAAAACCTTGGGACCCTGCACCTGCATGGGAGACCTGGAAGAGGCTCCAGACTCGGATCAGCTCATCTCTGACTGTTACTGCCACTTGGGGAGTTAATCAGCAGATGGAAGATCTTCCTCTCTGTCTGTCTTCCTCAATGGATATCTGACTTTCCAATAAAAATAAATAAATTTGTAACAAAAAGAGTATAACCGTATGATCCAGCAATAGCACTCCTAGGAATATATCCAGAACAATTGTTTTATGAGAAACCAATATGCACTCCTGTGCTCATAGCAGCACAATCAGTAATTGCAAAAACATGGAAGCAACCAAAATGCCCATCAACAGAGGATTGGATAAGAAAGCTATGGTTCATCTACTCCATGGAATACTACTCAGCTACTAAAAAAAACAAAATGCAGTTCTTTGTGGCCAAATGGGCCAAACTGGAAACCATAATGCTAAGGGAAATGAGCCAATCCCAAAAGGTTAAATACCACATGTTTGCCTTAATTTAAGATGATATGATGTTATGTATAACATGTTATGTTATGAATGTTATATGTTGTGTATAAACTAAAATTGAAGTATAGGTGAGGTGGTCACAGAAGGTGGCTGGGAACTCGCATTTACTTTTAACATATTGGTTACTCATTACTATGTCAATTAATTCCATAATGATGTAAATTTTTGCTGATGGTATGTTGGAGCTTTCAATTGACTGGGATGATACTCTGCTGGCTCTGTCTTCAGACCAGAGAGGGTGTACTTAAGAAGCCGTTGAACTTGACTGGACAATAAGACGCTGGACTCTATGTTTGGTATACGCTTGCAATGGGGGAATCTCAACTGAACTTGAGCTGTGGTTATGCAACAAGGTGGAGGAATCCACCATGGTGGGAAGGTTTGGGGAGGGGTGGGGAGAACCCAAGTACCTATGTAACTGTGTCACATAATACAATGTAATTAATGAAGTAAAAATAATAAATAATTAAAAGAAAAAAAAAGAAAAGACAAACAATAAAAAGTATTGGTAGGATGTGGAAAAAAAAGAGTATAACCGTTGTTATATTGCTTATGACTTGAATTAAGAAAAGAGATAGGAAAATTAACAAAGTGAATTGTGTAAAATGAGAGCTATAAGGGAGTGACTTATCATTTAGTATGAAATCTTAAAGAATAGACGTAGCCCTAAGGCTTTTCCTGAAGATGAATAGCTGATAGACCTTCTGTAGTATTTTACCTGCTGTCAAATTCCATGCCATGCCTGGGAATGGAAGAGTGATCCCCAAAGCTGGAAAAATATGCAATAGGGAGTTAGGAGGAAAGCTGGTACCATAGGCAGAATGTGAACTCAAGAAGGGGTTATTAGTGATGACTGTGAAAGATATCAGAGCCCGGTAAATGAGGGCGGGGTGAAGACATGGAATGATGAAACAAGAAATATTTGAAATTTTACTTTCTTGACATTAAAGAAAAAACTAACTAGTCTGTGCTAGATGTGTGCATGTCAATTCTGTTTATGACTATGGACAAAAAAAAAATCCCATGGTTCCATTTAACTTAAGGAGGTCAGGAAGTACATAAGCCTGAAGTGGGGAAACAGGGTGTGTTTGGCAAACAATAATAATAATTCTTGCTGGTCAAAATGCAGTTTCCAGGGCACTGTCACAGGAAACTCCTCAGGATACCCTTGAGATGTCAGGTGGAGAAAGAAACAAAATTCCTGGATCACAGTTAAGGAACATGGGCCTGGAGTAGGGATCAAGAAGGGAGCAGATCTGAGACAAAATTGTTGGATCTCAAGTATAGGGACATGCTTGAGTGATACTCACCAGTAATGAAGGAAATACAGAGCTTGGGCATGGAGGCCCAAAAGTTGGATAGAAACTGTTGGACACCATTTGGTGTGTGTTGAGCTCTGAGAGGTGAAGAGGGATGTGATTTTCAGCAAGTTCTAAAATATATGTTTTTATTAACAGATACTCATTAGCCAATATAATAAATTATTGTGTAATTGCTTTTTCTTCTCTATGTTCTTTTTCTCTTCCTTTTCTTTCTTTTCACTGCTACTTGATCTCCCTTTTTATTTTTCATTATTCTATTTTTCCTTCCTCATGTGTATTCTGTTCTTTCCTCTCTGCTTCTATATTTTTTCTGTCTCCCTTCTTAATCCCTCTCTAACACCTGCTGTTCTCCCTTCTCTCTCCTGTCCCTTCCTGCTTGCCATGGCCCCACCTGCTCTCTTCTCTCTCCAGGTATTATGCCATCTGCTGCCAGCCTTTGGTCTATAGGAACAAGATGACCCCTCTGCGCATTGCATTGATGTTGGGAGGCTGCTGGGTCATCCCCATGTTTATCTCTTTTCTCCCTATAATGCAAGGCTGGAATAACATTGGCATAATTGATTTGGTGAGTATCCAGGCAGACACTACTTGTTTGTTGTGTGATCCACATCGCTTGGTTCTAAGTGAACAGATAGTATTAACTTAGGAGGGTATGTTCAGAAGTAGCTCAGCAGTGGTCTGAGTAACAGTGTTTAATGCCCACAGACAGAGAGCTTTCCCTTCACTGCTCTCTTCCCAGGTAGACTTGGGGCATTCATGTCCACCTCTGCATTGTCCAGTTACACCATGGGTCCTTCTAAGTTGATTTGCTCTTCTTCTACCACCCCTAGGTGATATCTTATCCCCCCTGGCCTGTTTACAGTAAGAACCCTATTAGTCAGGTTTAGTCAGAATCCTTTTTTACCCTGACATATCCTCTGAATAAGTTATTTCCCATCCATTCTCTATGCTCCTTGAGCATAAATTCCCACATGTCTGCAATGTTTAGAACTGAGCCCAATCTTTCTCCAATACTACAGAGCTCCACACAGTGATATCATTAACTAATTGTGAGTTTTGGTGTCTTACTGCTTTGAAAAATGTCATGAATTTTTTTCTGTAACATTATTGTATACTGTACAGCATGCTGCATGCTTTACGTATGATCCTGATGGCATCCTTTTTGAAATTCTATAATTCTTTCTCCTTGTTCCCAGTGAGAAAAGCCAGCCTCCTAACTTTAAATATCTTAACCAATGACACAGAGCTCGCAAGGCTGGAATCAAAGGTTAACAGTAATATTCTTGTGGCTTGGAATGTGTCATGTAACCCAAGAGATCTTCATTCTGTTTCTCTCTGAAAGTCTGTCAAGTCTACGTTAACCCAGAGAAAGTATGAATGGAGGTTTCCAGATGTGATGAATTCCTGAGTCAGGAGTTAAGAGATCCAGTTCCTGAGCCCAGCCCTATCTCTACCCCATTTCCAAAAGGATGCAATAGCAAGTTCCATTAGTCCTCAGGGAGGAGTGTCTCCCATGGATGTGGGAGGGTTTACCAACTCCAATGTATTGACTTTCCTGAAAAACAGAACAAGTAGAATGTGTGTGTATGTGTGTGCACACACAAAAGAGAGGAACATTTTTATAAGGATTTTATAAGGATTTATAAGGAGGTTGACAGTTCCCAAGATCTGCCATCTGCAAGATGGATGCCAATGCTTTGAATAAAGTAGGAAAGCATCAGTGTCCTAACTTCTGGCAGGAAGGTAACCAAAATTTCTCTCCTACTCAGCCTTCTTTTTCTGTTCAAGCTTTTGATGGACTGGAAGAGAAGGGTATTCAAAAGATAGTATTGTGAAGGGTAGTAAGCTTTACTTTGATTGGATGTTAATTTCATAAAAAATCTCATCACTGACATACCCATAATAATATTTGGTCAAATGACTGGTTACCCTTTGGCCCTAGTCAAGTTGACTTATAATTGTCTCATCCTTGCCTAGACAATCTTCAGGAGTCCTCTAGCTCTGATGTGCCAATGTTATGAAATAGAGTGTGTGTGTGTGTAAAATCTGGATTCCTTTTTTTCACAGGAAGTTGTCAGGTAGTCACTTCAAAATTGATCTCAGGATCCCTTTACATGCATGTGGAGATTGGGGAGGAAAGATTGAGAATGAGCTCTGAACCAATAGAAGTAGAAGGAGAGGGCACTGTCCTGGCCTCTCTCTACCACTTCCGCACCCTTAGTCCTCCCTCTTCCCTTGTGAAGCAAAGGAGCCATTCAAACTTGGCTAGATAAGAATTTGCTTGTGATATATCAGAACAAGCATTCCATGGACTTGTAAAAGAATGCCGCAGATAGACGAGTGAAGTAGAAGGGAACTTATACATGGAGGTTCTGTGGATATTGATGCATATCCCACATTCAGACTATTGGTATGATAATTTTTAGTGAAAGTCAAGTCATAATCACTAGCCGTTATTATTTGTTTACATTGTTATTGTTCATTGTCCACAGTTCTTACTGTTGAATGCTTACATAAAATGCAGTATCCCTACAATGTATCAACCCCATGTCAATCTATATTCCTATGAACCTCATTTAGGCTTCATCACAATTCTGTGAAGTTCATCCTGTTCTTGTCCTCATTTTATAAATCAGTGGGGTTATTAGGTGACATCATTGGCAGGAAGTAATGTTGAATCAGAGCCCAGATTTTCTTGACCCTGGAGTTTTGCTTTTAATTTTTGTACTAAACTTACTCTTTAAAGGAGGGGGTCTTCAGAAGCATTATGTTAATGCACTGGGAACTTTTCATGAGGACTCGGCATTCTTATCTTCTGATGTAGAATTCCCAAGGGAGGTAACCTAGAAGTTTTAGTTTACTAAACTCACAAGATAGAAGCATCCTCTGTGTGCTTCACCTTGATTAGATGGCCCATTATTTTACACAGTGAAGAATGCATGGCTGCAAATGTCAGAAAAGTTACTTACTGAAGTGAGAAGGTGGAGCATTGCTTTATTGGAATTCAACTAGGAATATACTCATCAACTCATACATGAGATGTTTTATGTAAACATGTATGCCTCCAAATGATTGAAATTCCTAAAAACATTGATATTAAAGGCTATGGAAATTATAAAAATTGAGCAAAGTGATGAATTCACAAATGATAGAATCCTGGAAAATGAAAATCCACTCTGTAGACTGTACAGACATACATTGTATGCATGTAAACCTGCACATTATACAATTATAGATGCTGTCCAGGACTAGAACCCAAGAAAGTTCTTTCCTGTGGACTCATGTGTGTTTTTAAAGCTTAAGTTGCTGGAAATGCTCTCCTTCATCCCACATTTAACAGAGCAGCAGCCACACCAAGTAATTTCAGTTATTAATATAATGTTTAAGAAACCCCTATAAATTTTGAATTTAAATGTTCCTGTAATAGTGTACATACTGTTTCTTAACTGTGTCCCTAACATTAGACTCTGGTTAATGATATTTTAATCACCATTATAATTTTTATAAAGAATATATTAAACTGTTCAATTTTTAAAATAAAAGATGTATTTAATTTATTTGAAAGGTAGAGTGAGCTAGAAAGGAGAGACAGAGATTGTCCACCTGCTAGGTCATGCCTAAAATGGCAACTGCAGTCAAATGTTTGAACCATTATCTGCTGCCTTCTCAGGTGCATTAACGGGCAGCCGGATTAGATGTGAAACAGCTGGAACTCCAAATTGGAGCTCCAAGTGGGATGTCAGAGTCACAAGTGTGGGTAAACCTGTGCTAGTTCTTCACATGTTTTAATTCCATCAAATCAACACAGTATGTTTAATATTCATTTTGTAAAAGAAATCTTATTTCAGAATCAAAACTCACAGTAGCTGACATATTCATTCATTTTCTTATTCCAAAGACATATTAATTGAATACCTGTTAATGTTCTGTAGGCACATTGAGAAATTAATGTTGTAAGAAATTCTAAGTCTTATTATATTTAAAACCAAGTGAAAAGAAACTGTGGTGCATTTGAAGTGATAAATATTATTTTAAAAAATAAAGGTAAATAAAATGGTAAAAAGCAATAAGAACAGCTTATTATTTCCCATATGAAATTCACCTTCTTTGATAAGATATTGCCAGGGAAGAGGCCTGCGGGAAAGGAAGAAGCCAACCATGTAAGTAGATAGAGAAAAAGTGTTCCACGCCAAGAATCACAGTAATCTCTGAGACCCTTAGGCGGTAGCATGCTTGGTTAGTTCAAGGAAAAAATTAGAAGCTTATTGCAATGAGAAAAATTGTAAGAGTAGAAGTATCTTGAAATCAGATTATGTCTTTTATTTTGAGCATTAAAGAAGCATTCAAGAGTTTGGGACAGAGTATTAGCATTATCTGCCATATGTTATAAAAGAATCATTGTGTATTCTCTGTAGAGTATGGCTGTGAAAAGGGGCACAACACAAAAGTTAGGAAGAAGTTGCAATATTTTTATTGACGAGCAATGATGGAGACTTGGATGCTAGCAATTTATGGTGGAAAGAAGATGTTGTATTTTATCCATCCTCTCATTCTATTTATTGGGCATTTCCTATGTTCCAAGAGCTACTCCAAATGCTTGACATCTATAATTAAGCCAATGCAACAGTGACCCATATCCTTAAACAAGTTTTATTTTAGGAGACAAAGGCAGACAGCATATGATGTGGTAAAAATGAGCAGATATTTCAGATATTAGGAATATAATAAAAAGTGTGACAAAAATAGTGTGATGTCCTCGAAGATATTGCAGATTCTATATGAAACAGAGTATTAGCATAGACTTTAATGAAAATAAGACATTTGAGGAAAGGCTTTTAGAAGATGAAGGACTGAGGCTTGTAGATATTTTGGAGAATAATATACCAGATAGAAGGAATACTTAGTGCCAAGACCCTAAAGCAGAATATGCTTACAGGTCAAGGGGAATAGTGTGTCCATTGTAGAATAAATGGAGAAACAAAAAAGTAGTAGAAGAACTAAGAAAAATTAAGAAGAAAGATGAGGACATTAGTTTTGTTTTTACTTTAAGTGATAAGGAGTCATTGCAGGATATTGATCAAATGGGTGCTAGGACATATATTTTGAAAATATCTTTGTTCTCCCTTTTATTAATAAAAAGCAAATAATAGGGGAGTCTTTTGAAGTAGACTGAGGGCTAAGACACAGTGGTGCTCCAACCTCAATGGTAGCATTGGAGACTATGGTTGAAAATCTGGATGCATTTTAAAGATTAAATCAGTAGGATTTACTGAAGTCTTAAAAGAGGAGCATGATAGAAAACATTAAAAGAAAAATAAAAGCAGAAGGGAGAGTAGAGTGGGAAGTACCATGATCTCAAAACTGCATATATGAAATGCATGGAATTTATTCCTTTTTATAAATTATTTTTAATCACTTAAGATTTTGGCTAGAACATCCCAAAAGTTGGAACGGATTTCCATGAATCTGTGTGGAGAATTCTGTGTGGAATAGGACTTACAGTATGGGAAGAACCAAATGATTAATTTGGACAATGCAAATTTGAGTTACCTACTAGATAAGCAAGTGGGGATGTCAAATAAGTAGTTTGTGGTCAAATTATAATGGGCGATCCTCTTGGCAAATAAGTAAAACATAGGATATTCTCAGAGGCTAGTTGCCATTTGAAGTTGTATGACTAAATGAGATGCTCTAAAGAATGAAGGTAGGTGGAGTGGAGAAGAGGTATAAGGAATGAAGAAATCCAGGGTTGGAAGGAAGGACTGGCTAGCAAAGACAGAATATGGTTTTGGAGGTAACATATTGTAAGGAAGGAAAGAAATATGTTCTTGGTATGATTGGAATAATCATATCCATGACAATTAAAATTGAATAAAATATATAAATAAAACAAAATATGAAAATAAAGTAAAATTCTGTTGGATGTTAGAACATAACCAGGATATTAGCCATGATTGTAAGCACAAAAATAAGACCTCTGTTTTTTTCCTTTTGGGGTATTCCTTGATCCATGGATAGAGCAATTGAATGCAAAACAAGTCTTGAACTTGTAACTGTCTCTCTGAACTAGAATAGTTTGGAGTTTGAAAATATAAATATACTTGGGGCATGAGCTACTAAGTCTGAACCTAAAATACAGCATGCAGGTCTTCCTGACCTCCCATATGGATGCAGTGGCCCAAGGACTTGGATTATCCTCTGCATCTTTCCCAGGCCATAACCAGAGAGTTGGATTGGAGGTAGAGCAGCTGGGACTCAAACCAGCAACCATATTGGGATGCTAGTGCTGCAAATGGAGGATTAGACTGCTCTGCCATCATGTTAGCCCTGGAATTATATGTTTAAATATTGAAACGTTTCAACTTAGAATTCTATATCTAATGAATGTATTGTTCAGAAATGAAAGCGATCTAAATATTCGGGAGTGAAGGTAAACTAAAGATACTTTCATTCAAATAAAAACTAACGGAGATTTTCTGCTGCTGAAATATTACTTTATGCAGGATTTTCAGGCAGAAGAAAAACAAACACAGATGGAAGCACCACACAACAGTTAAGGATGGTACAAAGACCTGGAATTGAGCAATACATGGGCAGTGTAACAAAATACTGACTGTTCCAACAATATGTTACATTTGGTGGGTTTTACAATATATATAGATTTAGAATGTATGAAAACAATATCATAAAAAGCTCAAATGTGGTAGTTAAATGAAGATTAGATATTTAAGATATTTGCACTGCCAACAAAATAATAACTATATAACAGTCTTAAACAAATTCTGGCATCTAAAATAAAAAGTATAAAATGTTTAACCAGTAGGACCCTACGTGGTAGCCTGGTAGCTAAAGTCCTCACCTTACATGTGCTAGAATCTCATGTGGGCACAGGTTTGTGTACCAGCTGCTCCAGTTCTCGTCTAGCTCCCTGCTTGTGGCCTGGATAAACAGTCAAGGACAGCACAAAGCCTTGGGACCCTGCACCCATGTGGGAGACCTAGAAGAGGCTCCAGGCTCCTGGCTCCAAACTGGCTCAGCTCTGATCATTGTGGCCACTTGGGGAATGAACCAGTGGATGAAGGATCTTTCTTTCTCTCCTTCTCTCTGTAGATCTGCCTTTCCAATTAAAATAAATGTACCTTTTTTAAAAAAGTGTATAACCAATAAGCTAATGGAGGGAGAAATAGTATTATAAAAATTGATTCTAAAGAAAAAAAGCAATGAGAGGAAAAACAGGATCAAAAAAGTTAAATAGAAAATAGTAACATAGTAAATGTAAATTTATGTCAATCTGTCATATTCTAGTAAAATATTAAATGACATAATCCTTCATTGACAAGATGCTAAAAGACAGAGTTTGTCAGATTGAATCAAAACAAAATGCAAATATACACTGTAAGAGAGGCCCATTAAATACAAAATAACTTAAAGGTTTAAAACCATGGAAAAAAGATATATGATGTTTGTACTAATAATCAAAGGAAAACTGGTGAAGTTCTCCTATTGTAAATGATAAAATAAAATTTAAGGCAAAGTATTATTGCCCAAGATAGATTTTTTTAAAATATTTATTTGGAAACTGAATAGAAAGAGCCAGAAAGAGATGGGGAGACCCAGACACAAAGAGAAAGATCTATTTCCTAGTCTATTTCCCAGATGACTGTCATCATCCTGTGGTTGGGTCCAGCCACAGTCAGGACCTGACCTGGTACTTGGATATGCATGCTGGCATTGCAGTGGGCAGTTGAACCCACTGCACCATAACGCTGGAGAAACAGCTAAACACTGACAGTACCAAATGTTGGTGAGGATATGGAGTAGCTAATTCTCCTACCCTGGTGGTGGGAATGAACCATTTCACTCTATCTGCTAAGTTGAATGGCACAGCAATTTTAATAATTTTTAGTAATAGATTTTAACAATAGATTTGGTAATGAACTTGTATGTTATATTCGTAAGTTTCATTCAAAATATCAAAACTGACTTGCACATCTACCAGTGCTAGAATGAATAATTGTGGTTTATTCCTACAGTTTCACTAAAATGAAAAAGAATTACTGGTACATGCAATAATATGAGCAATAGATTGTTAAAGAGTATTCAAATAGTATATGTTTTTTATTCTGATATGAAGTTGAAAACAAATTATTGTGTAGTGATACTGATTAGTGGCTACCTTGGACGTAATGATTAGCAGGGGCATTCGGGAGGCTGTTGGATGCTGATAATATTCTGTAATTTGAATAGTGATTAGATACATGTATTTAATTTGTGATATTTCATCCATTTGCATATAAGTTTAATATATATGAACTTTATATGTATTTTACTTCAATAAAATGTTCATCCAAAGGAAGAAAGGTAGATGGCTCAGGTATGTCAGAGAAGCAGATAGATGATTTAAAATGAGAACTGAACTTGGCAACAATGAAGCCATTGATACCTTGACCAAAGCAATTTCAGTGGAGTGATTTGGGATGAACACCTAACTGGAATGAGTTCAGGAGATACTCAGAGAAGCGTAAGTTGAGGAAGTGAGTATTGCCTACATGCTGGTAATGCCCAACTCTCATTAAGTTACAGGATCCCTCATGATTTTGTCTTATTTGATCTTATTCTGTTCACTGTGATTCTAAAATATTCATCTTTTCTTTTTCCAAGCCCTGTGTCCCCTCTTGGCTTCTACTCTTTAGTAATGCTTTGAATACTATGTTATCTACATGAAAAAAATCTTTCATCAGGGTTTTCAATATGAAAAGAAATAAGTCTAGGAAAACACCCCATAGCATCTGCCAGCCAAAAAGGTTTAGGTCAATGTAAACTAATGCTTCTCAAATGTTAATAAGTTTCAGAACTATTCCAAAAAATCTTGGTTAAAAGTATGAATATCTGAGCCTCACTATGCAGAGATTTAGATCCAGTAGATCTGGTGGGGAGGGGGAGCAAGGAATCTGCAAATCCACATGTAAACAGTGTGGAAGCTTCTGATGTGATTTGAACAACAGACACCCTGTTAGAGACCCTGGAGTGTTATGTTCATCCCAGAGCATATGAAAGTGTGTCACGTAATGCAACATAATTAATAAAATTAAATTTAAAAAAAAGATTAGTAGAGTAGTGTTTGGGTAGACAAGAATGCTCCTGTCCTCGTTTTGTTTCTGTTCTTCCCTGGGGCCTTCAGCACTTCTTGTACAGACAAGTTCTCTGAACCCTGGAATATAATCAAGTTATTTTTCTGCCATTGAGGTTCTGTTTGTGTGTTTAAAAACAAACTTTAAAAAAATCAAAGCTTTGCTGATAAATTGTATTTCTCTTCCCTTTTTATTTTATTCTTCCTTCTCTTTTCCCCTCTCCCATCCCTTCTACCTTCCAATTACCCCCTTTTTCTTATTCTTGTTAATTCTTTTGTTTTCTTATGGTTTTCTCATTTTTATTCTGCATGTTCACTTTTTCCTCCCGTTGTCTCTTCCTTCCTCATTTCTTTTCTCTCTCCAACTCTTAGATAGAAAAAAGAAAATTCAGCCAGAATTCTAACTCTACATACTGTGTCTTCATGGTCAACAAGCCCTACGCTATCACCTGCTCTGTGGTGGCCTTCTACATCCCATTTCTGCTCATGGTGCTGGCCTATTATCGCATCTATGTCACAGCTAAGGAGCATGCCCACCAGATCCAGATGTTAGAACGAGCAGGAGCTCCTGCAGAGGGCAGGCCCCAGCCAGCAGACCAGCATAGCACTCATCGCATGAGGACAGAGACCAAAGCAGCCAAGACTCTCTGCATCATCATGGGCTGTTTCTGCTTCTGCTGGGCTCCATTCTTTGTCACCAACATTGTGGATCCTTTTGTAGACTACACTGTCCCAGAGAAGGTATGGACCGCCTTCCTCTGGCTTGGCTATATTAATTCCGGATTGAACCCCTTTCTCTACGCCTTCTTGAATAAGTCTTTTAGACGTGCCTTCCTCATTATCCTTTGCTGTGATGATGAGCGCTATCGAAGACCTTCCATTCTGGGCCAGACAGTGCCCTGTTCAACCACAACTATTAATGGATCAACACATGTCCTAAGGTGAGTACTTAAAAAGTTTTTCAATTTGGCTGATTAACATTATTCATAAGAGATAAAACTCAGGTGTCCAGAAATGCTATTTTATTCCTGAGAACTTGTAGAATGTTTGGAAAGATTTTCAAGAGTCTACCATTCCTCATGGAATAAACTGACCCACATTCAGATTCAGTCTCCTGAGTTCTGTGATCTTGATTAAATCATTTAACCATTCTGAACTTTAAATTCCATTTTTCACAATAAGATCATAATCAATGATACCTACATCACAGGATTTTTGTGAGACCCAAATTAGCTAATGTATATAGATCACATAGCATAAAGTCTGAAATCTAGTAGCATTTAGTAAATGTTATCTACCAGTATTTAAAAGTAGTATTTTTAGAGTTAATGATTATCAGCTTTAGAATCAACTAGATTTTATCTTGATTCTTAGTATTGCTACTAAACTATCTGCACAATCTCCCTTGAATTTACTTTTCATCAACTGTAACACTTGATAATTTTCATAGGGTTTCCTGATAACTGGAGGTAATAAATTTATTGGGCTTGATGCATGGTAATTATTCATAAAACTAGTAATTTCATAAATATTGATCACACTAATAATAATAGCACATTGCTTGATAACTTAAAATCACCATAAAAGTGACATGATAAGCTAAACTAAATAGAATAATAAATATACAACAGAGTACTCTGTAATAAGTGATACAATGGAAATATGGGCAGTCTAGATTGAGAAATTAATAGAAATGAAGCTGATATGGTTAAAGAGAATTAGAGAATTTGCACCATGGAAGAAAAATCAGAGAAACAATTCCAGGCAGATGCACTACCATGAATGAAGAAGCAGAATAACAAAGATTGAAGTGATTTACTTGTTTTTTTTAAGCTGATGGAGGTGGGAGTGACTTTGGAGTTAAATATTCATGGTCTAATAGGTTTGTGTCTATCCAAATCCTAAAAACTTTCGGGCGGTCCTGGGCTAGAATTGTTCAGCTGTGAAAAGCTATGTGTGATAAATATGTTCATCCTGTAGTAAAGACAAACTGTTGTTGACATTGTTTTCTTTCTCACTGAGGCACATGGAGATTTCTTAAGAATAGTTACTCCTGAGACAAGCAGTTAATTTTTCTGATGATGACAGTATTCAGCTGTTCTGGCAGCTGAAAATTTGAAAATTTTCATTTGCATGTGTGAGAAAAGAAGAGAAAATAAGAATTGCTATGAAATATAAACATTATGCTTCAGAGGCTGCTCAGAAGCATGAATTCAATTTTCTGCTACCAATGTGGGCAGACTTGTAGCTACAGCTTAGCATGATGCTGAGTTTCAGCTGGTGCAGGACCTCAGAGGATACTCCTAGAGGCTGGCATCCTCTTTTAATTGGTATATCTTAGCATCAAAGAAGTAACTCAGCTATGAACTGTGTGTACACGAACTACCTGGATGGGTCCCAGATCCTTTTTACCTGTTTAAGCTAGCAGTTACCTAAGTGCAGGCTGTCAACAATGTACGAAGAGGGTATGTTCCAGTCATTCACTTGCTGACTCAGTAGTTGGAAAGTTAGTGACTTTTTTCTTCAGAAGTTGTCATAGAGAGTATCTTGCGGTTTCTAGGCCAGCCTAGGCAAATTGTACCATTTTCTCACTACTGTATTTGATAATCTGCTATGAGAAGGTTTTAGAGATGGTTTATGGGTGTTCCTGCCATACTTTGTTCCTTACATTTCTTCATGAGTTCATGAACCTTGCAGAAAGTTGCTCATAAGACATCTTCCAAGAGTAGCCTAAGCAGAAAGCAGATAATTATTTGGAATTCAAATCCACTAGAGGATGAGTTTTACAAGGATAGTGATTCTGCTCATTTGCTCACTGTTATACCATAGCCCAACACTTTCACCTGATATCCAGTGGAAACGTCAACTGATGAATACAATTGATAAGTCATTTGTACTTGCCCACGTTGATTGCTTTAACTTAACAAATTTAGGAAAATTTTGTGTTTGTCTTAAAAATCCTATAAGCACATCCACAAATTTTCACATCAGTTCAAGAAACAAACTAATCACAAGTAAAATAAGTTTGTATCCTATCCTAATCTCCAGAGAAAACAATGAACAATGTGAAGATTGTCACAATGTGTTTATAAACCTTTATAAAAACATGCAAAGCCTGGCTTTTTCTCCCACTATTTCATACAAATGGGATCGTTTTATATGTACTTTCATATATCCTGCTTTTTATCCTTTAATACATTTTAGATATCATTCCACTGCAGTTATATAAATCTTACTATTTTTAGTGATTTCATAAATATTTGTACCTAAAAGAAGCATTCAGCTTTATTTAACTATTTCTCAATAGTGAGCTTACAGCCATTTCTTATGTTTTGCCACTATTAAATTGCATTGTTTTTCATGCCCTCACACACATTTTTTGGTTTACATATCAGCATTTCTCTCAGAAAGTTATCAAATGTGAAATTGCATTATTGAAAAGAAAGAGCCATTAAAAATGTTATGTTTATCACAAAATTGACCTCTGACTAGACTGCAACAACTCCGTTTCTCATCAGTGGTGAATGGGAATTCTTTCCTCCTTCCCCTCACCAACACTGAATTTTTTCAATCTTTTATTGTTTCACTTAGAATGGTATCAATTAATTTTCAATTCTCAAATGATTTGTTAAGTTAACCTCTTAGACTAGTTATTGATATTGTTTGTCCTTGTCTGAACTACATCTTCATTTGTTCGACCCTCCTTGTGCCAACTTTATTATTTTTCTCACTCATTTTTGGGTTCCTCTATTCTGGATATTAATGCTTTGTCATGTAGTTTGATAATACAGTTTCTTATATTCTGCTTGCTTTTCAAAAGTTTTATTAATTTTTGTTTTATAAATGTTTAAACTTTGAAAGCAATATTTTTGCTGCCCCCCTTACCTAATTGGCCCTGATTACTTCTCAAGTTGAGATTTCTTCCCATATTCATTTTGCTAAACACAGTGCTCTCCTGGCTTTCCTGTTAACTCCCTAGCAACTCTTTCCTCATCTCTTTTATGCTTCTTTCTATGTGTGATTTCCAAGTATCAGGGTTCTTTAGGGACTAGGTTTTGGTACTCAAACCATAGCCTCATTTTATGTGATTTTTACCATCCCTAACTTTAATTACCATGTTCATGTTGTTAACTGCCCTCTCCCTTTAAAAAAAAAGATATATTTATTTTTATTGGAAAGTCAGATTTACAAAGAGAAGGACAAACAGAAAGATCTTCCATCTGCTGGTTAACATCTCCAAGTGGCCACAACAGCTGGAACCAAGCCCATCTGAAACCTGGAGCCAGGAACTTCTTCCGAGTCTTCCACATGGATGCAGGATTCCCAGGCTTTGGGCCATCCTCTACTGCTTTCCCAAGCCACAGTCAGGGAGCTGGATGGGAAATGGAGCAACAAACTGATGCCCATATGGGATTGTGGTGCATGCAAGGCAAGGACTTCAACCACTAGGTAACTGTGCCAGGCCCTGTTAACCCTCTTTAATTAATATCTCCAGGTCATAGCTCTCTGTAAGCCCCAGAGCACAGGATCTAGTCTGCTGCCTTGACAGCCACGTATAGATATGTCTTGGGAATCTCAATGTGATCTAAACAGAATTCTTAGTTCTACACTTCTCCCTGCCCATACATCTCCATAACATGAATGTTCTTTGCCAAGTTACCATATCCACACATTTTACTGTAGTTCTAAGAGTAAATTGTAAATGAATAAATAAATAAATAAAATAATTGTTACATCAGGGAGCCAACTTAAAAATTTTGAAAAGAAGAACCCATCAAAGGATGATCAAGGATCACTTGCATTAGAATCAGTAGCAATTGAGTAAAAACATGGATTTCTGGGCCATTTTCATTGAATCAGGGCCAAACTGGTAAACTGACATTTTTACCAAGGTGAGTGTCATGCTTATTTCGCTTAAGAACCGTAGTCCTAGCTTTCTATGGATCAGAATAGCCCAATACATTCTGGCATTCATTTTTCCAGGGCTTCACACAAAGTGAATAAAAATTCTTAGCTTCTTAAAATAACTCTTAAAGGGGAGTAGTTTTATCTGATAGTAATTGGTGTGACATAGTGGAAATTTTTTTGTGGAAATATGCATCAGCTGTATTGTTTAGTAAGTCATGTGACTTCTCATGGGGGAGACATAGTATGGCCACATAATATTGTGACCACAGGAAGTTGATAATAGGGTTTGGAACAAATTGCATTGACTTGATCCTGAGGTTCTCTGTCCATTGAATAAATACCAAGGATTTTGCCAGTCTAATAGATTGCCAACCTAATAGATTGCCAGGAACACTGTAGGAGTTGGCTTGGGGATGAAAGAATATTCCTGCACCTTCTCCAGCGGCCCACCATGTCTTTAACTGTTTATGTGATTGTTGGCTTTTACAGTCCAACAAAGAGTACAGATGGCGCATGCTGACTATAACCTTTTAACAGAATTCTCTATGTCATCTGCTAAGGTTTCTGGATTTGGCTTCTTCTGTAAACAGCCCATACTCTCCCTTCCATTTCATTGCCTCACTGTGAAACTCAAACAAGAGCATGAATATGAAATTGCTTTTCTAACTGCAAAGCTCTGTTTGCATGGGAGAGATAATTATTAGAACAGAATGTAAGTAGAGATTTTGTGCCAAGTTTAGCTTTGGAAGTGGGCTCTTCCGTAAGATTTAGGTCTCTTGCCTGGGAAATTTTAGATTTTACTGAAATCTAGGACACTCATGCAGTTCCTAGGAAGGCTCATCATTTCTGAAAGCACTTTGCACAGGATGTATTACATGTCTATCCTGGCCCTGTCATTCATTCTCAGTTTTCTTGACAACCTGGTGTCCCATTGTTATCTAAATAGGATAGCCAATGACCACAAGTAGCTATTTATATATTAACTAAAATGAAATAAAACTAGAAGTTTCATTCTTCAGTCACATTAACCACATGCCAAGAACATTCATCACAAGTAGGGAGTAGCTGCTGGGTCCAACAGTGAAATGTACAATATTTGTATGGTTACAAAATGTTTTCAAAATGGCTTTAGAGACTCTATGGGAACAGTCATTGTAATTTTCTCTCTTATTCATCAATCCCTGTTATGAGCTATTGCTCAATGAAACTGATCATAGTGTATGTGAATAAACTAATAAACTAATAATAGTGAATGTGCTAGATTTCTGACATTTGCTTGTACCAGATTAGCGTATTTAGTTGTGTGTCTGGAATCCATAGTAGAGAAAAATACAAAGATAGAGAAAAAGTAAAAATGATGAAGAGGCAAAGAGAATTAAGTTCTCAGAAGAAAAATGTTCTTCTAGGTTGTGCCTGTTATTTATTTTATAAACAGCAATGATTAAAACTCACAATGTTTTTGTTGTTAACTTCATTTTGTCTGTCTCTCTACCCAAACTGTCAGTCCATGAGAGCAGGAAGCATACCTCTTTTATCCCCTGTTTAGTACATGAATGACTGAAGGAATGAATGTTCTTACCATACTCATTTGTTCACCAGACCTGCATATGATAGAATAAGTCTTCACCACTTTTTAAAAGACATGTGTTAACTCTATAACTACTTTTCTCACTGTGAAAACACATGTCAGCTGTTAATGTCAGCACTACACAATTTCTCCTTTTTAAAAAAGATGAAAATTATTTTATTTGAAAGGCAGAGTTACATATTCAAAGGATATTTAAAGAGAAAGAGAAAACTCTCATTTGTTAATTACTCCTTAGATGACCACAACAGCCAGGAATGGAGCAGATTGAAGCCAGGAGCCAGGGGTTTCATCCAGGTATCACATATAATTGCAGGGGTTCAAGTCCTGGGTCATCTTCTGTTTCTTCCTCAGGGATACTCGTGGCAGAGAGCTGGAACAGAAGTGGACTACCCTGGATAGTAATCAGCACCCATGCTGCAGGTGGTAGCTTAACTCACTAGGCCACAGTAGCAGCCCCAGAAATTCCACTTTTAAGTAAAAGTTGTGACACTATAAATTGGAAAATTTTTACCCATAGTAGTTTAGGTTTGATTTACTGTGGATCCTTAGAGGTTTCTACTAATGCTGAAAAGTCATTCGAGATTTAAAGGACATTTTATTTTATTTCAAACTTTCGAGGTTTCAGTTTGAATCAACATTTACCTCATTGTTTTCTAGACTTAATCTAGATAAATCAAAGATGGATGGGGATGGCCCTGCCATATCTCTCTTAACCCCCTTCAGCTGACCCAGTATAAAATGTGAAGATACTTGTTGAAAGGATAGGAGGAAAAAGTAGTTTAAAACTAAAATGCAAATATTTTTCTTACTTTCTGGCTCTTTCAACTTGCCTTAATGTTTTAAATTTATTATTCTGTTTAGTGAAATACTTAAGTCATAATCACAAAATTCCCTTTCACCTTTATATTATACAATATAATTTTTAAATGCATTTGAGCATTTAACTTGGATGTAGAATTCCTGAAATTATACCTATTGTATTTTTTATATCATATATACTTACATACTTTGCTTTTATCAGAACACAGCAACAAAACTAACTCAATTGTTATTATTTCACTTCTTAATGCAAACACATGCTAGTCTCTTTAACATGTTTCAAAATAAAGATGTTTAGGATGGTTACCACAGAGAATGAGACCCAGTGCAGGGTTGCTGTGTAGCTGTTTTGCTTACAAAACTACAGTCCTAGTCATATCCCTCAATCCTGTCCCATGATCAACGTGAAAGAGTTGCTCAGAAAGCATTGCTTCTGTTGATGTCACTCCAGAAAAACAGTGAGAATCATGACTTTGAAAAAGCTTCACTGGCTCACCAAATATTCAGGATTAGAAAAGTTAGTGCTGGTTACAGAATGGGCCTATCCTTCATAAATGTGCTCATTTTGTGCTCATTTTGATGTCCACTTTGGAGCTAAAATGGTACAAACTATCATTCCTTTCATTGGGATGTATCACTGAGGAAAAATTCCTGCATCTGATTCAATGGAAAGTACATCCCATGCAAAATAGCACAGTTGCTGCCAGTTCTAGAATAGGGTAGATTTGTCTGAAACTTGTCATTTAGTATCAGCATGACTTGGGACATGTGACCAAACATCTCAGTTTGTTTCCTCAAGTAAGACGGGGATAATATTAGAAACCATTTCATATGGTGTTTCTTAAGGTTTATATTGTGACATATGTAAAAGCTAAGCTCAAGTCTCATTAAACAGTGAGCAATCAATAAATAGAAATGGGTTGGTATTGTGGCATGGTGAGTAAAGCTGCCACCCGAGATGCTACTATGCCATTTGGTGTCATTTGATGTCCCAAGTGCTCTGCTAATCTTCCTGGGAGAATCAGTGGAAGATGGCCCAAGGATTTGGTCCATGATATCCATGTAGGGGAAAGGAAGAAGTTCCTGGACGTTGGCTTTAGCCTGTTTCAGCCCTGGCTATTGGAACTGAATGGTAAGAGACAGTCCAGAAATCTCTGTGTTCTTGTGATTGCTCCTTCAATAAAAAGCTTTCTATGCCGGAAGAAAAGCCAGAAGGAAATTAATCATACTGTGTATAAATAATTGTTTAGTAACAGGAAACAAGCATTGTTTCCTGGGTATATGATACCCTGAGCTGAACAGCTGGGTTTGTTATGTTGAATATGCGTTCAAGCTTGTAAATTACCTGTAGACATTTGTTTGATGATGCTTAAAACATCCTCATCGTGTCAGGGAAGTTTAGTACGTTGTTTGTGTGGACCTGTTTTCCCAGCCCTTTGAAAACATTGACCACAGAAAGAGGCACTGTGCATGTCACCTGCAGGGCCATCCCGCAGCAACTCTCCACTGCAGGGATGCTCAGAGTAGTTTACCTGAGGTCAAGAATAAAGGCTGATGCTCCCTCAACTGGGCCTGCCCACAAGAGCCTCCCGGTGTATTTTTAACAATAGCAGAGCCTGGGATCTCTTTCCAAAGATTCTCTTTTAAATAGTCTTATTTGAAGACCAGAAACATACATTTTGGGAGCTTTGGTGTACAGCAGAGATGAGAACTGCTAGTATAGTGGAAAAAGCAAGAGACCTGTCTTCTGACACCTTATTGGTCACAGATAAGCTGCCATCTCACTCAACATCAGTGAAATGATGAAGTTGAATTAGATGACGCCTTAAGCATAGACCCAGCTCCATATCTTAAACTGCTTACATTGCATTCAAGCCAGTAGTTAGTTCTCAACTGAGAACTATTTTGCTCACCATGAAACATTTGGTAATACTTGGAGGGCCTTTATGGTAATCACAACTGGACAATGCTATTGGCTTGTATCCAGTGGGTAGAGGCTAGGGTACTGCTACACTTCCAGTAGCACACAGGACAGCTGCCTCAATAAGCAAAGATCTGGCTCCAGATCTGGCTCCAGATCTCAAGAAACCCTGCTTTAAGCTAATTCCATGGACTTTACAACAGAGGACCTCCTTACGATTTCCAGTGGACAGCAGAAAAAAAAAAATCTTTCTTTGGGACCAGGAGGTGCAGCTCCTGCAGCATTTGGTTTGTTTGAATCCATATCCACTCTCAGGTCTGGATAAGGAGGTAGTGGGGCAGCGTTATAGAAGGCAATTGGTACTGTTTCTGTGAGGAGAGGTCCTAAGTTTCTGCAGTTGGAGTGCTGGCGGTAGCCTTGCAGATAAGCCCTTTCCCACAAGGCAGGATCTATGCACATGTTCTCTTACAGCATGTACTTGGCAAGGACACAGCCCTCTCAATTTAGTCAGAGCAGCTGTTCAGGAAGGAATTGCCTCCAAAGCACATGAAGAGACCCACTGGAAAACCATACTTCCATGTAAATGCATATTTAATCCATGGTGTAGTGGTATAGCTCTCATAGCTGTGACAAAAACCTCCTTTTGTACTGGGAATGTGTTCAGGAGAGAGTAAATACCACGCCTTTCTCTGTAGAATTCATGAAATGTGAACAGTGGAAAGAACTAAGAATGAGATTCTTTTCTGTGTGAATAATAGTCAGGACATAGCCTTATTATTACACATATAAGGGTCTGTTATAGGAAAAAGGAATTCAGTTGTTCTCCATGATCCCAAGAGGAAGACGTAGCATAGAATTTGTGGTTCTAAGACTGTGTTTGCCAGCACAGAATAAATGAATTTCTCTACCAGGGAGTTTCCAATAAAGAAAAAGAAAATTGGATAACAATGAAAAATGTTGAATGTGTCTTTAGAAGCACTGACTAATCATCTATCAGTATTTCTGAGAAACGGTAGGAGACTAGGTGTTTTTAACCATGTGTTAGTGATTTTGTGAGTCACAGCGTCACAGACACATCCCCACATGCAGTTCAACACAGGAGAGATCAAATCCTGTGCTCCTAGTATAACACTTTGGTTGAAGCCAAAGAACTGTATATATGATCAGTGAGAAGAGGTGTGTTAGGCAGCGTGAGCAGTTACAGGGACCATTCTGTTTTCCTTCAGTGCTGCTTATAGCAAAACATGTTTAGCCAAAAATGTAGTCATTTCTAAGGAAGAAATTCACAGCTGATTAGATGTCTGACATTGTATTTGAGGGAAATATTGCTCATACCCACAGATCAGGTAAATTCCTGTTGCTTGATGCTTTTGTATAAAAGGACTTGCTCTATGCAGATTTAGAAAGAGAAGGGACTCTGGGCTGGGATTAAGACTTATCCTCAATGTTTAGTTTTTTTTTTTTAATTCCATTTATTTGAAAGGCAGGAGAGTGACAGACACACAGAGAGACATAGAGAGAGAAAATCAGAGATCTTTCATCTGCTTGTTTGCTCTCCAAATGGTCACATGGCCAAGATGATGCCAGCCCAAAAACAGGAGGTAGGAATTCCGACTGAGGCTTCCATGTGGGTCTCAGGGGCCCAGGCCGTTGAACCATCTTCTCTTTCGCGGGCACGTTGTAGGGAACTAGATTGAACTCATATGGAATGCTGACATTATCGGCAGCAGCTTCACTGGTCTCCAAAGGCATTTGTCCTTTGTAGAGTACAAGGCAGAATTCCAATCTGGTAGAAAGTAAGTGGCTAAAAGCCTAGGAGTTAGTAATTGGTGGACTCTGCCTCTACTTCTGGACCTATCAGTTTGAAGCCCTGTTACCCTGGGCAATTGACATGACTGATCTGTTTGTGCCTTAGTTTCTTCCTGCACAAAATAGGAGTAAAAGTGGATCTTATATGATAAGACTGTGACAGGGCTTACTGGAGAGATGTACATTATAGAACCTGAAAACACAATATTTGCTAAATTGTAGTTTTGTTTATCAGAGTCATTAGGCAGCAAGTCAGGAACATGGGTTAGTTGGATAGTGCTCATTTTCTAGAAATGACTCATTATCAGCATAGCATCTGAGAAAGCTTTTGGTGACAAAATCTTTGTAAGATCCTGTTGATGAGGAACAGGACAGTTGCTGAGCATTGGGATTGGGAGAAGGAGAGAAAATACTTCAGCTGCAGGGAAAGGTGAGCTGTGGGAATGGAATGGAATGGTACCAAGGTTTAGCTTATGTCCTGCTGTAAATGCAGTGGGGACATCAGTACCACCAGCAAGGAGCGTCTCTGGCTGGTTTCTGCTTATACAGACAACCAGTGTCTACTCATTTACATCCAGAAAAAGAGCCAGCAGCCTACTTTTCACAAAATGATTCTGGATTGCTTTTTTTTTTTCCTTCATGCCTTTTCAGATTATTTTTAACAGGATTCTTAGAAACATTTCACAGTTAGAACTGCTCTTGGAGAGTTTTTTATTCTCTAAGAAATGAGTAGATCCATATTTTCATAAACCTCACAAACAAATATATGTGCTGTCTGTTGATGTTCCTTTTATGAGCACACTCTTTTTTTCTGGCTGGCATAATTTCTTTTTTCTTTATATATTTCCTGTATTGGTGTTGCCTGCTTTGAGTTTCTGTGTGTGTTTACAGGAACACACAGAAACTATATTATATGTTATGTATTTTGTGTAGGTGTTATATAGTATCTAATTGCTTTAAGAGTAATTTGGTTTCCCAGGCCAGAAATTACCTTCCTTATCATTTTAGGAGTTACCATTTACTGAATGCTGGTCATATGCCAGGCATTGAGCTAAGTACATTGCATGTATTTTATCTCATTGAGTTCTTTATCTCCTGTACAGAACAGGCATTGCATTTTACTGATAGAGAAACTCAACACATGACCATCTTACCATCAAAGCCCTTGCAGTCAATTGCCAGGCTATGTGTCTTGCTAGTTAACTCAGAATTCCTATGAGAATGCAGAACTCTCTGATTTTTAGACATGGAAAGTGCTTCAGAAGCAATCTGGTCAAATGTCTAGGAAATACAGTGATCTCTTGTATGATTTGTCTCTGGGTAGCTGTGTGTCTTTCCTCTCCATGGGGTTGTCATCAAAGGCAGGCATTTTTGCTGTTGAACCTCTCTGATTGTTACAAAGTTTGGTGAACTCTTACTTACCTGGAGTTTACCATAAAATTTTATAATTTTATCAGTGAAAATGCTAACAGTCCAACCCATCAGTCCAGTGGTTTTCAAACATTTTGTTTCTCAGGTGTAAAAATCTTTTTTTTTTAAAGATTGGATCTAATTTTAAAGTGTGGACAGTAGAAACCTTTAATGAAAGCAGCAGCTGACATGAAAATCAGAGCCACTGCCTCACCCCTCTGGTACCCACTATGGCCACTCCATGCAATTAGTTGTCATATCTTTTTAATGACTAACCTGAAATACATGGTTATACCTCATATTTGTTATACCTCATATTTTACAGATGAGGAAACTGAGGCCCAGAGAAGTTGGAGAGTTTGCACAAAGGAGGGTAGCTGTATCAGAGAATGAGCAAAGACCACAACCCTGTTCTCTGAACTCCTGAGCCAGCTTCTTAATTAGTCATGATTTCATCCATCCACTCATTTCCTTTTTAGCACATTCCTAACAGGGACTGTGCATTGCTCCATGCAGTGGGGAAATAGAAGAACTGTAGACAGGTGAGATCCGTACCCTTTAGAAGTGTGGAGTTGAGCTTTCACCTTTCCACTTCCCTGTCATGGTCCAAGCTTCCCTGCTCCTTAACTTCCCCTACTAACACACAGAAATCATCCTGTACAATTTCGACATTAGGTCCATTTTTTCCCATGACTGTTCAGAAAGGGGAGCTTTTTAACTGAACTCATGACTATTCACATACTTGGGTAATGTTTGGGAGCTCTTTCTGTGACAGAGTTCGAATTGTGTTTCATATTTTCTGCCTTCATTTTCTTTTGGTCCTGTGTGTATATTCTAACCATGGAGGAAGAAAGAAATTTTGTGCGTATCATTTGGGAGGTTGGAAAGGGCATTCAGACTTGTGGGATTCAGATGGCAAATGCCAGTATAACACAATAACCCTGAGGAATAGTGACCTGCCGTGGGTAGACAATGAAGGATGTAAAAAACTCTTCTTGGCATGACTCAGTGTTACCTCCTGCTCAGTTTCCTCAATTCTCCCACCTGAAGCCTTGCTTCTCCCTTTTAGTTCTTCACACCATTAGCTTATAATATTGATCTGCATTTGTCAAGTAAAAAGTGAATTCTCGTGCCTCTGGATCATTTGTTTCTGCAGCCTTCAATGTTTTCTTTTACTTTTCCACCCAACATAAGCCTACTCTGTACTCTAACAACAGTTCCAGCATGAGCTCTCTGAACTTTCCTAACCCCAGCCCCCTCAGAATCTAAACACTGATTTATTGCTCACTTCTGTGGAGTCTGTTACCACTCCTCTTGGAAGTTCATCTCATCCTTGTATCACAGGTGTTCTTCAGGCATCTGGCACCTTCTCTCGCCCAGGCAGTCACTTGAGAGCAGTGTCTGGGGATTGAGGATGAAAGTGCACATTCAGTGCTGGTTCAATGACACTCTTGAGTTCTGATCCTGGCTCTACCACTCTGCATGTTTGACCTGGGACAGATTGCTAGGTCTTATTCCACTCAATTAGAGCCTGAAAATAATAGAAATTTATGTGATAGAGTTGTTGTGACATGTGATTATTACACAAAATATCCCATGGTTTGATTAGCATGGTAATCAGAACATAATAAATTAAGCTTTTGTGATTTATTTATTAATCATTTTATTATGATTCTGTACCTTTGAGGCATTTCTCCTAGATATTTTAATGTTCCCTCTCATATTGGAATGATTCAATAGAAAAGACAGTCTGCCCCACAAATTTTTATCTGCCGTTGAAGAACTATGATAGACTAGAAAAAGATCTTTTTTTTAAAAGATTTATTCACTTTATTATTACAGTCAGATATACACACAGGAGGAGAGACAGAGAGGAAGATCTTCCGTCCGATGATGCACTCCCCAAGTGAGCCGCAATGGGCTGGTGCGCGCCGATCCGATGCCGGGAACCAGGAACCTTTTCCAGGTCTCCCACACGGGTGCAGGGTCCCAAAGCTTTGGGCCGTCCTCGACTGCCTTCCCAGGCCACAAGCAGGGAGCTGGATGGGAAGTGTAGCTGCCGGGATTAGAACCGGCGCCCATATGGGATCCCAGGGGCGTTGAAGGTGAGGACTTTAGCTGCTAGGCCACTGTGCCAGGCCCTAGAAAAAGATTTTAACAAGGAGATTGGTTTGACCTCTTAATTATACATGTATATTGAGAAATATGGGGAGAGGGGAGTATATTGGGATTAGAATTGATTATGTCCACATCCAATATCTTTGGAGTGACTGTGTTAGAATCCTGACTCATCTGGCTTCCTGCCTGTGCACACCTTGGGAGGCAATAGATAACACATCCCTGCCACCTGAGTTTAGGCTCCAGACTTCAGCCAACCAGGCCCAAGGCTGGCTGTTGCTGCTTTTAGGGAGTGAACCAGTAGATGAAAGTCTCAGTCTCTCTCTCTCTCTCTCTCTTTCTCTCCTTTCTTATATCCATCTCTTCTTTCCTTTCAAATAACAAAACATACATTTCAAAAAATCAAATCAAATGGAGACATTGACATCAAACATTGCCTTTGGAATAAGTGAAATTGTGAGTAATGTATTACTGATCTATAGGTTTGCTATTTATAAATGGATCAGGGCCCGGCACAGTGGCCTAGCAGCTAAAGTCCTCGCCTTGAAAGCCCCGGGATCCCATATGGGCGCCAGTTCTTGTCCCGGCAGCTCCACTTCCCATCCACCTCCCTGCTTGTGGCCTGGGAAGGCAGTCGAGGATGGCCCAAAGCTTTGGGACCCTGCATCCGTGTGGGAGACCTGGAAGAGGTTCCAGGTTCCCGGCTTCGGATCGGCGCGCACCGGCCTGTTGCGGCTCACTTGGGGAGTGAATCATCGGACAGAAGATCTTCCTCTCTGTCTCTCCTCCTCTGTGTATATCTGGCTGTAATAAAGTGAATAAATCTTAAAAAAAAATAAATGGATTAGCTTTTTTTTTTTTAAAGATTTTTATTATTATTGGAAAGCCGGATATACAGAGAGGAGGAGAGACAGAGAGGAAGATCCTCCATCCGTTGATTCACTCCCCAAGTGAGCCGCAAGGGGCTGATGCTCGCCGATCCGAAGCTGGGAACCTGGAACCTCTTCCAGGTCTCCCACACGGGTGCAGGGTCCCAAAGCTTTGGGCCATCCTCGACTGCCTTCCCAGGCCACAAGCAGGGAGCTGGATGGGAAGTGTAGCTGCCGGGACAAGAACTGGCGCCCATATGGGATCCCGGGGCTTTCAAGGCGAGGATTTTAGCTGCTAGGCTACGCCGCCGGGCCCCTGGATCAGCTTTTTTTAAATCAGCAAATGTACCAATGCATTCTGTTTTCATCACACAAAAGCACTTGAAAAGCTATTGTTGTGTGCATATTTCTATACATTGTCTTGTTTTCTTGGCATGATGTAGCACAAGGTTTTTTTCTTATCTCTTCATCTCCAGTGTCATGAAAACAATTCCTATACTTCCCCCCACTTTATTGAAATGGATGTTTGTGCCTCATTTCACTGCTGCCATTTTGACACTTTTGGGGCATCACTGAATGCCTCATACTTCTAGCTCTGGTCCATGCAACTCATCTGTACTTTGTCTTGAATGCCTTCTAGTTTCTATGTCTGAGCGTTCTCTGAGTAATGAGTAGAATAAATGGATATTTTTTTGCTCACGAAATATCATATACCTGTGTACACAAGAATCAGCTGAGATCAGTTTTAAAGCAATCAAGATTTCTGATCTCCCCCCCCCCCCCCATCAGAGGGCTTGCGTGGATCCTGGGAATCTGTATTCATTACAGGCATCTAACCCAATTTGCAAGCACATGGTTTCCAGGCCATTAAAAGAGATGACTTAGCTAGTACTTCTTCACTTTCTCCACCTTTCTCCTTATGGAACAGGAATAATTCATCGTAAATCTACTTTACTAACTGTTAGTATTAAACTAAGTCACAAAACTTTCCACCACACAATTAAATTCCTTGTTTCCCATAGAATTCCAGGTTTGGGAAGTGCTGATCAGTCTATGTTCATGCATTACCTCTTCTTCCTCCTCTAAAATGAAAATAATATTCTGCACCTTCCTTCTTCACAGATATTAATGTGGAAATATGTGCAAATGTGTTAAAATTATAAATGATAAATACCAAAATGATTGAAACGAGAAATTCATTTAAAAACAATCAGCTGTTAGACTATTGGGAGGATGTGTTTTAAATGATGTTTTGCATCAGGGACTTTGAGTGGCTTTGCCAATGTTTCTGATCAAGCATATGTTTGCAGGGAGACAGTTGTGATCTCACTGCATTTTAAGTGGTGGCATCTAAGCGCAACTCTACGCATCCTACCCGGATACATTTAACAGCTTTGCAGTGTAATTTCACAGATTCAGAAACTGAGGTCTTCCCGATTCTTCAGTACCAATCCAAAAATTACCCACCTTGGTTTCCAGTGAAACCACTCCCCCACATGGAATATAAAGTGTCGAATACTAACAATAGAATATTAAAAGCCAAATTTGAAGCCATTACCCACAGCTTTAGAGAACATTCCCACACACAGCTGGTGCCCAATCAGAAAGCCTTTGTCTGTCACCCACCATCTCTACTACTCATACACTCAGAATGTCAGAGCTGCAAAGGATCTTATAGATTATCCTCCCCCTTCTTTAACAGATGGGAAAATGTGGCAAAGGAAAAGGGACTTTGTCCCCCAGAATCAGTTGCCAAAAGGCAAAAAATGTCATCAGAACACAGCTTCCCATATTTTGGTTTACTCTCCACATCACTAAACTCTACTGTTTCCTTTGCTGAACTAGAACAGTAACCTAGTTGATGGGAGAGGAATGTACTTGCTGTACATTACAGCCATGTGTTTGGAGAGTGACCTGGAATACCAGAAAGGAAGTCTTTCAAGATAGAACATAAAGAGCCATACATTTTTTTTTCAAGAACATAATTTTTATTGCATTTGGGGTTTTTTTTAATTAATTATATTTTTAAAAATAAAGACGTTAGAGGCCAGCAATGCCGAACTGTTATCTGTTAATAATGATGTCATCACAGTAATGTAAACTAAAACTGTTAGGGGTCAACCTAGGCATTGCTCATTCTCAGGATGTTAAATTTAGTCAAGAGCACAGAACAATCAAAACACAAAACTTGGCATAAAAATTACCTAATACAAAGTCTGATTCTGATACATGCTGAGAAAAAAATATGAAACTCATTTTCATTCTCTGTTAAATGGGCACAAATGTGCTCTTATAAAAAAGTCAATATAATGCACTTAACTTCATGCCTTGTCAATGAGTGCTTCCCTGATAGGTGGTATTTTTTCTTCTTACTAATGATGTGAATTACAAATATGATATAAAAGGAGTTTGGTCGGTGAGAGTGTGAAATATACCTATCTACTTACCCCTTTTGCTGTCTATCCTTCCTTTCTTCTTTTCTTCCTTCCTTTCTTCCTCCCTTGCCTCCCTCCCTTTCTTCTTTCTATTTATACCTAACACATATACTCAATGAAGAAGACAAAAATGTAGGGGAATCAAATTATGTGAAGATATGGGTGCACATCTTGAGTTATCCATAGAGCTGACACTTGAAAATGGCAGATGGAAAATTTGGAAGAAGAAATGTATAACCAAGGATGAATTAAAAGCTGTGTTCAGAGCAAGTAGCAAACCCAGAAATAGTTAGAATTCAGCATTTAGAGAAAAAAATCTTGCATATTTTGCTGCAGTAAGAATAGACTTCCAACTGGAGAGAGAATATTATAGGGAGGAAATTGCTGTCCAGGATTGATGGAAAGCATTTAACTCTCTCTAAGCCAAGGCTGTGATTTTCCATGGGATTAAAGGAACCGATTGATAACATCTCTGAATGTTCCTTTAGTTGGACTGGGGAAATGGTAGAAGCTGGGAGAAATATTGCTCCAGTTCTTTAAAAAAAAAACCCTAAAATTAGACTCCAGAAACTTTAGACTCATAGCTTGAGATAGACCTTACCAAAATTTCCCCTTATTACACAAAATATCTGTGATTGAAAATTAGTATTGTAGCATTAAAATAAAACACATACCAATTAATTTTATTATCTACAAGGTAAATTTTCTGTTTGGCAACGATATTTCAACAAGACATTGGGGGAAAAAATCTACCAAGATTGTGTTCCTTCTGGGGCATATCAAATGTTACGTGTTTGATAGTAAGGAAGTCTGAGTCATAATTCTCTCTTAGCCTTATTGTGCTCAACCTTTTACACATTGACTAAAAACCTCAAAAAGTAGATGACACTAGGTAGAACAATGATCTTCCTGTGTGTTTATAAAATCTTTAAAGTTCAATTTTAACAGGTGCTAAATAATCACATCTTCAATGTTTAAATTACAATCATTTAGGATAATATAAACCAATTAAAATGATATCAAACCACTAAAATCAAGTTTAATTGTTACAGCAGAATGTCCTCTATTTGGCTCAATAAATAAAAAATTTAAATAAACAAATAATAAAACACACCCATGTAAGAAAAAAATGCATAGATATAGGTAAGTGTTGTACCAAAAAGATAAAAATTGGCAACAAAGTTAGTATCTGCTAGTATAATACTGCATTGTTGGAAATTAACTGAATTTGATTGCATTGGTATAAATAAAACTGATGATGATAAGTACGTGATATAAGCCAGGCTCACTGTGAATATGTGTGTTCTTTCCTGGTACTCTTTCCAAAGAGATCATCATGAAATAAATTGCATTCGGAAGATTGTGCTCATTATGGAAATAATTCAAAAGCTGTAACATAAGCACTGTTAAATAAAATGGGGATGTGTAGCCCAGAAAAGAGAATATTTGGATGATATAATCAGCAGAGGGTAGAATTTTGAGTGGGCCTAGTAGACACAGGTGGTTCCCACTGGGTAGGATTTAGATGGGGGCAGAGTCTGGTTAAACAGTATCAGGTTGTTTCCAATAGCTAAAGCTGCTTTAAAATAATGATGGTTGATCTATCACTAGAAATTCCTAAGTGGAGGCCCTCTGTTATTTGTTTGCATGGTATCAAAGGGTTCCTGGACTGAGGGAGGGAGGGCTGTTTCATGAGATGGTCCCTGGTGTGCATTCCAATGCTGAGGTTCTCTGATCTTCTCCCCTTCCAGGGATGCAGTGGAATGTGGAGGCCCATGGGAGAATCAGTGCCACCCTCCAGCAACTTCTCCTTTGGTGGCCTCTCAAACCACTGATACTTAGGCCCCTGAGACAGTGACCTAGAAGACACCCATGCCTCTGAGAGAGGACCAGGTCCTATGCTGTGACTTGTGTAGGATTGCGCCCTGTATTTTTACCAGAGGTTCTTGCATCCACTGGTGCAGGCACCCCATGCACATCGGGCTTTTCCTCTGAGATTCCTGCAGGTGGAGTGCAAGAAATGGGACACAGAATGGCCTCTTTGTTCACTTCTCATCTGATAGCACTCCCCTTCCTGTGTTCTCCACTCTTGACTGGCAGTCTCTGTTGTTCCTGACATGTTTCCTTGCAGCGTCTGGTCCATCTCAGTCATGTTCCAAACATGGTCACTCACTGTGTCTAATCTCAGTTGTGAATGTCTTCAAACAGGCCTTCTTTGCTGTGTCTACTCATAGACATTGTCAAAAAACATGTCCCCTCTGCCTGTCTTGGTCAGAATCGTGTTCCAAAATCCTGCATTTCTTGCTGAGTTGTTTTGACCACAGCCATGTTAAAACTGTCGCATGTCTCTTTCTCACTCTGTTCTGGGCCACACAGGCACTTTTCTCCCAGTGTCTGAGTCCAACTGAGGGGCCTCCTCAATTGATAATGGACTTCCATTTTGTCTTCCTTAGTCTGCTGTCAGTCAGTCTTTTTCTCCAGGACGTGTTTCATTTAGTTACCTTGGGATTACAGAGGCTGAGAAGAAAAGAGATGGTTTCCATAGCAACCCCATGCAAGGGGAACCAACAACAACCACTCTTTCCAGAGCTGTCTGCTCTAGGATGCTTGCTGTCCCTGTCCTGCTCAAATGGGATATCTCTTCCTTGACAGCCTTGCGTAGGGCTGACAGCATTGCAATAGTTTATTAAACGACTTCTCCATCTTTTATGGATACTCACAGTGAGTTTAGTTTAACCATGGCACTAACCTTGAATCTGGTCTGTTCCTTCCAAAGAACAGAATTGTTGAAAGCTCATACTGCATGAACACATCACTCTCTGCTGCCTCCTAGGTGCAGGAGGGCAGGCTCCAGCAGTGCTGGAAGTAAGAAAACCATGTTTGACTTCAAGTTCAAAGACCTGGATTCTAACTGTAGGTCTGCCTTTAATCTGCTGTGAGATCCTGAGAAATGTGCCTCCTCATTTCTGAACCTGACTTTACAACTGTCAACTGAAGTTTGGACTAGAGGACTCTAAGATTCTTAATGTTTCCAGGACAACAGGATGCTGCTACAGCCATCTGCTACCTCAAAAGCCTTTTGGCTTCAAAGGAACTGCCTCCCTCGTGTGGGCTTCTGAACCCCTGACCATGTCAGCTTTACTTTTCAGACTAACTTGGATGTCTTTTACTTGTAGCAGAGCTCATAGCTCTTGACAGTTGCCTCAGTGCAAAGGTGCTGGGGCGGTAAATGCACTTCCAGGGCTGTGTGATGTCTTAGCTCTGATCTTGGCTGTGGTCTAAGAGCACCTCAGGACTGTTAAGCGAAATTTTTCTTTCATTGCCTCTGAATAAGTGTTGTCAGTTCCATTTCGGTTTACTTTTATTCTGGAATCCAACACAACAGGGAAGAGACTTTGGAATGAGGAAGAAAAGATTGCCCAAACCATTCAAATGTAAAAAAAAAAAATAGTAATTCTGTGTGCTGTGAAGACTTATTTTTTTCCAGGAGAGTCACGCCTAAGGACAGGGAAACAAGCCCTGGAAGAGAAACACTAATCTGAACTCCTGGACACTAATGAGAAATACTTCTGCAGGCAGAAATGGTACTGGTTCAGACGGACTCTCCCTGATTGGTGGTGTAGATTCAGTTGGGGATTTGTGTTCTTGGCCAGTATGGAGAAAGTTTATTGAGATTCTAACTCACTCTGTGATTGTACCAGTCTTTTTTGGTTTTCAAGTCAAGGTTCCCCTGCCGTCAGCAGCCACCCTTAGGAAGAAATGACCGTGAGTAGGAGGGTACTTTTGCAATTCAAACAAGAGAAGAGCAAGCTTCTGAGACTCACAGCTCTACGGCCATACCACTCTGCACGCGCCTGATCTCGTCTGAGACTCGCAGCTCTGGAACAGTGATGAGATCAAACCAATCTTCTCCAGCTACCTGTCCACCTTTCCCACCACCTCCACCAGCCCCTTGTGAGGGGTAGGTGCAGTGTGAAAGCAGCAGGTGCATTGAGTCAGTTACTAACTGCGTGAATCGAACTAATAGGTGAACACCTCTGACCTCCTCACTATTGCACTGAGTTGTTGTGGAGATATTTTTTTTTTCTTCAGACATTCTATAAAGGATAAAATGTTATTCCCTATGTTTATAATTACTTTGAATATTTTGGATTACTGTGAATGAGCATGAGCTCTCAGGATTAAGACTATATTCACTAGGACATGAGCTAATTTAGAGAATGAGCTTTCGGTGATGAACATTAATACTCATGGAGTGCTTCCAAATTGATCCCTGTTCATTTGGTCACTCTAAGTAACCCAGTGCACAAATTAATGCATCACAAATGCTGTCATTTAAAAGGATTCTGTTGTTCTCAATGTAAAATGGTGGTTGGGGAGAGATGTGGACTACTGTCTGGTTTTGATAAGAATAACCTGACTTTTCATTGTACATCAAACCTTATGAAATAAATACAAATGTGTGTCATGAAAGAATATATTTGAGTAAAAAGTACCTGGTCCATAGAAATGATTCCCACCTTGTATACTTAAATTCCATGAAAAAAATTCAAAACTATTTGAATGGCCAGTTGACAAGAATGTTACACAAAGAAACTGCAAAGACACTAAAACCATTAACTTTTCAGATTTTACTTTATCTGAAAGTCTGTGTAAATTATTGCTAATTGTGATTTAATGTTATTTTCACTAATATATTGATTTTGTTTACTTTTTTAATAAAGTATTACAAATGTGGCAATTTATATATTATGTGCTCTGAGTCCTCTTGTGTAATCAACATATAAAATGTGTGCCCATTGGGTCAAACATGGAGTTTAATTTTATAATTTCAAAGGATTAAACAATTTTCAAAAGATGATTAAATCTTTTTTTTTGAGAATGTTATAGCTATGATTTTTGATGCTAAAACCTTGAAGAGATACAGATCTGATTCTAATTTTGTTTCCATGGAAAGTACCTTTGCCTTTATGATATCTACTTTATGATGCAGTTCCCAGAAATGTTTTCTTTGGAAAACAGGAGCCTATATAGATTGTTTTATTGTTTTATGGTACAGTTTAGTGGGCACTGGAGTTTCCCTACCCCTCCGCAATTTCGCTCCCCTCCCTTCTGTTCTCCCCTCCGGTCTTACAATGGATGTCTTTCATGAGTTTTCACAAGTTCATCATGCTGCCACTGAGGTGTCTCCCAACAGTGTAGGAGATTATCAGGCATTTTGTTGCCAATCCATCCTTGTAGTACATGCATGAGGACTTACTTCTCTCTTTTTTATTGATAAATTCTATTTATTGGTAAATGGCCCATATGACTATATGAATGCATTCTGTACACAATTATATAATCTATATATTAAAGGAAAATAATAAGTCTAAAACTAGTAACTAAATTTTGAGTGGACAAGAAAATACCAAAATCAAGGTGCATGCCTTAGTTCTATAACTCCAAGAGCCCAGTGCACCATGGAGAAGCAATGGTTGGTTGAAGCTGTGGGATTTTCTGTGTCAATGATCAGTATCTCCTCAGTGATAAGCCAGAACTGCAGGATCTCTACCTCTCATCTTCATCAAGGCCTTATGAACTATCTTGGTCTCTGCCGTGGTGACCTCCCACCTCTGGGCGGGGATCGAAGACAACCACGCTCAGGGAAGAAATAAGAAGCCAGCCAAAGCTGTGGGGTAGTTCCTTACCAAGGGATGCTATACAGAGGCTATCTTCCTTGCAGGAACTTCCTTGCAGGAACAAGCCCTCACTCAGGAGCTTGGAGGGCACCCTTACACCCAGATGACATGTCAATTCAAGTCAGGTCCCATCTCTTCTGAATGTGGACAGGGGAAAGCCCCTGCCACCATCAGTTGACAGGATACTGATCTCAGCTCTTCTGTTTAACATATAGATCCTGCAACTTCTCAATATAAAATGCAAGGGGCAGACAGTAATTGTATTTTAAAATCAGAATTCTTTCTTCACACACAAACTGCTCTAGCATCCTAGTGTGTAAAAGCCTCATGCGGAATGGGGAAAGTCTCCACTAGCTATAATCCACGCCCTAAAAGGAAATTTCTTGGGAAAATTCCTGAGCATCTGGACCCGGGATCTTCTCTGAAGGTCAGTGGGAGTGTCTAGTTCTGTACCCACCCTTGAAACAATCCCATCTTTCTGGAGCAGTGTTCATAATATTGTTGAAAGCTGTTGTTTCAGGTGACAGCCCTTTCCTCTGACTCACATCACCTGCTTATCACAAAACCAATTCATGCATGCAGAGAAGACCCCATCTCCTGACATGTCCTTCCTAGAAAGGATACCAGGGCCTTCCCTGTGTTGTGTCCAGGCAGAGTAGCAGACCCCAGATACCTGCAGACTCCAGTCTCCAGAATAATCCAACACTGGGGAATCACCTGTTTTCTCTTTCCAAATTGTCTATTTTCACATCTCCAGACTCACCCAATCAGGGAAAAAAATAATTGCTTTTAGCAATAGCACATCAGCATGCCGATAAATGGATACTTTTAAATTTTGTACTATATCCTGGGTCTGCAGTTGTGGGTACTGACAAGGTCTCTTGCCCTCTGTTTTTCTGGGAAGCAGGAAAAACAGGGAGAGGTGCTGACACATACTATAAAGACTGTAAAAGATCGAAATAAGCAGTGGCGATCTACTGCTAGCTGGTTCATTGGAGATGGTCTAAAGGAGGTGATTTTTTTGTCCAGGACTATGAAAACAGAAGAGTTATTTGTGCATTTTACTTGAAGGGATCTCATCTTGGAAGCACCTGACATGGGTGACTGAGGCTCAGTGAATCTGGGAGAGAGGTGGTAGGAGATGGCAGGCAAGGCTGGTACTAACTCAGTAGCAGCAGGAACTAACATTCACACATTATGTAACTGTGTGTCAGTTACATGTAGCATTTTACATGTTACCTCTTTTAATCCTATAAGGTAAGTATCATTTTCTCAGCTTCAGAGAAGTTAACCTGAATTTTTTCCAAGGAGGCAGGGATTACCTGAAACTGGAAATGCAAACCCAGCCTTTCTCCGCCCCCCCCCCACTCCTCCCCCGGCATCATTTCATGAGGGACTAGATCCACCCAAGGCCTGTTTGCTTTACACAGGGACAGTTCTTGAAAGGATGGATTTTATTTGTACTTTCCACTTTTCCTTGTTTCTTTCATCTTGAAGTGTTGGCTGTTTGTGGAGGAATAAAGATGCATTTGTATGGTAGTTCTAAACAGATTTTATATTAGATAACTCCAAAAACCAGTTCTTTGACAACCAGAAGCTGGTTTGCGATTGAAACTCTTCATTTTACCATAAAGAAAGGTTATATAGTCAGTAGTTTTTTTCCCCATTTATTTCCTTATCACTATCTGCTCACATCATCCTTCTACAGCTGGCGTGTTTAGTCTGTACTGGGGCCTTAGGCTCTCAAACACAATACTGATCATACCATTTCCCTAATCTAAAGTCCCTAAGACTCCTAGTTACTCAGCAATTCTAAGTTCTCTGTGGGTTTTCTAAGTGTGTTTACAAATGTTAACTCCAGATTATCCCTCCTCCCTTATGCGTAGACAATCATATGAGTTTCACTCAGTGTATCTCGGTGGTCTAGTTGTAGGCTTCCAATCCTGTTTTTCTTTGCATTGGGCACACTTCATCCAGCATCTCTTAGTGTTAGTGAAGCATCTCCAATGCCATCTTCCACTTGAAGTCTTTTTCAGCCTGTAGGACAGAGTGAGGATTTTGACATGTTCCAATATCTGAACACTTCATTTGTTCTTCTGTGAGATTTTGATAGACTTCTCAGTGGGATTCATTCATCTTGCCCCATGTGAGCTTCCTTGCCCGGATTCTGAACTTCTTGAAGACAGTTGCCATTTCTTGTCATTTTCCTATGACTCAACATAGGTTTCTGCACACTGGAGCTTGCCAGTAACTTCATTGCATTTATTTGTTTGGAAGAATTCATTGTTTCTAGCAGCCACACTGCACCATCCCATTTCATTCAATCTCCTCCAATCTTGCTGCGGTTCTGCTGTTTGTTACTCCCACCCCTGTGAAAGCTGCAGCCTGCTGATAAGGGGGAAATCTTTTTGTGACAGCTTTTGAATAAAATCAAGATGTTTATCATATTTCTTGTGAGTAGTAAAAGGATTAGAGATTTCAAACACCATCCTCCTCTGATATATGAATAGCAAGTTTATTTTCTGTTTTGGTTTCTGTCTTTCTACTGAAAAAAATAACTTAAGCTTAAAGGCATGTATTTATAGACTGTACTGGTGAATCAGGCAGAAGCTATGTTAGTTACTTGACATTGTATGAGTCTAGAGGACACTGACCACAATTTCATCAATAATGGCATTTCGTGAGGCAACCTGGAGTGAATTAAGGGTGAGCCAGGCCATGCATGTGAAACAGACACTGTGAGAACGACTCAGATGAAGATATTAGAGAACATGTTCAAAAGCTGCCAGCAACTGTCTGCTTTCCCCTTAGCATCCTTACAACCTTACGGTATGTCTGACTATAGTTTTGCTCCTTTATGTTTCACAACTTTCTAGCTTAAATTGACCGAGCTTCCTTTGGTAAGTGATTGAGATCTCAGATGTGCATGTTACTACTTATGTGACTGTGAGTGAGTTCCTTGAAATTCCTGTTTCTTTGCAGAGAGATGGTAATTGTACATTTCCCAGAGCATTGTAGTGAGGTTTTCAGCGGTTAAAGCAGGTGTATCCTGCGCACAGTCTCAGGCGTAGAATAAGCTCCAACTCAAATGTGGTTGTTACTGTTATTACTCTGAATTTTATGACATTTGTAATTCAGAAGCAGCATTCGTGTAGAGTCAAATGGAGAGGCTGGTGAGAATGCAGGAGCAGAGGTACATGGAAGCGGCAGGCAGGCAGTGAGCGTCTCTGCCAGATGCCTCGTCTGAAAAGGGGCAGCTGCGTGAACTGTTCAGGGGAAGATGGGCATGAGGAAGAGTTTGCCTGTGGTATCAGGGAAGAAAGATTGACTTAATGGATGTAGCAGGGATCACAGTCCAGTTGTCACTCACTGTCTTATGTGTTGATCTCCAGTTAGTGTGTGACACACAGCATTCACATTTCACCTTCTGAAAAAGTGCAGGGATGTCACTTCATTGGGTATCTAGAGTGTCAGTGCTAGCCAGATCCTTTACAGATCACAGAACTTTTATTTCTTAAGCAGCTGGCTGGATTCTTCACTTCCCAGCTTGCCAGTATGTGTCTTTGGGCAAGTTAATTAATTTCTCTGAGTTTCAGTTTCTTCACTGGTAAGAATAGGGATGTTTACATTATATAACACATGAGACTGTATAATTTAAATAGAATTATGTGTATTGTAGCAACTAGAGAACTACCAGACAGGTAATTGGTCATTATTATTATTATTTTATAAAATCTGACTTTATGAATAGCTAAAATGAAGCATCAAAAAGACTAAGTTTCTGACTTAAGATCATGCAGGTAATAATGAACAGAGCCAGGATTCGAACATAGATTCACCTGTATTGATACACTATGCTCTGCTAAGAAGATGGGAGATAGAAATAATAACATCAAGATTCAAACTTTGAAGAGAAGCTCTCTCTGAAATTAGCAGACAGGTTAAAATATGTGTAAATGTCTTGGTAGCTTGGATAAAGGGTAATTTTAATTGACCTGAAGCCTTGAATGAAAGGACAAACCTTATCTGTATTTTCAAAAACTTTGTTTAAATCAGATGATGTCATTTTAGTAATTTCATTCCAGCTTTGGTCCCCTGAATTAGCATGGTAATCATCAGTATAAGGACTTCATGTCCAGAGCGTCCAAATGGGGGCCCATATGCCACTGTTTAATGATGAAATTCTTGGCCAGAATGCAGACCACCCTCCCTCTCTTTATGCCACATTCTTTCTCCAAAGCCTCATACCGATCACTCTTTATCATCCTCTGGTGCTTGCCATGAGGACACTGTGAGTCATAAGTTTCTAAGGCTTTGTGAAAGGGAACTGAAGCCAGAATTTGGAAATTTCCAGTGAAAAGCCCATGACTGGCTGATCTGAGGTACTGTTTCTGGTGGGACCTCTTTTCCCTGTGGACTAAAGAGTGGGCAGTTGGTCAGAGGGGTGTGAGTCCATGAAAACAAATATGAAAGAGTAATTTTGTCAGGGAAACTCCTTTTCTTAACAAGATGACTTTTGGATACACTGAAATTGTTAAGTTAAAGTCCAAAATCATTCTAGAATTGTGTCTCATCATAAAGGAGCCCTTTGAATGGAAAAAAGTCTCTTTTCTCCAATTGCCTGGACTTTCTTTGCTATTCAAAACCTGCTAATATAGCTGATTGCTTTGCATGGTTTCTATGCAATGGAAAAACACGTGAATTCTAATTTCTTCCTATATTTTGACACACACCAGTTCAGTGGGTCCCAGCAAAGCCATTTACTCTTCTGGGTCTCAGATTTCTCATTAGATGCTATTCATTCACTTTAAAAATGTTTGTGTGCTTTTAAAGGAGAGTTCCAGAAGTTGTTTTTGTTCCTTGGCCTTTGATGGCCTCCATCTTAGAAGTTGAGAAAAGTTCCAGTCACGAAAGTGAGAAATCCAGGCAAAAGTGGTAAGTTCAGTGGGGTTTAAGAAACTATATTCTAAACCATGAAGGACTGGGCAGCAAATGATTACCACAACAAACTGTTACAATATCATTGTCTCAGATATTTCGAGTGAGAAGTCATCTCTGATTTCTATATTTCCCAGGCCTCTTTCATTTAATCTCCAAATTATCTTTATGATGAAATACCTGATGTTGTCTCTCTGGTTTCACTGTCACCTCTCAGAGCCTGCTTGTCACTTTGTACTAGGACAACTACCATTATTATTTGCCTGTAGTTCCTCTGCATGTGTGTATATCATCAGGCTAATCTGTTTTTAAAATCATACACATACACACCCTGTAACTACAAAAAGGAAGAGAAACTTAATTCCTGTTCCAGATTTTTTATATTCATTAACTCTACTCAAAAACTTACAGTTCCCAGTTACAGTGGCCCATTCAGAATAACATGGATCTAATTGGGCCAAGTCTTGCCCTTGTATCTCTTTGCAACTTCTTTCTGTGCTATTGTAGCCTACTAACTATTTCCTTCCACTACTTGCCAGTTAAATCAAGGGCTTACTTCATGGACCGCAGTCCAACCCACCCTGATGTGCCAACTAAATTTACTAAGTTCTGGTTTTCTGAAGGTGTTCTATAATCTCCATGGATGCTGTCAAGCCTACACACACAAAAAAAGCATCCAGGTTGTCCATGTCAACATAATACTAACGAACATCATCACTGCCAGCAACTAATTTTACAAGATTAAAAACCTCCATCAACTGACAAACACCTGTCAGTAGAATATTTCAGGCAATAATAGAAATGTAATAGCCTTATTAACCATTTCATGGATATATAATGAATAGTTATCAATTTCATCATTATATTAACCCCCATTCAAATAAGCACCCACTGTGTGACAAAAATTGTGCTAGGTGCTAATACTGCAAAAACTATCTCAGGGCTTGTTATGACAGGCTGTATGGGCCTGCTCCTAGGGATGAAGGCAAAATGGAAGAGAGAGACACTATTGCTGAATTCTGTATCTACTTTGACCCCTGAGTTACCTGTGTGTTGGCCATCACCAGCCTCCTGGCTGGTAATTGTTCAGGTAGGTGTGCAGACCCAGATACCCATATAAGTGGGAAACAGATGTGTACCTCTCGGACCCTAGGTGGACATCTTGTTGGGGAAGGCAAACAATCCTACTGACAAGGACCTCTACAAAATAATGATCACTACACACTAGCAACTTCAACCTTTCCCTTTTCCTTCTCAGGTGTAAACTACTGAAAATAATCTTACTGTAGTGCTTGCATTTATGGTGTAATATAATCTTTTCTCTAAAATGTGGGCTTGCACAAGATTTTTAGTACATTTCCACAGAGTTCTTTGTCACCTGATGTGAAGATCCAATCCTAAGTAAAATTTTTTTAAAAAGCTCCCTGCTTTAAAATGTATTAGTAGATAGAGCAATATTAACTTGATTTCATCACTTATTGAAGAGCCTTAAGCAGGTTACATAAGTCCATGATCTTTAGTTTCCTATTTGCAAAGCCAAAATTATTTCTAGAGTAAGAATTAGCTAACTATAGATTTGTAGACTGAGTTCAGCCATCTACCTGTGTTTTGTGTGACCACTGAGCTAAATATTTATTTATTTATTATATATTTCATATATTTTTATTATATATATTTATCATTTTTAAAATGCTTTAAATGTGAGGAAACAACAGCAACAAAAGCAGAGGAAAATAAAAAACAGAACATAATAAAACAGACAATGTGTTGACCTGAAACCTAAAATACATCCAGTTTTTTGTAGGAAAAAATTGACAACTCCTGCTCTAACATCAGAAGCCAGTGTTTGAGGCCTTATAAGAGGCATGAACTTGAGCAAATTACCTAACTTCTATAATTTTTGTCCAATACCAGTTGTAGTAGTACTTACTTATAGGCTTATATGCATAAGATGAGACTGATGCCTGGTAACATTAAGAAATGTTAGCTGTTCTAAATATTGGGGCTAGAGCCTTGGCACAGCAGATAAAACTGTTTTCTGTGGCACCTGCATCTCAAATGGGTGTCGGTTCAGGTTCTGACCACTCCACTCCCTAACCAATTCCCTGCTAATATACCTGAGAAAGCAGTGGAAGATTGCTCAACTCCTTGGACCCTGCACCCTTGTGGGAGACCTGAAAGAAGCTCCTGACTCCCAGATTTGGACTGGCCCAGCACCAGCCTTTGCAGCCATTTGGAGAGTCAAACAGCACGTGGAAGAACTCTGTTTCTCCTTCTCTCTGTCTCTCCAGAACTCTGCCTTTCAACTAAAATATACTAATATTTTTTGGGAAGAAATCATTACTGTCATCTTCAAATCTGTAAAGGCTTATTCATAAAATACTAAGGGAGAATAGTACACTTAGGACATCTAGTCTGATGTTCTCATGGTAAACCCTCAATAAATGTCAGCTGTTATTGGTATCATCATCATCATGGTTTTCAAAGCTCTTTCATATACCTCATTTCAGTGGACACTCTAAACAGCCCAGTGGCTAGTGTTCCAATTTCTTCCAGTAAGTGAGAAACTGAAGCTTGGAGAAGTGAGATAGACTGAGCCAGGAATAGACAGAACGTGGATTAGTGCCAGAGACTTTTGCATTTTGGACCATTATGTCCTCTTTATTTTATGCTGCATTTGCACCAGAATATCTGAAGGTCTGTTATTTGTTAGTTTTCTCCAGTAGGATTCTTTGAGTCCTAGAAGCCTGATGAGGTAGGCAAACATGACTGTGTTCCTCACTGGCAGCACTCTAGTCAGGAAGCCAGGATAATTGGATTGCAGCCATTGGGTCTCAGGGCCAACTGCTGATGACCAAGTCTAATGGAAAAAGCCCTTACCAAACAAACACAATCTCAGTGCACTCCTACACCCCGCCCCATAGGAACTTATTGTTTATGCTGCAGAGGGAAAATCAGCAGCAGCAGCCAACAAGCTTCTAATGTTCCTGTCCAGGGCAGAGCTGGCTTCAAAATGTGCCAGCTGTCAGCCTGCCACTAGGGTCAAACAGAAGTACAATGGACAGACTAGGGGATTTTCGTTGAGAAAACAGGACATTTTTGAGAACTGGATTGGTATAGACAGAATTGTGGTAGTGGTGGGTGTGGTTGTTTCGTTTGTTTTTATTTGATTTGAGTAGAAAGCCAGCAAGACTCTCTTGAGCAAAATGAGCACTTGGAGTGATGATTTAAAAAAAAATTGTTAAGATCAGTAGCATTAAAGTTGGTGACAAAATAGGCAACTTTTCAAAAGTTAGCTCATGTAAGAACTCATTATCTACATACTACCCTGTCATTTCATACAGTATTTAAGCCAGCTTTAGTATAGGTTTTCATTTTTAAGGCAATAGATTCAAATCTAGTGATTGTTAAGCAGTTTGTAAATTAGTGTTTCTTGGTATAGTTGCTGCATAAATAATGAAAATTGCCTGTAAGAATCTTTACCCTCATCCCCGATGTAGACCACAGAACAGGTGAAGTATGCTTTGCAGACAGTTTTGCCAACCCAGGGAGAATAAATGACATGGACCTCTTATAATCCTAACAAATTTTGCCTACAAACAGCTCTAAGATTTGTTCCCTTGATGTCCAGGGAACACAAATCTTTCAGTTTGAGAGAGAGGACAAAAACTTTCATGCCTGGGAAGACAACCCTGTAGTTCCCTGGGGTATCCAGATATAGTCCTCCTCTCTTCTGAAGTGATGACAAGTGAGAAGATCTTTCAGAGTAGTGAATAGTCCTTCAAAGAATAAGGCAGAGGGAAAGTCAAGTCTTAGAACATCCAAGCAGGTCTACGAGCTATCTGGATGTGAGAATCACTCAGAGTTGATATTGTGTGTTCCCTGCTCTCTGCCTGACCTCATCTTCTCTGCTTCATGAGCCTTGTTCTTGGCTTTGAGTTTTCCTAACAACTGCTTCCAGGCGGTTGGGTCACCACCAACCAATCCCTAAACTGTAGCACTACCCTCCAAACAACAGCCAACCCTACTGACTGCCACTTACGCCATTTCCTATCTCTGTGATTTCCAGCTGCTGTGTCCCTGCACTGATGAGCTGATGCTTCTGTTTGTGGCAAACATGTCTGAATTTTTGAAAGATTAGAGTGACCAGTTAATGTGAGCTATGTGATCATTCAGAGTTTCCTACATTGCCTGGGCGGGGTCGTGTGGGAGTGGTGCAGAGGGTTGAATATGTGACACTTTTTTTCAGCTCAGAACCTTCAGAATACCAACCTAATGGTTGTAAAAGATATAAAATATTACTGACTGCATGGTGAGTGGAAGATATAATGAATGTCAAAGGGTTTTGTGAAATTGCAATTAATCTCTGTTTAACCAAAGGTAAGTTAACGTGGTTATTCTAGGCTGTGAAGGTACAGATAGCTTGAGGTCACAGGCTGTTAGCTCAGGAAGGTTGACATAAACAGGTGAGTGTGTATAAGACATGTTGTACAGATTATATAGCTCCTGCAAAGCTAAGTTTCTCTTTGTTAGTAATGTGTTAAATTTTCATCTTAACATTTCTCCACTGAGTAAAGTAAATCACAACTTCTATTCTTTAATGTAGTACAAAAGAATATTCATAAGAACTTTATCTCCTGAGATTTTTCACAAGGAAAGATCTTATTTATTCAACACTTTTAGACACGTCAGTACTTATCTACATGTTACACTATCAAAAGTTCAGTCACTAGACCCTTTAGCGGTGACATTCCAGAGAAACAATGTTGTTATGTAAGTTTAAAAATAAATACATCAATGTTTACCTAAGAGTTAAAAAGTTTTGGTTAGTTTTTAAATATGATTTTTTAGCTTTTTGCCACATTCATTTCATATGTAGATATTGTATACATACACATGTATTTTTTCTTGAAAGCAGATATTAATATTGTAGTGAAGGAGTCATGATAATGATTATATCATGGGAAAAGAAGTATTTATGGCTATCTACATGGTGTGAGTCAGTGAAGCAATATTTATAAAACAGTATACCAAATGATAAGCTATTCACATATTCTTTGTAGCCTCTATGTATTAACTTCCACAAATAAGAGAAAATGTGACATTTGTCTTTATAGATCTGACTTGTTTCACATAATATAATGATAGTTAAAGTCTAGTAAAGGAACATGATGCAAGTTTTCATATTTTGTCACACATGAATACTCAAAACTACAGACTTGTGGGAGATCTGAAGCAAAGAAGTCATTTTAGCAACTCTTTATAGACTAAAATTAAACTAGGTTAAACTAGGATTCTGCTGTTTTTGTGACTTGGGGGTCTTATTGTCTTGACATTGGATTTCTAGAAAAGCATGCCATGCAAATAGATATCCAGAAATTCAATTCTCAACTGGATACTTTGAGTTTCTTGGGAATTTCTGAGTTTTGAAGTATCAGGTTAATATTATCAATTAATGAGACAGGATTTTTTCATAAGAGAGGCTAGGTGTTCAGATGGTAAACTTTAGAGAGCTTTGTTAACTCAGGATACTAGGGCATATCATGAAGCCAATGAGAGCCTTGGGAGATCCAGTTGAAGGAGTAAAAATTGGGTGTGAAACTACTATTTCAAAAAATTGATCAGAAACAATACTAGCCTGCACTTATAAACACTGATGTGTACATGATGAACTTGATTTACTGCTCACCATAGCTCACAGAGAGATACTTTTTAATATCTCTGTGTTATGTATACATAAACTGAGCCAGAGAGAGGTCCGAGGCTAGAAGACTACCACATAATGGAGTTGAGTTTACAATTCTGATTTTTTTTCACTCTTTTTTGATTAGCTAATGGTCAGTGAAATATTTAACCATGCTGGGTAAGTCATGGCTTCTATCACCAAGAGATTTGTAGTTTATCTGGAGATATGCTGTTTAAATGCATGTACAGTTGCATGTTTTAAATTGCAAAAAAAAAAAAGCTATCACAAGACAGCCTATATTGTCCAATACATTATAGAAAAAGAAAATGCAATTTGTTTAAATGCAGTTTCTTTTGTTACGGAATACCACATTGAAATGATCACAGATGATTTTATGAAGGAAGCGGCCTTATTTAGTGAACCATATTTTCAAATTCTTTTAAAAAGTGGTGTCTTTGAGGATTAAAGCAGAGGGGAGTCCAGGCTGAGTTTCCTGACATATTGGATAAAGGTAGCATTAATCTTTCTTGTGACTATCTCAAGTTGTTGCAAGACTCAAACAGATGCTAGCTGTGTATGTGCTGTTTAGACGCTCACTGTGGCATCCCTTTGTTGTACAGTAATTTTGCTTCTCTCCTTGTCTTCCCCAGCAAGCACCTAGGAATACTGGAATATTCATTTAAGCTGAGATAATGTGTCTGCTAACCTTTGTGTTCTTTTTTCTTTTCCAACTTCTGCTTGGCTGTCCCTCATCTGTGAATATTTTCTGTTTCAACTAAAAGTGGCTGTTCCTCTATCTCCAGCTTCCTCCTGCTCTTCTGCAATAGACCAGTTCCTGTCTAGCTCTGAACATGCTCTGTAAGTTGGTCACTGTCTGTGTTGTTGAGTCTGTCTGTGTCATTTCTTCATAAAAAATGTCCTTAGTTTCTGTTTTTTCTTCTGCATACCCTGGGCAAGGTTGAAAGTGGACAAGGAAATCTTGCAGTTGTTAACAGAACCTGCTAAGACAAAGATTTCTTCTGGATCTTGATGGCTATTGACCCAAAAGTCAAAGATTCATGTGGTTTTGGAGATTTAGTTTATTTTCTTTTTTGTTTTCTTCTCATTTTTCTTTATTTTCATTCTGTTTGAAGGAGAGATACAGGTAGACCTTCCATGTGCTAGTTTACTCTCCAGAGGCATGCAACAACCAAGACTCAGTTAGGGCAAAGTCAGAAGCCCAGACCCTAAACCACATCTTCCATGTGGGTATCAGGGATAATCACCTGCTTCCTCCTAGGGCACTCATTAGTAGGAAGCTGCATCCCAGCTTCTGTGGAATGCAGACTTTTCAAGTGATGACTTAAACACTATGCCAAATACCCTTCTATATTTTTTAATGTTTATATGATGCATTTGAGTTCTTTCTTGTAATGAAGGCCTGGCCTTTACCACTCCATTGGGAAAGATGAGACTGTGCTGGAGCTGAATATGCCTGGTATATTATTTGTGGCCTGCTCATCTGAATTGTTCCCTGGGTCCCAAGTCATTTTGTATTTCCTTGACTATATGTGAGAGACTCCCTCATACTTCTTAAATAAATTATTATGAGTAAATAAAGGTAAATATTCATTTTTCATTTCAGGTTCACCACCTGGTTGAGTAGAAGGTCCATAAATTTCCCATAAAGCCCATTCCTCAACATATGCATAGCTTTCTCCTTTATCAATATGTCCCACCAGAGCTGTACCTTGCTATGATTAACTGCATTGCCAAATCATTATTACCCAAAGTCTGTATAGTCTCTATTTATGTTCGGTTCAGATATTATACCTACTATGAGTTTGTAAAAATGTATAATGGCGGTTCATGCTTGCAATGTAGCAACCATGAGTGAATTTGAACTGTACTACTGCAACAATGTGGAGGAATCCATCATGGGGGGAGTGCATGGGGAGAGGTTGGGGGAATCCCAGAGCCTATGAAATGGTGTCATAAAATGAAATTAATTTTTAAAAATGTATAATGGCATGATCTGCCATTGCACAGTCATGAGAGTAATTTCATTGCCCTGGGAACCTCTATGATCACCTACTCTTCTGTTTCTTCACACCTAATACTTAGCAGCCACCGCTCTTCCCTTTGTCTCCAAGTTTTGCTTTGATCAGGATGTCATATAGTTGGAGACATGCAGTAATAAGTACTTTCATGTTGATTTCTTTCACTTCATATTATGCAGTTAAGACTCTTCCACCTATTTCCATAGCTTGATAGCTTCTTTCCTTCTGGTGATAAATTATGTTCCATCATCACATGCAATACGCTTTACCATTCACCTACCGAAGGACATCCTGGCTGGTTTCACATTTGGGCAATTATGAATAAAGCTGCTATAAACACTGTGTGCATATTATTTTGCATTGACATAAGTTTTCACCTCCTTTGGGTAAATACCAGTGGCTTAATTGATGGATCATATGGTAAAGAGTATATTTAGCTATGAAACTGCTGAACTGTCTTCCAAAAAGCTGTAGCATTCTTTCATTACAACCAGCAACATGCTAGCTACTGTTTCACACTCTTGTTAGCATTTGAGGTCAGGGTTCTGGATTTTGGCCTGTTAGTAGGTGTGTGATGATATCTTATCACCAGTTCCATTTGCATTCCCCAAAGACACAGGGAACGTTTTTCCATATGCTTATTTCCCATCCTTATATCTCCTTTGGAGTTGCCAAAGTCTTTGGACCATTTTTAAAATCAGATTTTTCATTTTGAATTTTAAAATATCTCTGTGCATTTTGAATAAAATTCTTTTCCTATATGTTTTGCTCAAGTATGTCCCCACCCTTAGTCCCTAGTATTGTTTGTCACCATATTGTTCTGCATCAAAGAACAATGGACAGCAGTTGTGTAAGTCTGGGCACACTGTTCTGTTTAGTCAATACCATTTTGTTTTGTTTATAGCAGTGTTATAGCTAAGTCTTGAAGATTTGTTGTAACAGTACTTAAGCTTTTCTTATGCTTCCATATTGACTCTTCTGGGCATATATCTTCATATAAACATTGTATTAATTTGTCAGTATTATGAAACAGCTTTCTGGGCATTTGAAATTACATAAAATTTATAGATCACTTTGGACAGTTGATATCTTGACAATATTGAATCTTGATACATTTCATCAGTTTTATAGTTTCCTTCCCATAAATATTGAACATACTTCATTAGATTCAAATCAAATGCTTAATTTTTCACATGCTATATGAATGTAATATGTTTTGAATTTCAAATTACACTTAAGCATTGCTAGTGTATTGGAAACTGATTTTGCATACTAAACTTGTGCAGAATACTTACTGTAATTATGTATTAGTTCCAGGAGTTTTTGGTAGATTCTTTCAGACTTTCTATATATGATAATAATTATGCTGTATGTGAAGATACTTTTCATTTTTTTTCCCCAATCTGTATGTTTTGCATTTTCTTTCCTTGCCTTGTTGCGTTGACTAGAACTTCTAGTACTATGTCAAATAGCATTGGTGAGAGGGAACATTGCTGCCTTGTTACTGGTCTTAGTGGGAAAGTCTTAAATTTACATGCAATAAATGTGGTGTTAGCCTGAACATTTTTGTAGGTATTCTTTACTGTGTTGGTCAAGTTCCCCTCTACTCCTAGTTTAATGAATGCGTTTTATCATAATTTTTTTGTATTTTGTGTAAACTTTTTATATCACTCTTGATATGATTGTGTAATCTTTTTTCTGCTGTGATTGATTGCATCAATTTTCAGAGGTGAGTTTTCTTGAATATGTGGGAAAGATCTCATTTTGTTTCATTGTACAATTGTTTTTATATATTGTTAGAATTGGTTTGCTAAAATTTTGTTTAATATGTATCCATGTTCATGAGTCATATTTGCATACAGTTTTCTTTGTGTAATGTCTTTTTCCATTCTGAGTGTTAGGATAATACAAACCTCATAGAATGAGTCAGAATGTATTCTTTCTGCTCCTGTATTCTGAATAGTGAAAGAGAGAATGGTAGAGTTTCTTCATTCAATGTTTGGTGAGTTCACCCATGGACAAAAGTCTGGATCTGGTGCTTAATGTTTTAAAAGGTTATTGGTTATTGATTCAATATCTTTAATAGATATAGGCTTATCAGGATGTTAATTTTTTCCTTGATTTTTGGAACACTGTATCCTTTGAAGAATTAGTCCATTTCATCATAGTTATCAAATGCTGTGGGGAAGGTAGAGTTGTGCATGGCATTTCTTGAGTATTCTAATGTTTAGGGGATCCATAGTCATGTCCCCTCTAATATTTTCACCTTTGCAACTTAAGTCTTCTCTGTTTTTTCTTACTTGACCTTCCTAGAGACTCATGAATGTTACTGTACTTTTCAGAGAGTCAGCTTTTGCATCTGTTGATTCTCTGTGTTGATTTCTTGTTTTCAGTTTCATTCAGTTCACCCCCAGCTACCTCTCACTCCTAACATTTCTCATAGCTATAATGTTTTCATCTAACTACGGTCTTCTCCTTGTTGATTCTCCGCCATACCATCTCCAAGGCGTGGCATAGTACCTGACTATGGTAGGTGTTAAAAATATGCTTTTTAAAATAAGTAAGTGGCTGAATGAATAAATGCCTAGTCTCATTTTTCCCTAAACAGTGAAAAAAAAAAAAGCCCACTATGAAATCTTTTTTTCCAGGTGATAAAGCTCCAGTTTCCTGAAACTCTTCCTTAGGGTTCAATCTCTTTAAACTGAGGCATCTTATAGTTTAATAATTAAAACATCTTCTTGCAAGTGCTCCCAGTGTGAGTCCCACTGTGCAGAGGAGGGTCAGAGCAATGCACAATAAAATCTAATCATAATGCTGGGCTGGCCAGGCAGAGGGGCTATTATTACACTACTAATTACTGCATCCAGGCTGCATTAAATGTGATGCTAATTTGCTCAGTGAATGAATTGTGGACTCAGGTAATTATCATATCTAATGTGACTCCCGTCATGTTTGAGCAAATTAATGTGAAAGGGGAAGCAACCCAGATTGAAGGAGCTGCTTCCCGCATTGCTGTTGCTTGGGAAACAACAGTGTTTTCAACAGGACATGAGAACTTCCAAGGTATACTCACTCAACTGGCCTTGTTCCACAACGGCAATTGGGAGACCACAACCAAGATCTTGTACCATCCAAGCTGGGAGAACTCTGACATTCTGATGAATGATGTGCATCCTCTCTGGGGCTTAGCATTCTAAGGAGGAGAGGGAGCAGCAAGTCTTCTATACCTCGGGCCTTTTCTGGTGCTCCTTGGAAGTAGAAGAGGAAGCCATTTTTAAAAGTTAAAAGAATTAGATATCATCATCACCATCATCATCATTGCATCGCATGCTCTTAATGTGGCATTGAGGGACGGGAATAAATATTATTTTAGCTTTAACATATTGAGCTTCTACTTGTGGCACATGCTGTTCTACTGTTTCCCTATATTATGTATTTTAACCCACACAGCAATTGACCTGAGCTATACAACAGGAGAACGAGGCATAGAAAGATGAACTAACTTGCCAGATATCACAATGAACCCCGCTTAGGAGCTAGGTCTAGGTTGGTATATTGCATAATGGACCTCTAGTTATGAGGCAAGGCAAGAAAAACACAAATGCCTACAAGAGAGTTTTAAAGGGGAAACATTCTGGTAGAACTAAGTACAACAACAATCATGCACTGCCCAAGGACACTTTGGTCAATGATTAGCAGCATATGACAATTGTCTCATAAAATTAAATCACCTTGTGACATTGTAGCCCCTTCATTTATATGAATACATGGCATGCTATGTGATGTTTGCATGTGATGAAATCACATAAAAACCCACTTCTCAGCATATATCCTTATGGTTAAGTGAATTTATTGAGCCATTCTTCATTACTAAAATGAAATATCTGGGGCATACTACCTCAAGAAGAAAAGAAGTTTGCTTTGGCTCATAATTTGGGACACAAAATGTTTAGGTCTTAACAAGTGATTCCCTTCTTGCTGCCAGTGTCTGTGTGACAGTTCTGTGTCTCTCTTGCAATGCAGCTGCCAGAATTCAATCATGAGGGTTGAACTACAATAACATGAGATGAACCTAATCACTTTCCTACCTGCTAGCACCAGTCACATTAAGTCTCAATCTTCTAAATACCATGCACATAGAACTTTTGAGGACAAACTGTATTTAAGCCTTGACAGTGCTGTAGGGTTGCATGATATTATCTGTAGAGTTTGACCACTTGTCACCTTTATAGCTACCACTAAAGCCAACTCATTGTCTCCTCTTAGCTCGATTGCTATTGTAAACTCCTATGTGCTCTCTCTGCCCAAAACCTGCCTCCCTTCCATCTGCTCTCAGGCGAGTAGCCTGAGAGAATCTGCTGCATGATCATTTGAACTGTGTCAGGACTCTAGTCAAGCCCATCACATGCAATAGAACCCATGTAATTACAGGGATGTACCAGGTTCCTACATACAGACCCTGGCTCTGGCTGCCTGCTGACCTTAACTCCTCTCGCTTCTCCCCTTCCTTGCTACTGATTCAGCTTCCTACATTCTTGGTGTTTTTCTGACAGGCCAGGCAGGATCTCACCTCAGAACTCTTGCACTTTCTGTTCTGTTTACTCAGTAAGTTTGCCTCTGTGGGACTGTAGCACATGCCAGTTTGTGAGGAAAGCTGGCGGGAGGTTGGTGGTGGTGGTGGTGGTGGTGATAGGCTTAACCAGGCTGGACCATGGAACTCGCCTGACACTTGTGGGAATCAGGACTGGGAAAGGGCCACACTGGGCCAGGCTGCTTCTGCTGGCACATTCAAAGGCCAGGACTGAGAGCAGACCATGCCAAGCAGGGCTGTGGAACCTGCCAGTATACATGCCAAGGCTGGAAGCAGACCTGGTAGGGGAACTTAACCTGCTAGGCTACAGCCTTTTGCTGAGGAGCACAATAGCTGGGGCTAGAGGCAGGCCAGGCCAGGCAGGGCTGCACCATTTCTGTGAGCCTGGGTTGGGTCAAGGAGTAGCAAAAAGCCAGGACATTTGTTAAGTAGTAACACTCATAGTCAATTTATTGTTTGACTCAAGTGGTTTACTGCTCCAAATGACACACGAAAGAATCAAAGTAACAAAAAACAATTACTGTTTCAGGCCCTGAATGATATATGTATTTTAATCAGTACTTTCATATTACCAAGCGCAAAATGGTCCCTGATTGAGGGGGCTTGACACAGATGTTCAGGTGCAACATGAGCTGATATGCAGGGATCATTGTGATGAGTAGCACAGGAGCCCCAGGATTTCTTGGGAAAAAAGAAATCTGGTCCCATCTCTTCCACTTACTGTGTGTACCTGTAGGCTTGTTGTTTCCTTCAAGACTTGTTTCCTCACCTTTAGCAAGAACAACCTGGATGCAACTCTTTGGTCTTCATTCTTTGTGGACTACCCTGTCCCCAGTATCACCTCACAGTGTTCTTAGAAGCATTCAAAGAAATACAGGGAGCCCTTCCTTAGATGCCTCTGAAGGATGCCTGTTGAATTCTCATTCACTCTTTCTTTCCTCCCCAGGTACACAATTCTGCACAGTGGACATCACCAGGAACTTGAGAAACTGCCCATACACAATGACCCAGAATCCCTGGAATCATGCTTCTGATTAAGGATGTGGTCATCACTTAGCCATTCATTCCCATTCACATGTGTGTGAACAGGACAGCACACTGGCATCACTCCTGATCCTCCTCATCACCACCAGTGAGGCATGATACAGTGGGGACCATGGGTCCAGAGTCATTTAATGGAGAATCTGTTGCTGGAACACTGCAAATCTCCATGTTGTAAAGGGACTTTGGACCCTTTAGGGTTCAGTGTCTCCTGCCGAGGCACAGGTGGCATCTCCCATTGATCCCGAGTTAGTCAGTCATTGCTTGCATACCTCGAGTGACGGGAGCCTACTACCTCCTAAGGCAGCCTCCTATATCATGGGGAAGCTTTATTTATAAGGAAATTCCTTTCTCAGAACACACACACACAATCTGTCTTGCACCTGCTTCCATCTGGGGCCACATAATTCATTCCTCCATCTCCCTGAGAACCCTTGGATGTTGGAAGGCAATGATCTGTCACTCATCCCCACCTTTCAATCTTCTGTCTAACCTAAACATCACCAATTCTCTCCATGCTGGTCATTTTTTTTCCTGGATGTGCCTGGTGGGTGATAAACCAGGATTTTTTTTTAATTGAAATTACATTGGCATCAATAGCCAGAATGTTGGTTGGAAGCACTGAAGTCCTGACTGTAAAGCACCAAGGTTTTCGCATAAAGCTGTGATCACTCCTTGGCTTGGGGATAGACTTTGGACACATTGCTTAGGTTTTGGTTTCAGACCTATTATCCAAAGCAATCTTTAATTGGTCTGGGCTATGTGGGTGGGGAGGGGAGGGAAAAGAGGGAGAGAGAACTGCCATTTTATTGATGGCATGCTGATGATGAGGTCATTCGGGGTGAATCTTGATTCATTTCCTTTCCATGGGATGGGAAAGGATGCTCCTCTCTACCTTCCAGTGGGAATTTGGCAAGGAAGCTGGGCTGCTCCCATGAAGTGCCTTTTAGGAGCATTGTGGTCTCTAGGTTGAAGAAGTGCCAGGCAGAGAAGTTTCCCTCTTTTTTTTTTTTTAGAATTATTTATTTTTATTGGAAATATATACAGAGAGGAAGAGAGACAGAGAGGAAGATCTTCCATCCAATGCAAGTGGCTGCAATGGCAAGAGCTGAGCCACTGTGAAGCCCGGAGCCAGGATCCTCCTCCAGGTCTCCCACACGTGTGCAGGATCCCAAGGCTTTGGGCCGTCCTCGACTGCTTTCCCAGGCCACAAGCAGGGAGCTGGATGGGAAGCAGGACCCATATGGGATCTTGGTGTGTGCAAGGCAAGAACTTTAACCACTATGCTATTGCGCTGGGCCCAGCAGTTTCCCTCTTTGTGCAAAGATGTGACAAAGTCTGAGTCTCCTGGGTAACGTGGGGATCCCGTTTTTCACACCCTTGACCAGCATTTCATTGCCTGGAGACTCTTGAAAAAATCCTTCTTTCTCAGTGTCAAATCTGTCACCCTCCCTTTTTATCCCCTCTGAGAGACTCTAAACGCAAATTATTTTCCAGCTGCCTTGCCTCTCTTTTTGCTGGTGATAAACACTCTACTGGGAGGGTTCTTTGCTGGTCCTCATAGTGAAATAAAGGGAAAAGCGGAGAAGACGGCATTGTGGAATATTTGTAAGACACATGAGATAGCCTTGGGAGTTCAGACCTCAGTCTTCTCCCTGGTCTGTTGATCCTTTCTCCTGTGATGGCAGATGCTTCTATTGCCTCCTAAACCCCTTCATTCGTGAATAGAACCCGCTAGCATTCCTCTTCCTCTAGCCTCAGTCATGGTGGGAAGGCAGGCAGACTTTACAAAAGGACGAGGTGACCAGCCATCTGGTTTGAGCACGGAAAGTCCTGAATTTCAGGAAATGCCATCATCATGGCTCACTGAGGATGGTTGGGCACCGCACTTACAGCACTGTATGGTATGCATACGTGTGCAGTATGCGAAGATTTCTTTGCCATGAGACACTTTTCTTTTTGGAAGCTTCGTAGCCCTCTGTCCTTATGCATAATACTATTTTTCATGGAGAAAAACTCCATATTAAATTTTACCTTTGGTTCAATAGAGATCCAAAGTTTCTAACACTGGTGAAAAAATGAGATCTTACGCATCACAGGATTCTTCCCGAGTCGATTCTCTCTCACTGCCAGAGGGGTTGGAGTGCTGTGAGTGATAGAACAAAGTCTGCCTAGGTGGTCAAAGGGTAGGATTGGATTGGTTCTGTCTAGATAGCTGTCATCGGTTTAGCAATAGTTAAATCAATGGATTGCAGGACTTCAGCTAACAGACAGATTTGTATGGAGGGCTCAGAAGATGACTCCAAGCTTGTCCAAGGAAGGAGACCTTGCACTTTTCTGGGGAACTTGCAATGTCAAGAAGAGATGCTTCTAGCAGAGAAGGTGGATGTGGCCCCAAAGTTGGCGAGTGGACCTTGACAATTGTTAAGGGTGATGGCTGCTACAGCCAGACTGCCCCATGCCTGTGTTAGGGGTCAGTGTGCTTCCTCTCCACTCGTTCCTCTTGCCTGCAGGACTGAACAGCTCTGGGACTTCCATCCCAGTCCTCACAGCTAGAAAGCAAAATAAAAACCAACTTCTTCCACTGACACCCAAGTGTGTATTTGTAGAAAAACTTGAGATTTCACCTGCTTTCTGATGAACATTGCTCATTCACGCTGCTAACTTGCTATGCCTTGAAGCAAATCATGTCTGACTGGCACATGGGAGCAAGACATGGGAATGGAGAAGGGAACGGGGGAGGGGATTCACGAGGAGACAATGAAATTACCTTTAATGTTACAAATAAGAACAGAAACAATGTCTCCTTGTTGCTGTACTGTCTACCCATTTATCTCTTGGGTGAGAGACCAGTGTTGTTTTCCTTTGGCTCCAGTACTCTGCTTTGCTCCGGCCAGCATTTGGTCTAGGAGGAAAAAGAAAGCTAATGTACTTACCAGTCTTTCCCATATTGTGGGGAAAACTGGATCTGAATATTTGTTTGCATTTAAGCAATTGAGAGATGGGGTTGAAAGCCCGGGGCTGGGGTGTGTAGCTTTGGGTCTTGGTCAGCAGTTAGCTTCACTGAGCTCACCTGCAAAATGCAGAGTGTCTAAGCTTTTAGTCTTGGAAATATTGCAGCATGAGCCATCCCAGAGCACTGAATGTTAGGAGCCTCGCTAAATATGTGTTGTGTTCCTTTGGTACTGTGACTTGTTTACTGTCTTTATTTAAGTTGACTCATTTTTATCTATATAAATTTATTTTAAAAGGAAATAGTATACTGTTATCAGTGCCCCAAACAGAAAACAAACATTGCTTGGTGTAAATAGAAAGCAATCACAAAAATAAATCAGCAAAAACAAAATGAGGTGAGTTCTAAGGAGATGCTCATACTCAGAGCTAATCCTGGTGTGTGTGTGTGTAAAAGGGAAATGAGTGAATGATGGAGAGCTAGAGGGGGAGAGCCCTCCTACTCTCATGGGGCTCTTTCAGCTAATTGGAAGGGTTGAAAGAGACTTTGTAAGAGATGAGCTTCTAGGCTGTGTTAAGAGTGATTTAACTACACATTGCATTAAATGTTTTTTTTTTTTTAAAGATAGGGAAAACAGAAAAGAAACGTTTAAATTTTTTAAAGCTTTTTTTTTTAAGTTGTATGTAATTGAAAGAGTGACACACAGAAAAAGAGGTTATCTTCCACACTCTGGCTTACTCCACAGACGCCTATAAACCCAGGGGGCTGGGCCAGGCAGAAGCCAAAAATTGGGAACTCAATGTAGCTCTCTCACAGCAACAGAAGTAACGGAGCCACCACCTGTCCCATCTGTAGTATGCATTGGCAGAAAGCACACTCCGATTTGGAGTAGGGACCCAGAACACAGCCACACAGATGTGAGATGTAGATGTTACAATAAGCAGCTTAGCTCATTGGACCCTGTACCCACTCCAGCTCAAATTTGAATTAGCATCTACTCAACTAAAGTTTTCTTTTTCCTTTCAGCTCACCCAAAACCATATGTAAGGTAACAAAACAACAATAACAAGAAAGCTAATGTTTTACAAACTCCTTTCTGTTAGATGCCATGGTAAGTGCTTTCTATGAATTTTCTCACGTAATTCTCATAAGATCCTTACAAGAAAGGTACTAACATCATCCCTTCTTTATAGAACAACAAACCTCAACTGAGTCATCCAGTGACTAGCTCAAGAGAACAGTCCTGGGAAGTCTGGGTTTATAATGTGAACTCAGTGTGATCCTCAAGCCCATAGTTACAAACCTGTGCAATAGTGTACCGCTGTAGTGACTGATGGATTCCATGTGTCTGTGAGGACTGTGCTGGGACAGAGCAGTGACGAGCTAGGGGTGGCCTCTGTCCTCCGTTTTGCCAAGTTTCCCTTCTGAATCAGCCTGCAGCTTAGAGAGGAGCCAACCTTGTGCCTGTTTTAGTTTGAGATTGGCCACTACTGTTCTCCCGGGAAGTAATTGCTCTTATCATTTACCTCACCTAATTCAAGAACATCCTCTCTGCATTTACATATGCATGAATGTATATATAGACATCACATTGGATGTTTGATTTTATGTATATATTACTGAAACATGCCCTGATTTCTCAACAGTACAGCCTAAATGTCATCTCACATTTTTCTTTTAGTAGCTGTGTATGCTTTCTATCAGACATTGCCTGGTATGCAGCCCAGATCTGAGCGGCGCCTCTGGGGCTTGTGTCAGAAAAGCAGCAGTCCCTGCTTCTCCGGGACTGTGCTGACCATGAGCAGTCAGCTGCAGTGCCTGCGGGAGGCACCAAGCCTACGTGGGGCTGCATCCAGCCTCTTTTCACTTGGGGCGGGGGGGTTGAAAAACTGCTCAAGTTCAATGGTTTTTTACCAGATTTAGGGGATTCTGCTTTGACCTCTTCCTAGATGTGGTGGTGTTATTTCACTGATTAAACCTGGTTTTTCCTCACTGGTGGAGTAGGGCACATATTAATCATATCTCTGTAAAGTCTCCAGTAATCACTTAAACATGTTAGTTTTCATGCTGTCATTACTTCCTCTGAATGCCTCTTTCATTCTGCTTCCTACTCTCCATCCGGGGATATGCTTGTGAAATATATTTTGAAAACAACAACAACAAAAAAAAACCTCCTTTTATAACAAGGCAAGTTATAGAGCAAGGGTGAGGAAACTTTTCCTCTCAAAGCCCTTTGATATTTTCACAATTGTTTGTGGGCCATAAAAAAACTGTCAACTTAAACATTAGCCTGCTATAAACTGTTGAATTTTGAGTCCTCGCTCTGGTTGTCCTGCCAAAACCAGAGCAAGTGATTTTCAGAGGCCTTATATGGTTAGATGTTTCTCACCCTTGAGATTGAAAGCAGCAGGCCTCTGCTTCCATCACTGTCCAGTGTGACCCAAAGGGTAGGTAGTAGTGGTTACCATTTTACAGATGAGGAAACTAAGGGTCAAAGGGTCGAGTTGTGTCTACTTCCAGGTCCTGAACTCAGGTCTTGTGACTCCAAATTTGAAAGTCCCTGAAGAATCATTTATCAGTTATTCTTCATATTCTACAGAGTCAGACCTTCCCCCCCCATTCCTGGCATCTTGAAACACCAGATTCTCAGACACTGAATTCAGTCCCTTTGCCACCACTGAAGTTATTTAAGTCCTTTAAATAATGAGCTGAAGACAATACTGAGTGGATGAGTGGGACAATTTAGTTCTCAGTGACAATTTGTGAGGATCAGACTTGGTCTATAAGACATCAGGATGGTTTTGACTTTTCTAAATGGAGGAGTGGGGTACTGAGAATATTTTCTAATGTGAAAATTATGTAAAATTTAAATGTGTGTCCATAAAGTTTATTTCAACATAACCACACCCATTTGTCTATATAGCCTACAGTTCTTCAGTATGGCAGAGCTGAGTAGCTGCCTGTCTGACCCCATTTAGAAAGTTTGCCGATTCCTTCTGTAGGGGAATAACGATCCACTCATTCATTTTGTATGTTTATCCACCATGAACCTTAGAAGGCCTTTTCCTAGATTTGCTTTTCTCGGTTCTTCCAGGTATCTTCACAATGATTTTATTGCTCCCTGCTGTACTTATATTTGTCTGTCTGAGTTAGATAGCATGGATAAACAAAGAAGTTAAAAAGCAGCAGCCTCTTGTGGCCAATGTAAGCATTGTTTAGATGGTTACAGTGAAAAAACAGGGTTAGAAGAATGGAGAACCCACATTACTTTGAAATATCTGGGATGTTCTATGAATTTACTTCCTGAGTGTTAACTAATCACAATTCTACAGTAGCAACAGTCTTATTATTACAAGGAAAGTTGGAAGAATCTGAACCATGTAATTGGAAAGGGGACTTGGCCTAAGAGTTACAATGCTCAGATCTCATGTGGGAGTCGGAGCTCTGTTCTTGGTGCCAGTTCCTCATTCCAAATTCGTGCTAACGCACAGCTTAGGAGGTAGAAGTGATAAACAGGGTTCCCGCCACTCATGTGACAGACTTGAACTGAATTCCCAGCGGGCTCCTGGTCTTGGACCTAAGGCCAAATTCAGCTATTGAAGACATTTGGGAGGGACACCTGATAGTGTTTCTCAAATTAAAAAAAGAAAAAAAAAAAAGACATTTCCTCATGTAATATAGGACATCTCTGAAGAATCACTGAAGAGCTTTTAAAAGCAGAACTACAAGGAAAGATACAGTATTCAGAATATTGTATCAGACCCTAGGTAAATTTGGGGGGCACTGTTTTATTTCTATCACTAGTAACAGGTAGCTCAGTGGTACTTGGGATTCACATCTTATCTACCTGGTTTATACTAGCTCATGACTGTGAGTATTTTTTCCTTCTCTGGGCTTTGATTAATTTCTGGTAAATGAATGAGTTGGTTAAATCCTGAAGAGTATGTATACCTTATACAGATTGTTAATTGCAGCATTTATTTGCAGAGTGTTTATAAAATTTCCTCAGGGACCTTCAGTTTAAATATTTGCTAAAATCACTTGGTTTGCAAGTGGCAAAGCTATTAACTGGAATTCAGGTATTGACCTAAAACTTTTGTTCTTGCTCTTTGACACTAAACAGAAACATGTATCCCTGCCATAGCAGGGCAGTTTCTTTCCTGGAGGAAGGAGACTCCTGACACTCAGATATTCCAGGAAATTCTTCAGGTCCTGGTGTTGTGTTACAGAGTTTGGTGAGTTGAACATACCGCAGCCACAGAACTTCTACAAGAGGTATCACTGAGTGACACTGCAGTCCCGTCTGTACATCTCCGCATCCTGCTTTTATGTGCAGTACCTCCTATGACTCTTCAAAAAGAGGGATTTGGGTAGAAGGCAAGGAAAAATTTTAATACATTTTTATTTTTATATTGAAGATAAAGGATGTACACAATTGAATGTGAAAATAAATAACTAGAAAAGCTTTGGAAATATATTTCCCTCTCAGTTTTATTTTTAAGATTTATAAGCCTTTTCAGTTAAGAAACAGGGAAATTAGAAAGCAAAGAAAAAAAATGAACCACACTGTTGTACAGAAATACAGCTTTCCCTGACTTAGGGCTTAGTTGGGATTTTAACAACAAAAATAAGCACAGAAGACACAAATACTCTTCAACAGATTTACTCAAACAGTTCTGCTCGAGAAGAAAAAGGCACAGATTTAAGGGGATGACAGTGATTGAGAACATAGCAAATGAGGGCTCAGTCAAAAAATGACAGTTTATGAACTAAGGAAAAATGAACAAAATGAACTCTTTCAAATTATCTGCCTTCATTAAAATGGATTTTTAAATTAAATTGTATAAACATATGATATAAAGTTGGTACTTTAGGAAGTGTCTTTATATATTTCCTCTATGTACAAATCTTTGTATACAACTTCAGTGTTCCTTATCTATTTTCGACATATCAAACTGAGCCAGCACCTTCCCACTGCATGCCCCAGTCTCCATGGAACATTCTGGCAAGCTGGATGGCCTCAGATGCTTTCTGCCAGAATGGCTGGAAAGAAACAATCAAATGTAGTCATCTTCAACCGGCTCACCGTTGACATCACAATAGTGGATAAAAATGGCCACTACTCGCTGAAATACACCCTTTTTCATCTGACGCATCTCTGAGATTTCTTCTCCTATTGTTTCCACACAGATATCGGCAGACAGCTGTCCTTTCCTTCTAGGAGCGTAGATGGTGCCTTGCAAACGAGGGAAAATGTAGAATTAGAATATGCATGTAAGATACTTAGGTAACATGGTAACAGAACAGTATGTATAAGCTGATCCACAAACTGTGCCTATGCACTGAAATACCAGTGGATCTGACGCATGAACAGATCATGGAGTGGGTCTCCATTAGTTTAGTTTCATTTACCAAAAGCATTCATACAAAAATAAAACATTAGAGTGCTAAGTCACTTACTTTATGTTTGTTTAAAAATCCTTGGCTACAAATGAAAGGATTTCAGTGTGCTAACTAGCATTTAAACTATCTTCAAACACTCTCTCCCAATTATCTGCACATAGATCTTAGGTTCCCACATGCTGCCCCAAAGCAGATAATAAGCTAAAGGAAAATGACTAGTATAACTGGAATAATTTTGAAATAATGTTACTGATAAATTCTTCAACAAAGAATGACAAGATTATGTATACTTACTAGGTAAGACAAAAACATAGGAAAATCTATCTGTTCTACGAGCCTTCATATATGATACAAATTATTTTTTGGAAGGAAATAAAAACATAAATTCTGGGAAACCATTCTAAAAAGCTGCATTGCTTCTAACTCCCAAATATAAGATTAAGTATTTAATGTAGATTATACTAAAATGAGAAAATACAAACTAAGTTAGTTCATAATTACTTTCTTCATCATCTTCAAAATCGTATCGGGCGAAACTGTTGGGTTCTGCTGCCCGCAATGACCTAAGCCAAGGGAAGTCAGAAATCATGGAATACGGAGCTCCATCCACAACACCTAAAAAAAAGACACAAGTAACAGTGCTGTTAGCATGCGAGTGCTGATAGGGCCCAACACTGTGTGTTTTCTAAGCAGAACATAAAATGGAGAGCGAGTCATGTGTCCTCATGTCATTTTTAATTCCAAACTGAAATACTGTCAACTTTCCTCTACTTTCTTGCTTCAACAGTCTTTTTGATAATTCTAAGGATGGTAAAGAGTTAAAATAGGCAGAGCAAATGAACTGGCCCCTGCTTCCTTGTACATATTCAAATCATACATTATTTTGAGGCATAACTTCCCTAAGACACGTCTTTCCATTTAGTTCACAGCTACTTAGTTTTTCAATCATTTATAAAAACTCACCTTCTAAAGTGTAGATTTCTCTTCCCCAGGGGTACTTGGGATACTTCTTTAGGTCTTCTTCACTTCTGGTAGCTTCAGGGAAGAATTCATATTTAATGAGTTCTCTGGAGGCAACGGGAAAAATTAAATAAAAATTACAAAACTAGAAATAATGGTAGAGTTTACAGTAGATAAGGAGCTGTAAAAATTGTTTCAGATTCAGATTTTATGGAATATTTCAAGCAGAATTAAATATTTAACAAAAGTAGAATGTACTCAAATGAGAATATAATTTTGACTAGCCTAGTCAAAACTGCTTTTCTATCTTCAAAATCATAAGGGCAAGAAAAAGTTATTCTTGAAGCAAATGCCTTCTATGTAGAAGGTGCTTAACAAAATTCACACCATAAATAGATAACAAGTCCAATTTTCTTATGTAGGATATTATGTCTCAGACCTACTTTTATTTGATCTTTCTTCTCCAGTCCCAAGGCTAAAAGATACAAAGTCAAATATACTTGAATAGTCTGTTTTGTAATTTTCACTATGTTTGAAAACAAAAATAAAAAAGTACATGTATGTTTTTAAAATTATTTGTTTTTAATTAGCCTAATTTCATTCCTGCCTGAAAAGTTCAGATGGAATGACTTGTTAAATAATACAGTTCTCCTTTAGCCATAGTTTTGCCTTCTCTGATGTCAGAACCCACAGTCAACTAGGTTGAAAATATTAAATATTAAACTAGATTGAAAAATAACCCAAGAGCTTGAAATAATTTTTACTGTTACTAGTTACAGGGCTTAAAATCTTCCTGTGCCCAATGCATAAACTGAACATTCTTATAAGTACGCATGCCCTGCAAAAAACAGCAGATATTTTAGGCTCAGTATGGTTTTGTTTATTTGTGGTTCCAAGCATTTGTGAAGTCCTAAGAAGGGGAAACTGCTGTAAATAATTTGCTTCTGTTGTCAGCTACAAAAAATGATTGAAAAGGCCTTTAGGGGCCATAGAGCAACTTACTGGTTGATGTTTGCAATAGTGTCCATCCAGCTGCGAATGCGCACCTTGTTGCGGACATTGGGCGGGTTACTGAATTCATGGATAATACAGATGTGATAGGGGTAGGGACCACTAAACAGCTTCTGCTCTAAAGTTAGTGTATCCACCTATGGAAAACATCACAGAGGTCTTTGGATTCGGAAAGTGAAAACCTTAGAAATTTACCTCCCAGAATTTGAACACTTTCCTTGGGATGGCCTTAAAAAACACACAAATAAATCATCTTTGGCTAATGTAATCACAATCTGACCTGAACACAGATTGTCATGCTGGAGGTAACAGGCAGTCTAGGGAAGTCAGTGATTGATATTTCACTGTTGGATAAGTATCCATTAAACCAAAGAATCCTGAGTGAAATAACCAATCTCAGTTAATTCAAAATCCACTTCTGCATATGTACTCTACGGACTCAAGTACTCACTGTATTCCAGAACTGTGATTATATAACACCAGTCACTGTGTGAACTGGCCTACTGTCCATATTGACAAAGAAAACACACAAAAACAAAAAATACCTTGACTATCAACTCCCCTCACCATGTAACTTGCTAAGCACCTATACAAATCTAGCAGAAAGGCACTAGTGAAAAAGACTGACAAGGCAGTCTAGCTTGGTTAGAAGAACTCCATAGAATCTAAGAATCGTTACTGTGGCCTAAGCAAATAATGATAATAGTAAAATCCAAAGGGTTGAATACACAAAAACCATAATATAGAAATCTTCAAAAAGTTTGTGGAAAATGCTTCCTGAAAAAAGCACTGCATAAATTTAAATCTTTTTCACATCAAAATAAACTTCTCTGTTACTGTCTATTTCCCATTTGCTTTTTTTAATATCCTCCCATATATATGAGTAGAAAGGGGCCGAGAGCATTACCTGCTGCATGGGGCGTAGGTATATGATGCGGTTTCTCTCAGGAGGCATCCTTAGTATTTGGTCTAGTACCTGATCCATATTCAGTTTCTTGCACTGTGCATAGTCAAACCGGTTTACAATTGGTGCATTTTCTACTTTCAAATGTTTCAGTACCCTGCACCTGGTAGCTACAAAATGAAAACAATGGTAGGCTATATAAGTTATATAAAATAACAGAGCAACATACAGCCATTTGGAATCATTTTTGGAGTAATGTTCCACATTGTATTAGAACAAAATGCAGTTGTAAGTATGTTTAAGATGGGTCAACTGCAGTCACAAAATACAACAGTTGATTAAAAAAATGTGAAAATATGATTCTGCTCAGTTTAACAAATGTGTTTACCTTTGTGCTAGAAGGGACATTAAAATGCAGTTTTCATATTATCTGAGTTGTCCAACACAGTTTATAAAGCAGTTAGGAGAGTAAAGTACTGTACATTTTTAACTTCCCTTTGGAGATCTGATGAGAGCCCCCAAACAAATTCACATCTCTGGAACACTTCACATGTGCGTTACTAACCAATTAAAGTTCAAATCTAGAACCTGTACGAATCTAAAAGAAGCTGACTGGGGAGCTAGATTTTTCAAAACAAAAAACCAGGAAGTTTTCAGGGCCAGCATCCTCTGCCTGCAGTATGGGCATCTCATATAAGTGCTGGATCGTGTCTTTGCTCATCCGTTTCTGATGCAGCTCCCAGCTAATGGCCTGGGAAAGCAGAAGAGGATGGCCCAAGGCCTTGGGACACTGTACCGACATGAGAAACCTAGAAGAGGTTCCCAGCTCCCAGTTTCAGTCCAACACAGCTCTGGCTATTATGCTCATTTGGAGAGTGAACCAGCAGGTGGAATATCTGTGTTTCTCCCTCTCCTTACAAATCTCTCTAAATATATAATGTTTAAAAAAAACCTCAAAGTTTTAAGATTTTACTGTCAAACAAACCATATCCCAGAAAATGTCCAGCCTGGGATTGCTCTGGAAACATTTATTGAAAGAAATAACTATAAATTATACAATTCTGGAGCAGGTATGTTGTGTAACAGTTAAGATACCACTGGGGGCTGGAGACGTGGCATAGGTTAAGATGCCATCTGGGATGCCAGCAACCCATATAGTGCTGGTTTATTTCCAGAGCTACAACATGTTGATCCAGCTTCATGAGAATAGCTTTACAGTCTCAGAGAATGGCCTAAGTATAAGTACTTGGGCCCCTACACAAACATGGGAGACATGGAAGAACTCCTGGCTCTGGCCTGGCCCTTCTCTGGCCAGAGGCCACTGCGGGAATGAACAGGCGGATGAAGAGCTAACACTCTGTATAATTCTGCCTTTCAAAAGGATAAATATGTATATTTTGAATGCCACTTGGAAAACACAAATCCCATGTAAGAGTGCCTGGGTTTCAGTGCCCACTCAGAAGCTGCTGGTACAGCTTCTTCCTAAGGATCTAAGGAGTCAACAGTGATGGCCCAAGTACTTGGGTCCTGACTATGTAAGCGGGAGACCTGGATGGAGTTCTGGGCTCCCGGATTCATTTTGGCCAGCCTAGATTATTGTAGGCAGGTGCAAAATGAATCAGCAGATGGAAGATCTCTGTTTATGTCTGTCTACCTGTGAGACTCCGCCTTCTAAACAAACAAAAATAAAAGTTAAGTAAATAAATTATAAAGTGTTATGGTTAATGATCAAATAAACCAGAATAATTCATACAGATCGTCTTACATCCATCCACTCAAAAGAAATAAACAGAGTTGATTTTAATTCCTATTATAACTACAAAAGCAGAACTTTAAAAATCAGACCCGAAAATACTTGATACTTTAATCTTACAGTTGTATAGTCTAATATGGTAGCCACAGCCACATGTACCTATTTAAATGAGCTAAAATATAATAAACTTCTCAATTCTAAACAAGCATTCAGCAGTCACATGTGACTAGCGCATGCATATACACAAAACATTTTCATCACTGCATAAAGTTTTATTAGTAAAGTTGCTGGTCTAAAATATGGTAAAATAGTTTTCTCACGTAATAAAACATGATGTCATACAGGAAGATAAGCTGCACCAACCTAAGAGAAATATTCCCTAATTTTTATTTGCAAATTTCAAATTAGTTCAGTTCAAGTGGGAAGTGATCAAAGTAAAAGATAATAAAAGCATAAGGCAAATTTGCCTGATCTCTTTCAAGGCTCATAAAGATATCTTTAAGAAAAAAAAAAAAGATTCATTTTTATTGGACCTTGAGAGTTTGGAGGTTCTAGCAGGGGAGCACAGCTACTCGTACATCCTTGACTGAAGACTGGTCCTCTTCTAGCAGGGATGGTCGTCCTCTATGACCGAGCACACAGCTTCCAGAGGGCCGCACATGGAGCAGTGAGGGAGGAAGGGGACACTCACCTAGCCAGCCAGATCAGGCGAATCAACCGTGGCGATCAGTGGGGTGACAGATGTCGCAGCCAGATCGCCCTCACATCCCATTTTTATTGGAAAGGAAGATTTACAGAGAGAAAGAGGTATAGAAAGATCATCCACCTGCTGGCCCACTCCCCAAGTGGCCACAACAACCTCAGCTGTGCTGACTTGAAGCCAGGAGCCAGGAGCCAGGAGTTTCTTCCAGGTCTCCCATGTGGGTGCAGGGTCCCAAGGCTTTGTGCCAGCCTCTACTGCTTTCCTAGGCCATAAGCAGGTAGCTGGATGAGAAGTGGAGTACCTGGAACATGAACTGGTGCCAATATGGGATCCTAGTGGTTGCAAGGTGAGGGTTTAGTCACTGAGCCACCGTGCCAGGCACATTAAGACATCTGTAGATCCTTGTCCAAAATGTCATTCTCTTCCTGAGAAATTCAGCCCTATAATTAACTCTGATGTTTAAATACTTCCGTCTCCTGCCTTTCACAGTCATTTTTATGTCATCTTCTGTAATATGGTGGGAGGAAGAGAATTCAGTTAAGAGGACAGAAAGGAAAAAGGAAAAGGACTATAGGGTGATAAGGACACCTCGGCCATAAGCTCAGACACAGTTAAGGTCAGTCTAATCTCATTTAATCACCTTTTCTGCTCTTAACTTACCTCGTGTCTCAGACTGAGCTATATTGTAAGAATTGACCCTAAGCTAAATAATTCAGGCCAGGCCCATGAGTCTTGTAGTAATTAGGAGAGCTCATGACAAAATGTCAAGCACTTTCTAATGGTATATCAGCTTTGCTTACCAACAGTACAGGAGAAGCACAAAGAAAAAAATGACAGCATTACACACTGCAAATGAGAAGGGAGACCCTATGCTGAGTGTACTGCATGTGTACACACACAGATACATCACTCACTTCATTAACTTTGATGAAGTGTTTTCTGAGTTATCCGTTACTTATATGCATTTTACATAAAGGGCTGGCATTGTGGCATAGAGGGTAAAGCGCCACCTGCAACGTGAACATTCCACCTGACTGCTTGTTCTTGTCTTGGTTGCTTTGTTTCCAATCTAGCTCCTTGTTTGTAGCCTGAGAAAAGCACTGAAAGATGGTGCAACTGCTTAGGCCCCTGCCAACCATGTGACAGATCTGGATGAAACCCCTGGTTTCGACCTGGATCAGCCCTAGGTGTTACAGACACTTTGGGAGTGAACCAGAAGATGAAAATTGATTGTTCTCTGTCTCTTCCCTCATCTAACTCTTATAAAAAAAGAAATAAATCTTCATAAGAAGAAAATGAACACAGAATATGTAATTTATCCCCAAGGCCAGGAACAAGTCAGATGTTCACAATTTTTATGAATGAAAATGGAAAAATATGTATAGGCATGAATTTAGTTTTTTGGTCCTGGCTAAAGTCCTCATCTTGCATGCACTGGGATCCCATATGGGTGCCAATTCTAATCCTGGCAGCTCCACTTCCCATCCAGCTCCCTGCTTGTGGCCTGGGAAAGTAACTGAGGACAGCCCAAAGCCTTGGAACCCTGCACCCGCGTGGAAGACCGGGAAGAGGCTCTGGGCTCCTGGTTTCAGACTGGTGCAGCTCTGGCTATTGCCGCCACTTGGGAAATGAAGCAGCGGATGGAAGATCTTTCTCTCTGTCTCTCCTCCTCTCTGTGTGTCTGACTTTCCAATAAAAATAAATGAATCTTAAAAAAATTAAAATTTTCAAAAGCTCACACAAAACCTATTCAAAACAGATATAGATGCCTCCTATATAAACATGGGCATATGTTAAATACAAGGGTGTAAAATGTGGCAGCAAATGGGTTTGCAATTAGAGACCTATAGCACCGAGAAGAGCAGGGCTTACGCTAAGGCTAAAGTGACAGGACTTAAGGATGTCACCGATCATCCTAAAATACAGAGCAGGTAGGCACTGAAGCTGCAGTCACTCAACCATGTCCAAATCACATAGCTAGCCAATGGCTGTGCTGGGATTCAAGCGGAGGGCTACCATGGGCCAGTACTCATACATACGAGGAATTATCTTTTGGGAGAAGGTACTTCAATTTGAACTATGCACCTGCACATGGACTGTGACTCTATCTGAAAACTGCCGATCAAGACAGAATTAAGGATAATTCAACACAACATTTCCTTTGAAAAATAACTTAGTAATGTTAACTGTAGTTTTTATAATTTTTAAATTATTCTTTAAACTAGTTTATGCTACAATATAACATGGGCCCAATACATACCGTGGATGAACATCATCTTGGGACAGTCTTTTAGTACTAGATCTGTGATTCCACAATTGGTCATAGTAACTCCAACAAGATTTTTAGATTTTAATACAAGAACCTATAAGGAGAAATTATTACATGTGAATTGATCTTTCTGTTCTTCCTTATTTTTCCTTTGCAAAACTTAAATATTTTCAATGTTACAACTGAGACAATGTCAGCAATTTACTTTCTTTATGATAAAGAAACAAGCAATAGGGACCTGTGTGGTGGCTAATCCTCTACCTGCAGTACCAGCATCCCACATGGGCACCAGTGGGCATCTCAACCACTTCACTTCCAATCCAGCTCCCTGCTAATGGCCAGGGAAAGTCGTGGAGGATGGATCAAGTCTTTGAGACAGTGCACCCGTGTGGGAGACCTCAAAGAAGCTCCTGGTCCCTGGCTTAGGACTGGCTCAGTCCTGGCCACTGTGGCCATTTGGAGGGTTGAACCAATTAATGGTAGACCTCCCTCTCTCCTCCTTTCTCTGTAAATATGTCTCTCAAATAAAAAATAAATCTGAAATGGAAAAAACAAAACAAAACAAAACCCTAACACACTTGAGTTGTTCTGCGGTACTCAACATGAGGCTGGACTGTGAAAGGTGAAGGTGTTTCTCTTTACCTGCACATGATCATCCTCAATCACAGGATCACTGGTACTGGTGGACTTGTCTGCTGTCCGCTTCCGTTTCATAGCATGACGTGGCTTTGTTTTGGCAACTTCTATAAGATGCAAACAAGTTCGGATTTTAGTCTTGTTTTCTTTTTTTCAACAGAGCACAACTGCACATGTACTCAAAGAACTCTCAAATCTACAACTTAGTCCCCAGAAGAATAAACTTACACCAGTGTTTCTAAAGCAATGTTCCAAAACAGGATTCCATCCCATACCTCAAACCTATCTATTTCAAACACCCTTTTTCATACGTGGGCCATTGTAACAATCTCATCAATATGCCTGTTCTAGTCTCTGATTCAACCCATCCCAAATACTACTACTGTAGTAAACTGATGGTTTTCTTGAGAAAAGTTTTTAAATTATTGCTTGCTGCTTAGTGAATGTCTCAATGCTTAACAGTTTGAGCTATGTTTCCATTCTACCTCCTCGTCATCTCTCACTGCCAGTGCCTTTGTAGCCAGTAATCATTCTGATTCCTTCTGCTCAGAATACTTTTCTCCCTTCACTTTTTGAAATATTTCCTATTCTTGAAAGGTCTAGCTCAAAAGCTACCCATTGTAATACATCGTCCAGCACCTCCAAACATTTCATATTATTTTGCTGTTTTCTGTACATACTTGTTTTGTCTTCTTCATTTAAACTAAAATTTGTCTTGAAGCCAACCACACTGTCTTATTTCATCTTTGTTTCACTGTCAGCAATCAGCAACAGGCTAAAATGAACATTTATTAAGCGAACTGGCATTTAACATTTATAGATTGGAGAGTCATGTATCACAGACACATAAACAATAGCAAATACTTTTAGGCACTTACTGTGTATCAGGCACTTCTCTAAAGGTTTTACTTGCATTAATTAATTTAATCTTTATGACTCTGGGATACACTTTTTTATTTACCTGTATAAAGTCTGGATTAAGAAACAGGCCTGGGAATAAAATCGTTTGCAAGAGTGCTAAGTGGGAACCAGGAGTCAAACCTCAGAAATCAGGTGCCAGTTTATGCTTAGAAAATGTGCAATCTTTTATCTGTAAGTTTGAAACTTATTTACTAGTATGGGTATTATTCTGTAACATTACAAGCATAAAAGAAAAGCTTATTCTGACTTTATTAAGTTAGGGATTACATAAAACTTAATAATGTTATTTATATATATATTGTAAAAGACTAGTGATTGTCCTAACTTTTGATACTTAAGTATGCTAATACTGTATATACTGAATGAAACAGTTGACCTTCATGAATTAAATATGAATATTGTACTTTCAGAAACTACCATTAGATTACAAATATTCTACTTTCTAATTTTGTTATTTTAAACACACAAGACTTAGAGAGATAGGGAGATGAGGTGCAAATATTACAAATTCTCCAGCTCGGGATTAGATGGCAATTCTAGGGATCTAATTTAAATGGTTTTTATTCACTGGGTCTCTTTACTAGTTGTAATCTTTGTGAAATTCTACACAAATAGGTAAAAACAACTGCTTCATCTGGAGGTAAAAAAGGAGCCCAGAGTTCTCCCTATCCAGCTTCCTTAAAGACGCTGAAGCCACCAAATCCCTGGGGTTTCTAAAAACACCAAAATCACTATGCATGTTTACCCAAGGAAGAACCCTTTCCACAGTACCCTCAAGGAATTTCATGAACATTGGATTACCCATGCAGCACACGTCCCCTGACAGCCAAAATCCACACCAGTTTTAAGCTCCAGTAGCTCCTGGTTCCCTAAATTGCCTCCCCCTACCTACCAAAGAAAACAGACAAACAGATCTATTTGCACTCCTCAAAAGCGGCTTAAGACTATTCTGGTATTCCACTTACTAATTCAAATTTTCAGATTTTCACCCTTCTGGACGGCCATCATCTCTACATTAATTAGTCAGAATAAGAATAAGGGTTTTAAAGTTGCTTCCTGCTTTCCAGAGTACCCAAACTGGAGTCTTATGTCTCCAAAAAAAGTTGAAAAATTAAGTCTGATATACATAGGTGACTTTGAAAGTTTCTAGTTTTCCCCAGGTAATAGGAAAATGGAGTTTGTTGTGCTTATTATTACACTGTTATCCCCCTTCCCTGTTTAGAAAAGATTAATTTTGCTTAGGGGACAATTCACATAGCCACTGTCATGATACTTCAAAAAATGTAGTCAGCACTTACTAAGCTGATAATCACTCGCTCAGTCGCATACCCTGTGTAAGACATGGTGCCAGAAGCTGGGAATACAAGGATGAACAACCAAACACAGTCCCTGCCCTCAAAGAACTCAGTCTATTCGGAAAGACAGAGAGTAAAACTTGGAATTACAACATAGCGTGGTTCATGTTAGTGTAGAAGATAATACAGAAACAGAAAAGCAGACCAGTACAGCTTTGCGCATCAGAATAAGTTTAGTATTTGAGAAAACTACAGTAGTTTTAAATGCTACTCTTCTACAACTCAGTTTGTGATTTTATGATATTCATTTTATACACTATTATATAGTGAGTAAAAAAAGAATTTACAGGTACTTATTCTCAAAATACAAACAAATAATATAATTAAATAGCTACTACGACTAAACCAAGAAATCAAATATTAGTACTAGTGGATTTTTTAAAAACCTAGAACAACAGCAGCAGCAGCAATGGCAATAAAATTAAGTTTGTTCCTTTACTACTTTGGATTTCTCTTCTCTTTAAAACAGAATTGACAATAGATATAAAAAAAATAACAGACTAAAAGTAGTTTGTAAACCATTCAATTATCTTGTTTTTTTCAAAAGATCTGGAAAATCTTAAAATCAGTCCTTGAACAACCCCTGAAAAATTGTTAACTGAAAGTAAATGAACAAAAGTTTTGGGAAATCATTTACCTAATAAGCATATTAGGTATAGACACTACAATGTCTTCTCAAATTGAAGACAAAAAAGCAATGTGGGGGGGAAGAGACTTAATACCAAGAAGTAGAAATAAGGACTACATAAATGAATTATTCTCATCCTTCAAATTTAGTAATTACTTAAACAGATAGATCCACTCATGAAAACAGGTCAGAATGAAATGGTAAAGAGGATAAAGAGAACATAGGAACAAAAATATATCAAAATACCAACAGTTACTATGAAGGATCTGTATCAAAAGAACAGCAAAAAGACCTATGAAACTTAACCAAGACACAAGAAAAACATGGGAAACACAATAATCCCCAGATAGAAAGATTCAGTGCTGTAAAAGTAACAATTTTCTTTTCAGTTGTTTCTTCAGTGGAATTCTGAATAAAACCCAAGATCTGCTCTTTTAAGATTTATAAAAGTTAGTGACATATCCATGGTAAGTCAAGAGAGTTGTGAAGACAGAGGAGGACAGAATCCTGGAACAAAACAGAAGGCCCTGAATGTATCCGAGAAGCTACACGCGATCAAAGAGTAGTTCAGAATATAGCATAGCAGTGGATATCAATAAATAGCTTTGGAATAATTGGTGACAATTTGGAATAAAAAAACAAGTTCCTACAGATTACAGTAAAAGTCTGAACTAAAATAACTAAAAAATAACATAAGAACATTATTCTGAAGTGTAAGGAAAGCCTCTCGAAGCATAAAAATAAACCACAAAGGAAATTATAAAGGATTCTCAGAAAGTTCATGGAAAAAAAAACCTGTGCTAAAAACTACAAATTTCAAAAATTTATGTACCCAAATAAACTTACTTTTTTTAAAGTACCATGATGTAGAGATCTGATTTTATAAATATGAACAATGCAACAACAGGTACAGAACTTGAGGTTGAAATGGAGAAAAAGTTCAGCTGGAATGTGGGGTGATTACTGCACAATGTGAATGTACCTACTGACACTGAACTGTACACATACAAATGGAAAATTACGCTATGTATATTCTAAAACTAGAACAAAAAGGTTAACTCAGACATAACCTTCCCGAGGTATGCTTGGAGAATTGGCTCCAGGATCTGCTAAATTCAGACTCTGAAGTCTTTTACATAACATGGTGCAGTATTTACCTATCACAATGCATACCTGTCATTTACTTGAAGTCATCTCTAGGTTACATATAATACATAATTCAATGTAGATGTAATGCAAGTTTCACAAGAGTATTGTTTAGGAAGCAATGACAAGAAAACAGTCTGTAGTTTAGTGCTTCAACACAAATTTTTTTCCTCCAGATATATTCTGTTCCTGATTGATTGAATCCATGGATTGTAAACACAGGTTTATAGAGTGCCAACTGTATGTTAATGAGTTTATGTTACCATGACATATTATGTTATCACCTAAAAAATTAGGGTATCATACTTTTCTTACAGGACATTATTTATTCAATTCAAGCTCTGTTTAATATATAATAGATACTGGCACTGACTGCCGATGTTCCAAGGAAGATTTTAAGAATTTAAAAATTTTTGGAATGTTTACACAAACTACATGATTATTTAGTGAGATATTTAGTGTCAGGTTAATACATGTGAGATTACTTAAAATATAAGGTCAGAAACAGATTAGAATTATAATTAAGAAATGTACTTACTCCTGCTGCTCGATTCAGTGCTTTGGCATACACATCATAAACATTAATGAAATAAGGTACACATGGTTTTGAAAATACTTTCACCCAAATATTTCTCAGTAAAAACTATATACTTACCTGGTTATATCCTGGCAAACTGAACTGGAAGTAAAACTTGATTACAGAAAAAAGTTACTAAATACTGCAGATACAGGAATATCCCCAGGAAACTACACTGAAACACATTCCCCCAGACCTAGCAACTTCAAATTTTTAATTTTGCTAAGTTCAGATTTTCTTAAGTGTGGGATGAGGCTTCAAAATCAGAATCAATATCTACTTTAAGGCAAATGCACAGTTACACTTTCTAAGCAGAACAATCTGAGTTTTCTGGGTTGGGTGTTTTACAAATTACTTTATACCCCCACCCACCAACCCACTGCCAAAAATTAGTTCAAACTATGTATGATCCACAGTACCCCCAAATCGCACTTACTTTGCCAAACAGGCTTTTAGTAAGAAAACTCACAGGACAAGCTCATGTCTTTCTCCAGCCCTACCCTGCAGTTGCTACTCCTGGGAGCATTGTCATACCTGACTCAGATACCAGCGGTACATGGGACAGTCTGCTCCTGGCCCTGGTTAGGGGCCTCCGCGGGTATTCTTCATGAGACTGCACGTCACAGCTCTCAGGCTGGGAGCTCCCCCTCCTGTCCTCACCTGTAGCCCCAGAGCCACTCCCATTTGTCCTCTCATCATGTGCTGGGCCTGCAGACCCCCCTTGTGGCAGAGTCCTAAAGGAAAAGGCGGATCTCGTACCATCCGGGCCATTCACAACACAGGCTCGGCTGGTTGAAGGACGTTCCTCATCAGAACACCTGCTAGTTCTCCTTTGGGATTCCTGGGACCTGTGACAGCAGCATCTGGGGCAGACAGAACTCTCTGCATCTCCCTCCTCCATGGCCTCAGAGTCCTCTGACCCAGCGGGGGAGCAGACACACTGCCTGGATACATCCACTTCTGTAGGGCTAGGCTCGGAAGAGCCGCCGCTGTTCACCGTCCTTACAATGTCGGGGCTTTGAGAAGCAGTGCTGTGTGAGCTGGAGTTTCCCAATGTGCTGGCGGTGGTGCTGCTGCAGCTGGGATAAACATCCTTGTTTTTTTTCTTTTCAGGAATATCCCTAGCTGCTTTCATATCGGCTTTGATCTGCTCACTGGTGACCTGACAGCCTTTCTCACAGCTGCTTTCCTCGAGGGGAAACTGCTTCGATTGGCCCATCTGATGGGAGTTGTACCTCTTTCGAAGTGGAGTCTTGCCTTTTCCACTTACTGCTTACAGGAAAAAGAAGAACGGCCCAAGGGAAAGAAAAGATTTCAGTACAAATTTTGGACAAAGGGCAAGAGTAAATTTGGAACAGGAAACAATGTACACTAATTTTCCTAAAATATAACTATGAATACATCACTAAATGACTTAAAAATTCTCTACGGTTACCTAGTACCTACCCATCTTAGACTTCATTAGCTGAGTCTTCAAACTTCTTCATGATCTGATTCCAAGCTATCTTTCCATTTTATCTCATTTACATTCTGTATTATACCCAACTTCCCCCCGCCAATTTATCACCGCCTTGAGGTTTTATTCTCACCCATTTCTCACCTGTGAATTTCTCTGCTCAAACTCTTTTGCACACCCACCCCCAAACCACTAGGACACACACTCTAGAATATTACCTGTGCGTCTGACCTGACTCTCCTAGACTAGAGGCTCCTGAAAGAAATCATGACTCAGGTCATCTCCGTATCCGTCATAGCACCTAGCACAGTACCAGGGCACAGTAAGGCTCAATGAGTGCATAAAGAAATAAGTAAGTTTCATCTGTCCAGCAGAGGTTCTAGCTGCTATATTTAGAAACTGAATTTTCTGGGAAACTCTTCCTAAATGTCAGTTTCCAGAAAAGCTCCTTTCAACTACAGTGTAAGTTACTTTAATTTATTAAAAGGAGCAAAATAAAAATTGAATGATCAGTCAGAGGTTAGTAAAGTATTTTGAGGCCAGAGAACTGAGCTTTCCATACACAGAATATGCATACACATGGTATATATGTGTGTGCGTATAAATAAAAAAACAGTATTAAGTGTATATAGACATTCAAATGTATTAAGGAGTAAGGGTATTCAACGAAAAATGAGCAATTAAAAAAAAATCAATCTTTGTGAAAAGTGGTAAGCACAAGTTCAGAGAAATGAAAGGGAAAGAAAGGTAAGGCAGAGGTACAAACCTAAAAGTTTAGAGAATTGTAACTTCTTGTTGAGGCGAAAGCCAGAAGCAACTAACTAGTTTTAAAAGACGAGGAATTTGGAAAACATACTTCAGTTCTCCCTTAAGCACCATACTAGCCACCAACAGTCACTAAACATAGCTGGACAGATTATTAACTGGAAAATGGCTATTTGTTCATTGCTCTGGGTGACTTGGTACTCAAGCCTTACATGAGCAAAGGCCTCTTGATACTGTGATGCCACAACTACCTGAAGCCTCTGCTGTAACACTCAAAACTTTTGCTTCTCTTCCCTGAGCCCACATTCCTTCACATTTTTGCTGTGTAACACTTGGCCACGATAGCACTACTCATACTTCCCTCTCGCCTTGGCTACAGCCTTTCCTGTTTCTTATCACATTCTCTAGGAAATAAATTAACAACACCGTAAGCTGCTGTACAGACACATTATATAAAGGCCAAGTGTGTCAGTTCTGATAGTGATCCTCACTAACAGGTCAGAGTAAGAATCGACTGCTCACCTGACAATTCCTTGGACTGCACTGACTCTCCAGTCTTTGCTTCGCGGTCAGAGTACCGCCGAGCACCATTCCTAGGAATCCAGACTTCTTGCAGTTCTAGACTGTCTTCCTCATCATCGCTCTCTGAATCATGAACAGTAATTGGGGTTGGTTTTACTACACGCTGAAGACCACTAGGTCCTAAAACAAAAAATACAAGTCTAACAGTTAATTTTTCTCCCCAAAAAAAGACTCTCATGCAAAGTACTGTCTCTAGGTATGGAGGATAAAGAGAACAGAAGATAAATTATTGAAAGCTAGCTGTGTTTCACCTATTTCTGTCTATGCAGCACATGCTTAACTGCTTGGCAGTGCAACTTTTAGCTATCATGACCCAATTTTTCCACTAATGGACTAATAACAGCAACATCAACCAAATGAAAGATCCAAGGAACTTTTCATGTCTTTTTTCCAATCACACTATACAACATTTGCACAGAGTAGGCATTCAGTAAATATTTGCTGAATAATGAGCACATCTGTAAGACATTTAAAACATACGTAGTTAAAGATATTTTCAATTCAAAGACAAGGCAGCATTCCAAAAGATCAGGAGACAATTGAGTTTTAATCTCAATTTATTCCTGGATTGTTGGCTGAATCATGTTGAACATATTATCAAACGTTTGGGCACATGACTCTGCCGCCTGCCCTACCACATGAAATGACAACAGTCTAGATTGTGCTTTCCACCTGTGTCAACCATCCCATGTCACACGCCTTTAAGATGACGTCATGGTACTAGCAAAATCCTTAACTAGGTTATTAATTTTCCCACAAATATTCATTGCTTCCTTTTTCTATAAACATACGAAACTGAAGGTGGGGTAAGGAAAAGAGAAAAATTCTGGCTACATAGCAGAGGCAGTTAATGCACTAGTTACAAATAAAAGCCAACTTTATTTAGACACATATACATGAAACAAGAATATCAACAATATATTGTAGGCCTCAATACATGGCTCTAAAGACTAGCAAACCAGTCCTTCTCAGTGTCAGAGCCAGGCTCTAGAGTTCAGAAGGAGGAATGTGGGAAGGGTCACAGTATTACCTGCTTGTTCCTCATCAACATCCACAGGAATAATGGCCTGACCGTGAGCTGGAGTATCATTTCCACTCTCCGCTACCACTTCCCCATCTTCTTGCACCATGTCTTCCATTTCATTCAGTGCTTCAACAAAAAACAAACCAAGTCAAAGTGAAAACCAAGAGGCATAAAAACCACAATGGCAAGCAAAACTGGCAGCCCTGAGGACTAAACAGCCATCTGTCTACTAAGCAATGCTCCTGTGCTTCACTGTAGAGATATTAACAAGAAGTTTTTAATTGTTCCATGAGGAGGAAATGGCAGGTGAAGAAGAATCACACAGTAAAGCCAAGTCCATCCGTCAGTAAGATCAAAGTAGGGAGACTAGGACAGAGCCACATTCATCCCTGTGGATAGCACGGAGGATAACTGTTAGGGTTTGTTTTCCTCTAAACTATCTGCTTGAAGATGGTGAAAACAGATACTTAGGAGGCCTTGGATATCATCTTAAGCAATGAATTTACAGTGCTTACCAGGTAAACAATGTTGTCTTGGGAAGAAAGTTTTAAATGTACCTCCCTCCCCCTACTTTCTAGAATCTAAGTATTTTATACCAGCTATTGACTGGCTATCAGTGAAATATGTGATTTTATTCTTTTATTAACCCATATAATAGGTCCAGTGAACAATTTTAGATGGGTAAGATTCAGCTGGTTTACTATATCTTCTTTAAAGAACTACTCTCCCAGAGGAAGTAAATAAAATAATTCCTGACTTTCCTATCTCTTTAAAAGATTACATCCAAACCCCTCAGGTCAATACCCAAAGCGCTCATTACTACCTACCTTCTTATCTGTCAAGCATCTTTAGTTTCAGTTTGCATTAGACCATACAAATATAAGCTGAACACATCCAATCCAAAAATTCAAGATAGTAAATGTTCTATAATCCAAACTTCGGAGCACCATATTAGCATTTGGAATGTTCCACATTTCAGATTTTTACATTACTAAAAAGTCAATGTACATATTCCACCATCTGCAAGCACTCTGGCCCAGAGCATTCAGGATAAGGAATACCTAACCCGTAGCATCCTTCACATTTCCTAACAGAGTACAGTAGAGGCTGTGTCCACCTTCACCACCACTGTATCTGCATGCCTATACAGGCTCCGTACCATGGCTTTGAAAGAAACCAATCATTTGAGTGAAATGAATAAACAAAAGAAAGCAAAAGTCAAGTCTTAGAAAAAAAACACACTGTTTAAGAACTTGACAAAATTCCACTGCTCAGATAAATGTCACTGAAATATGGTAGTAAGGTTTTAGATTTCATGAAGAGAGTGTGATTTGCTTTGGTCTTAAATACACAGCAGTCATTCCTCTTTACGTTCAATCTCCTATCTTGAATTTCTGCCCTGTTCACATTCCAGTTAGTGTCCTAATGAGGACTGACCTTTCTGGGACACCTTCCATGATAAAGTAAATCAGTTTTCTTCTTCCATTCAATTTTGATGAGCAATTATGAAGGATAATTAGTCATTAATGTAGACATACTTTATTAGGATGTATGCTAAAAGCTTTTATCTATAGTGTCTGTCTTCTTACAGCAATTTTTTAAAAAGATTTATTTTATTTTTATTTAAAAGTCAGATATACAGAGAGGAGGAGAGACAGAAAGGAAAATCTACCATCCATTGATTCATCCTCCAAGTGGCTGCAATGGCTGGAGCTGAGCCAATTTGAAGCCAGGAGCCCAGAACCTCTTCCGGGCCTCCTGCACTGGTACAGGGTCCCAAGGCTTTGGGCCGTCCTCAACTGCTTTCCCAGGCCACAAGCAGAGAACGGGATGGGAAGTGGGGCTTCCTGGATTAGAGCCGATGCTCATATGGGATCCCAGTGAGTGCAAGGCGAGAACTTAAGCTGCTAGGCTACCACGCCGGGCCCCATACTCACAGCAATCGTACAAAGACTAATTTTTAGAGCTGAGGAAATGGAGGCTAGGAGTGTTTAAAATTTGTTAGGATTTAAACTGAAGTCTCTCTAGAGCCTACTATAATGCAGGGAGAATGAGCAATTGGTAAATTTATACCAGATGAGTACCATCTGGCAGGGATGGCAAATAGACAAAGTCAGGTCAGAATATACTAGAACATCATTATCAAGTTATCAAATTATATGTTAGAACATAATTATCAAATGTTATAAGAGGCCAAAAGTTGAAGGGGAACACAGACAAAGAAGGAAAAACTAATTTTCACATGGGTCTGGGAAAGGTTCACTGAGATGAAGCGACATTTCATACCAGGTAGTATGCTGCATTTTTAGTTTTCACAAGAGTGGGTGGTCCCAGGGAAAACAGGGGTTTATGTAGTGTTGAGGGAGTGTGAGGAAGAGAAAACATGGCTGAGAAGGCAGCCTGGGCCTCAGATTCCAAAAAGCTTAAAAATCTTACAAAAAAGCTTTTAAGTGTTTCATGAAGTCAATAAGAAAGTCACGAAAACCCAAATGGAGGTCGTTCTAAGAGACACCAGTTAGTGTGACTCAGGTGCAACATGATACGCATACAAGCATGGTATGTGCGATGGGGACTAGTACAAGGTCAAGACAGGTCAGATAATGTACCAGGCTGTGACCTGGATTTTACTCTGAGGCAATGTTAAGCTATTAAGCAGTTTTCAAAAGGGATCAACATCCGTTATATTTTAAAAAGTTCCCTGGGGATTCTAAGACCAAACTAATTAGTTGGGCAACAGATAAAGTAGGCAGAGCAGCCTAAAAGCAATTAAACCATGTAGTTTACAAAAAAGTCTGTTGCAATGGGAAAGAGGGGGCATTTGAGGATGTTAACGTAACGTTGTAAATAGTAAGTAGGTAACAAAAAATGATAGCTTCTACTCTAGTCTTAGGCAAACAGATCCTAGTGCTACTGGCTTTGATTCATCTGTTTCTTTTCATTTTTTATTTTCGAGCTCTACACTTTTTATTTGGACCATGAAGCAGTCTTTTTTAAGATGATTATTTTTTTTTTTTAAAGAAAAAAAAAAATCCCTGTATGTGTGTGCAGCAGCAAATACAGCAAAGCTTATTGCCATCCTGGCAAGATCTATGAAACCTAGTTATAGTCATCATTCTTATTCTATAAATGCTGTCAATCTTAGTATTAGCATGTATTACTTAGCTTCTCTACTTTTAATGAAATTGAAGATTCTATATACAACGGTAGTCTTCTACTTAACTGTTGAGGCTGAATATTTTCAGAATATTGGCTTCTAAATTCCATAAAACTTTTCCTGTATTTTTGGGTATTCAGTTTGTGTGTAAGTGTTTCATCTACTAAAAACCAAATTTAAATTCCATTTTTAATTCTTAAATCAAATATAAATGCAAATTAAATATGTTCTTGAATGTACTTTCATCCATGCTGTATGAACACACACAAAACAAATTCCACAGTGCAGGGTTATCAACTATGTGTGTTCACTTTGGCAGCACATATACTAAAAAGAGTTATCAACTGCAACCACAGTGGGTTTGAAGGATGCACAGTAACGCTGTCTGAGGTCTCCCATGGTGATCCATGCTCTCTCAAGTTCAGATCTTCAGGTGTTAGTCATTTGTACAATGTATGACAGCACTCATGACAAGTCAGATAGGCAATATTTGACCTCATATCCCTTCTCATCCTTAAAAATTGCTGATGCTACACTTCTTTTGCATTTTTGTAGTGGGTATCAGGAGAGATTTGACCCTAAGTTTAAAATGCCAGAAAGAATTCATGCAGAAATACAAGCAATGCAGCTAGATATAGATATAATGACTTATGAAGTCAGTATTTTAAGGCTGGAAATAAAGACTTGGAATTCTACAGCATAACAAAGCAATGAGATTGAATGAAGATACAGAGACATCTAAGAGAAAAGTGAAATAGAAAAGACACATAAAATGAGGTAGCAGAAAAACCAGGAAATTGGTTTCAGAGTCTCAAGAAAGCATCTGAAGAAGCAGAAGTAGGCAACAATGTCAAATGCTGTTGAGATCACAAAAAAAGATGCAACCAGAGGAATGACTAGATGGCTGCTTGTTAATGACTTTGACAAGAGCAAGACAGTTTTCTATAGAAAACACATGGATGAGAAAGTAAATGCCTCCAAGTCAACTTCACTGAATGTTTCATTCTAATAGTTACACATCAAAGCACCCTATTCCTCACTAGTGGCAATATCTAAAGAGTGTGCAACTCAAGGTTAGCTAGGAAACTACAATGTTTGGTAAGGAAACAATTTCACTCCATCCTTACTCATCAGCAAAGGGACAATGGACTCTACTGACACAAAGGTTGGCACTCAGCTGGTGTGCAGAAAATATTAAGGAAAACTGGGCAGATAACTAACTATATAACTAAACCTCAGTAAATACTGACTCATGTTCTTAATTTGCTAGGTAGTTGTGAAGATTTAATGAATAAAGGTTTATGAATGCTGCCAAGGTCTACCATTTGGTTAACACTCGTTTTTCAGTTCTTAGAACACCCTAAAATGGTCTTTACATTCATGTTGAATGTAACCATCCTTTGGTAAAGGAGATACTAAAAGATACTCTTTTGTCTACAAATAGAAGTTAAATTCCAGCTAAACTTGTAAGGCTATCATTGTTCCTAATGCAATGGTGTCTTTCAGACATTCCCACTCGGTAAGGACCCTTACCAATTCTAGGGACAAGGATTCCCCTGAAAAAGCGAAAGGCACATTTCACTAATTCATCTGGCCTTATCAATTAGCTCAAAGAATGTGAAAAATAACAAGTTCCAATAGAGAAAAAGGGAACAAGATAAAGTCAGAGAAATACGACCCAAAGTAACACACCATTTCTGAATTCAGATGAGATCTGCATTACCTTCAGCTGCAAACTGCTGCTCTCCTGGCTGCAATTCCTGCCGAAAGTCATTATCCTCATCTGAGTCATCTGGGTGATGATGATTGTTATCATGGATGTTGGCATTGTTGTTCTGGGCATTATTATCATTGTCATTGTTGGAGTTCTGGTTGCTAACAAGAGCTGAGGAAACTCCAATTCCAGTGCCTGCACTTAGACCCACACGAGCACAGCCCTTCAGCAAAAAGCAAACCACACATAAATTAATTTGGGCTAGCAGAGAACAATTCATTTTAAATGTTCTTTATCACCAGTATATAAGAACTAATATTTACATAGTGCCATTTAAGGTCATTTCCACTTCAAGAAAGCTAAAATATTACCAGCATGATTCATAAATGATGCCCCACAGCACAGGATCAGTAAGTGCTACAGCTGGAAACCAGCATTTTAACCTCAAATCCTAAACCTTCCCACATTATTTGGCACATTTAAACAATTGGAATGTAACTATTAATGACTGAGAGAACACAATTAGTTGAGAGAATAATTACATTTTTTTTAATCAGGATACTATAGAATTTTATCTATTAAGTAGTTTTAATTTTCATTTCTTTTCTGTTTGAAAGCAGAGGCAGAAACAGAGTTCTTCCATCTGCTGGTAAACTTTCCAAAAGTCCACTAGAGCAAAGGCTGCACCAGACCTGGGACCTGGGGACCTGGACCTACATCTGGATCTCACATGTGGATGTCAGGGGCCCAAGTGCTTGGGCCATCACCTGCTGCCTCCAAAAGCACCCGCTGGCAGGAAGCTGGTTTAGAAGTACAGCAGGTACTCGACCTTGCACTCTAATAAGAATGTGGGCATCGGAAACAGCTTCTTGACCCCTCCCTTAGAACGTGGAGTAACATTTTATACAACTGGGCAACCTAAGATGGCCTAGGATACACAAAAGTGAAGACAGCAGCAAAGCAAACATTTCTAAAACTAATCTCTGATCATTTTTCATTCTGTACTTTAAGTTCTTGACTAGAGATTTAGTCTAATTACTTAGAATAACACTTTTTGTCTTAAATTTCTAAACTCATCCTTCAATTAGCCTTACTACTGACTTTTTAATATCACAGGAAGTGAATTATTACAATCTTTTGCCTTTACTGAGGCTCGCAATAAGTTCAACCATAAAACTGTGACGGCATATTTATTAAAAAGGGAAAAATTCAAATTTTTGTTTTGTTTTCATTCTTGAAAATCAAAACAAACAAAAACTCTCATCTGTGGCTCACCTTGGGTGGTTCACGAAACATCTGGTCCAGTGAAATAAACTCAAGACTGGGTAACAACTCAATAAACTGACCAAAAGAGTCCAGCTTCAAAGCGTGGCACCTCACCAGATTGATATCAACCAATCGAGTCCATCTTGAGTGGTCTGTTGAAGAAACGACATGACCAGAGATAATTTCAGTAACATTCCCCCCATTATTGATGAGTTTTGCAATAGGCCACAAAGACTTTCAAATCCTAACTTTGCTCTTACTCTATGATGTCAAATCTTACGACTTTAAACTACAAAGTTTCGGTATCTAATTCCATTGTTAGAACTAAATGGCCTGGGAACCATTAACTTGATATTAAATCAGCCCTGATGTAAATGGGATTTATTCCACAATCTACATGCCTTTTCAACAACAGGACACTGGTTAAAGAAATTATGGCACATTCATTTAACAGAACATCATGCAGCTGCTCCAAAAGAACGAAGAAGAGCTGAATAGGTTTGCTGATATGGAACACTCTCCAAAACATACGTAGGGCAAAAGACTGCGATAGGATAGTGTATACAGAATAAGTTTCTTTTGCATATATAATTTTAAAAAGCTATACATGTATAGGCTGCAAGATGCACAAAATAATCTGTCCAGAAGAATATACAAGAAACTGTTGATAATGGTTACCTTTGAGAAGAGGAGACTTTTCATTTTGTACCTTTCTGTACTGTTTGAAATTTATCAAGTGCATGTATTATTTTTATTTATAAAGTGTTAACAGGAGTTCTGAGTGGTGGGATTATAGGCCATTTTTTGTTTTCTTCTTTATACTCTTCTGTATTTAGAAAACAAACAAACCAAAAACCCAATAAATGTTATTTTTTAAAAGTGATCTACACCTGCTACATCCTAAAGTGCAAATTTCCCCAAATTTTCTTGGTTTAGCTGGGCGAGGGACGGAATTTAATTTCTGGCATAGATAAGACATGGCCATTCTGATGAATCATCTCAACAGAAGTCCCAGAGCCCTAGTTTGTGAGGAAATGCAGACCCTGGGAAGTGACAGGTGTCAGTGGGGACTCTGTTTGGCTAAAGTAGATGTCACAAGAGAACTTCCTCCACCTGAATATATTTCAATGTTTATACATTTAGGTATTTAAGAAATGCCTTCGAAACAACAAACAGTACAACAAGCTAGGCATTCCTAATCTGAAATCTAAAACACTCCAAATCCACAAGGTTTTGAGTGCCAACATGACTCTCTCAAATAATTTCAGATCTTAAAGCATTTGGACTGAGGACTTTTGGACTATGGCTGTCTAACCAATAGAATCCAAAATCCACCCCCATAACCTCAAAATCTGAAATATGAAAACATTTCTTGTCCCAAGTATTTTAGAGTATTCAATCTGAATTCTCTCAGGGAAAGAAATGAACTCCTGTCATAATGAAAAATAAGAATGCAAAAATTACACAGTAAAGATTTCTAGTTAACAGAAATACAACCCTTACCTTAGTGTTTGCAATGTAACCTAATTAGCTTTTTAGATATGCATTTGTCCTTTAAGATGATGTGCCATTTTGAAGGTAAAGAAAAACAATTCTAATATTCTAGATCCTAACAAGTAGTTCCTAACTCATATTTTATGTACCTGACTCAAAGAAGTACATGTAAAGATAGGGTACTTTATCACATATTCTGGACGGTGCAAAAATTGTAGACAAAGAACTTCAGGTATAAGACTATGGATGCATTTCTAACTCAGTAAACAAAATCCTACAAAACCAGGATGAATATAAAATACCTACATTTTACCTTAGGAATTCAACCACAATACACACAGAAAATAAAGACATTACATGCTTTCAATATAAATATATAGCTGTATTAGTCTACAGTACCTGATATCCAATTGTATGGGTTATGAAGATGGGGGCAATTGTAAATTGCCAAATACTTGATACAGGAAAAAACTTCGTTGACTGCTTTCATCCCTATATCAGTGATGATACCAGGATTTTCTACCACATCAGCCAAACCATACTTCACCAGATCTGTGTTAGCCATTCGGCCTAGAAAATCAATTTCAAAGAAAGTAAAATTTTAAATGTCATGGACATCATGTTTTAGGAGTCTAGTGTGGTAATGTGTAGAGAAAGGTAAACTCGAACAATTCAAGTTCAGTTTACAGTCGTTGGTTTTGATTGGTAAATATCTACCCACCCCCTAAAAATGAACTTTAAATCCAAATACATGATACTGGTTTGTAGTGCCCACTGTTTGGTCTCAAACTAGCAGGGTGGGTATTAGCACAAAAGGACCCTCCACTCTAGGTCCTGTCTTTCAAACTCCCATTTCATCCTTTGCTTTCTATAATACTTTCTCCCATCTGCTTACCCGTCATTCTTCACGACACTACACTAATGTGAAGAGTTCCATGAAGGAAAAGAGGTACTGTCCAGTTAGTTTAAAGTTCAATGTTCAATTCCCTCAAATAGTGCTGAGAATTGAAATGTTTACTTATTTTTGTACTTATCTCATAGGTGGAAGGACAAGGATCTTGCAGCAAACTGAGTTTGAATTCCCAAAGTTTACCTTTCTCTAAAACCATCAGCCTTGGTTTGTACAAGAATTCCTTTTTAAGATCTTAGTTTTCTTTTTAAAAGGTAAAACTAAAAGTTCATCATGATACGAACCAAAACGGTCTATTACTCAGTTGTATTTCATTCCCCAAAACCAGCAACAGCCTGGGCTGGACCAACTCACAGCCAGTAGCCTAAAATTTACCTGAGTTTCTCACATAACTGGCAAAAATTCATTACGTGCTGTCTATCAGAATAGTGTTGGGATTTTTAAAAGTTCAATAAATGTCCCATAGTCCTTGCAATCAACCAATAACACAGTTGAAAGACAACTCTATCGCTCCTGTGAAGCTGCCTGAACATTACAGGAATTTATAACTTGAGCTTAGGACATGTTGAAAACAATCAATACCAAACTCTTAAAATTTTATTTTTCTTACACTTCACAGTAGCTCTTCTTCTAATTTTGGCAGTTATTGGAATTTGGAATTTGTTACAGATTTCAACTTAACGAATCCTTTACAATTCACCCTTTATGGGCCCAGTGGCGTGGCCTAGCGGCTAAAGTCCTCGCCTTGGACGCCCCCGGATCCCATATGGGCGCCGGTTCTAATCCCGGCAGCTCTACTTCCCATCCAGCTCCCTGCTTGTGGCCTGGGAAAGCAGTTGAGGACGGCCCAATGCTTTGGGACACTGCACCCGCGTGGGAGACCTGGAAGAGGTTCCAGGTTCCCGGCTTCGGATCGGCGTGCACCGGCCCGTTGCGGCTCACTTGGGGAGTGAATCATCGGATGGAAGATCTTCCTCTCTGTATATCCGGCTTTCCAATAATAATAAATCTTTCAAAAAAAAAATTCACCCTTTATTTCCCCTAAACTTCTAATAAGCATCATTTCCTTGTTCTCTGGACTCAAGATAGAAGTTATCTTTTACCTTAAGATAGAGAAAGAGTACTGTACTTGTTCCCTGGGCACTGTCCACAATACCAAATTTAAATAAGGATCCTCTTTTGGTATACTTTTAATAACTATTATTTTTATAATATGCTAATATCAGAGGCAACACAGGAAAAAAAACAGTGATATTTTTAATGAAAAGATTTCTTCTTCAAGAAGTGAGAGCACTGAAGGTTTTTATGTTGTCTTATATTCAGGAAAATATGACATATCCCTATCCAGATGAGCAATGCCAGACAGCAACCCTAGGAAATAAAGTAAGTCTTACTCTGCAGCAAAAACTCATCTACATATCCCAGATGAAGGGTTTCAAACTGGGGAAACTCCAACTCTGCCATCTTCAGGGCAGAAAAGACACCATCTTTGGTTAGGGAAGGCTGGATCCGAACTTCATGTAACCTAAACAAAGAGATCCACATCAGAATAAAACAAAAACCATCAGAACCAAAGATTCCCCAGAATGTAAAGCTCTAAAAGCAGCTTAAATTTTTATGAAAATGTCATATATATCAATAATTCCCTTGTCCACACAAAAAATAAGAGACGTCTCCTCTAAGTTAGAGAGACAAAGTGTGATCTTCTATTTGTTATCACATTTTCTCAATGGCCCCAACAGCTGGGGTAGGGCAAAGCTGAAGCCAGGAGCTGGAACCTCATTCCAGATCTACACCTGCTGACACCCAGGGAGCTGGAATCAGAAGCAGATCTGAAATTGTGCCAAGTACTCTTTACCATCCTCCTCTCCTTAGACGTCTAGCTTTGCAAAGAATATATAGTCCTATAGTAGATAACAATAAAATCAGAAGCAATGGTTTCTGTTATTTCACTTACATTCTTAATATTCTACTGATGATTATTAGTTTTGTTTTGAACCAGCTGAAATAATTAATAATTATTTGAACCAGCTAAAATAATGCAATGAAAAGGAAATGTTACAAAATTAAACGTAGAAGCAAGCCTTTGATATACAGGGAGCAGAAAATGTAGCATAAAGCAATATGCATATGTAGTCAAAATATTAAGTTGTTATAAGCTCAAACACTGATGAAAAGTCAATTTAACCCAGAAAAGCCACCTTAAACACTGATGTCTAAATAGCAAATATAACCAACTAACTGATGCAATACAGAATATCATTCAGAGATTGAAAAAATGCTCCCTGAAAAGGTTATGGCATCAGAGTTTCAAAGGCAACTTGTGTTGGGACTTCCACATACTTCCAGGTAGTTCACTATCTTTTCTCTGATTTGAGCTAACGCTTCTAAGATAAGTTTGTAGTGCAGCTCAACTGGTTATCTGTTGCAACCCAAAAGCATTACTATGTAATGTCCTTTGGCTACTTAAAAAACTTCATATTTCATCTGAATAAATCAAAATGAAACTCCATACACACATACAGAACATATATTCTCTCACGTTTCTTTAAACAGAAAAACAAAACAAAATCTAATTTCGAGGTGAAAGACATAATGTGCAAAGGAAACATACCTACGGGCAGCAGTAATAATGAGGTAACCAAGATCTACTTCAAGAGCATTTTTACAAGCTCCCAAAACAATAGTGTGTAAATTTCTGAAACCACCTAAACAAGAAAGGGAACAAAAACAGGCATGTACTCTGACTACTGAACTTTTAGAAAAGTACTTACACACATCATAGGACAGGGGTGGGGAACATTTTTTGTATCTATTTATAACGTCCTGTATATTTATAACATCATTGGCAGGCCATATAAATTTATCAACTTAAAAATTAGCCTGATGTAGTCACTGAATTTGTAGAGTTCCACCTAAGGTTGCATTGGCAAGACCGGAAGAAATGATTTTGCAGGTCTTACATAGTCCACTTGACAGATGATGTTCCCCAGGTTGGTTGGTCTTAGATAATAATTATTGATTTAAAAATAAATCTAAGTTTTGTTTTTGTATTCATTAATGTTTCAACAGTATTAACTAAGTTTATTTATTAACAATAGTATTGGACAATTTTTCATCTTCTTTTACGTTGTTAGATATTTTAGTTTTCAATCATCAAAATTTAACTAAAAAATCTTTCTACATTTTTGTTACGAGGATATGTTTAACATGTGGTACAATCCATATCTTAAAGGATCTAAAAATAAAATATCTTTCTCCTTTAAAAGTCATCACCTGATGGATGAATCTAATATCTAAGCGATAAACATGAGAGCCTTTGTACATTTTAAAGCATTAAACAAACATTAGCTGTTAACATTATTAATTCCTGAACTCTTTCGGAGGCCAAGGGTATCAATCCAAAGTCATAAGAATTCTCATCACTGAAGAGTGCTAGAAAAAGTACACATTTCTATGAAAGAGAACAAACTGCAGGAGGCAATGGTCACACTGACCAAATAATAAATAAAAAATAAAACCAGAAAACATGCTCTATCACTGTACTAGCTTAGGCTAAAACATGCATCAAAAGGAAATTAATACTAGCCATTGGTTAATTAAAAAAAACAAAACAAACAAAGCAAAAGCACTAGCAAGCATATACTTTTTAAAATATCCAGGAGAGGTTAAATAAAAACATAAAAATATTTTTAAATTGACTTTTAAAACATTAAGTAACTGAAGAAAATGAATACCTGATCTCCAACTGTCTTCAACTACATGTTGAATAAGACCGCCAAGGAAAGGAACTCGAACCATTTCTAAGTGTTCCAAATTTCTGGCAGAGGCTAAGCCCGTTACTAAAGGGACATATTTTAAGGAATTTGTAGGTCCTAGAGGGGTAAAAATATTCAATGTTAAATTGCCTTAAAGATCAAAACAGTGATGAAAATGAGCAACTTAACAGTCTGTTATTTTCTACAACCTAGAATTACTATTTCAAACAAGTATTTCAATTATTTGAAATGTAGAGAGAAAGAGAGACACAACAAGATCTGTCATCTACTTCTGACATCCCAAAAGCTCACACACAGGACCCAAGCCGTCTGAAACCTCAATCTTGGTCTCCCTCAATCTTGGTCTCCCATGTGGACAGCAAGAGTTGAATCATCTGTTGCCTCCCAGGGTGCGATGGGCAGGCAGCTAGAGTAATGAGTATAGCTGGGACTACAACCCAGGCATTCTAAAATGGGATGGGCGTGTCTGCACTAGTAGTTTAGCTGCTGCTGTCAAACACCCAACCCATATAATTCTTATCACGAATAAAAGTGTTAGCTTATTACTCATGCTCTTACTTAGCAAAAGGTTTTTTTTTTCCCCAGTAACAATGGAGAGACATATAGTTTCTCTTCTTTTTGTAGTAAATTCCTGAAATCGCAATAGTTTTGAACTTAAATAACTCAGGGAAAGAAACCAAGATGAAAATTTGATCCTTAACAGCTGGATAACTTAAATAGCTTTCTATGTGAACAATATTGAGTTCATAATGGTGCCTGCAGTTGAGATGGAGATAGAACTAACATTAAAATAGCACATACAAAAAAAGTCTGTACTAAACAAACATAAAATAATTAAGAGGAGAAAGAAGAGTTGGAAAAAATAGAACCTAAAAGGATGTAATAAGTATAAAGAGGAAGGAAGTGCATATCCCAAGATAAGGAAATAATAATTCACAAGAGTAATATCTTAACAGAAATATTTAAAGGAGATTAGGTCAGGTAACTATTGACATGCAGATGTTTAGGAAATCAGAGACAAAGAAAGTAAATTAAAATTTATTAAAACAATCCTATGAAAAATACAAGCAGCTGTCAGAAATCTGTAGATATTCTTTACTGATTCTGCCTTGCTTTATTTTGCAAAGGTAAAACACAAACTTTGTTTCTAATGTATCTAAAACAAAAAGTGTAACAGCATAACGTCACTTTATTTACAAATGCAGCTAGGGTTTGCTCTGCAATATTTTAGAAAGAACATGTTTAATTCCACTGTAACTGTGTACCATTACCTGCACAATTCCTCATGACGAAAGTTCTTAAGCTGATGCAAAGAAAGTCTTTAAATGGCTGTGGTTTAGTAAGCCTTACCCACTTCATATAAAGGTGCCTTAGCATTGGAATACAGGGAATTTCAGGAACATTCACTCCTAAAACAATGTATCAAAAAGAACAAAAAAAAAATCACATGAATACTGTTTCTATATAAATAAGTCTATTTTCCAAATTAACATTTTCTTTTTCAAGAATATTTTTATCAGAAGAAAACTGCATAATTAAGTTCTATCAATTTTAGCTTACTAAAACAATCCTATAAAAATTTTTTAGCCGGGCCCGGTGGCGTGGCCTAGCAGCTAAAGTCCTCGCCTTGGACGCCCCCGGATCCCATATGGGCGCCGGTTCTAATCCCGGAAGCTCCACTTCCCATCCACCTCCCTGCTTGTGGCCTGGGAAAGCAGTCGAGGACGGCCTAATGCATTGGGACCCTGCACCTGTGTGGGAGACCCGGAAGAGGTTCCTGGTTCCCGGCTTCAGATCAGCGTGCACCGGCCCGTTGCGGCTCACTTGGGGAGTGAATCATCGGATGGAAGATCTTCCTCTCTGTCTCTCCTCCTCTCTGTATATCTGACTGTAATAAAATGAATAAATCTTTAAAAAAAAATTGTTTTAGCCAAATCCTAAGCACACTACTTAGCTTTAAACATCCACAAATACTATCTGGCATAATCTAATCAACATGGCGTTGAGGCACTGAAAAATGATACTTATTTTAGTCTTTCAAGTGAATAAAGCTTATTTTATGCTTCTGAACCAGGAGTGGTTTAATACCGGGAATCATTTTCTCAGAGGAACACAATCTGCAAGGACGAGGAGCACAGATCAGGAAAAACTCAGGAATTGAGGAAGAAAGAAGAAACATAACTCATCTATGGGAAGAAGAGGTATGGAAACCTTGCTTAAGATCTAATCACTGTAGGCTACAGAAAAGTCATGGACTGGATGTAAATTTGTGAAGGAAATCCAAGAATCTAGATGCTCAAATCCTAGATTTCATTAGCAAAACCAATTTAATGCAACTTTTAATTAAACTTGAGATTGTAAAAGCATTTCAGCAAGCAAGTCTTCCCCCAGCCCAAAAAACATAGTTAATTTGATGTTAAACTATGTATATGAGGAAGAAACCAAAGAGAGAAAAGCAGAGAAATGATGTATAGACTTAAATACAAGATACAGAATTCCAAAATCAAGTTAAGATCTCCCAGGGGTAGTAGTACTACCAATGAGACATATCCAAAGTAGTCACACCATATGATCAATCCAATTTGCTACAAACTTATAACCGAAGACACAAAGGCCCATGCCTCAAGAGTGTTCACATTCTTTTATTTACTATATACCTTTCTATCTCCCTCATTCAGTAAGTGCTAATTTACTGGATGGATTGCATAAGTAAATGCAGTTAGAAAAAATTTTTTTTTCTATTTGCAATGAACAAGAAAGGCCAGTGGAAAACTTAAAAAACATAAAAACATTTTTTTGGCCTTAAAGAGGTTATACTGTAAATCTCAGATACTGCAGAATCCCTTCATTACCTAAAAACTGAGTTTCATCTGATATTACATTTCCAGTAAGAATCATTCCCTGACCTTACTACAAATAAGAGGTTGTTAGAAATCTGACAAATGTGCACATCTGATTTAAGACCTACTCCTTATCCCTACTGCTCTTCCTTCACCACCTAAACTCCATTTCAGGAATTTCCATTCCCTCAGAAAAATCCTAATATTTGGAATAATACATGTAACAATGCATGTATGTGTTGAATAAAATATGCAATAAAAAATTAAAGGTCAAACTATAATAGCAGGGGCTCCTCAAAATTTATTTAGGCCAAAGATAACAAATTAAACTTAAAATATCTGCCTGGTCATCCTTTACATTGAGAATATTGGAATATAATACCAAAAGAATATTTAAACATAGAAACACACTGTGACCACTATGCAATCAAAGAGTGTGGAAAAAGACTATTGCAACTCCATTTCTCAGGGAAAAGAGTAAGCACCAGTTTCACCTTGGATCTGGGTGACAGAACATAGAGGGGTTAATTTGCTTGAAGAACATACCGGTAAGGTGAGAACAGAATGGAATTTTATTATCTGTGATTTTTCTACAACTAGGATACAATAAAGAAGCCACTAGTTCTCCCAATCTTTTGAAATAAACAAACTATTCAGCTCTTCAGTTAATAGCAATCTCAGAGTAAGTATATACTAAATGGGGAAGTATATGTAGAACATTTGTATCACCTCAAAATGTTTTATCAGAAAGTCTTTCTCTGCAGGGTAGAACGTAGACCGTTAGGTAAGAAGGGAAGGAAAGATTTGGGCTCAATGGAAGGGGAAAAGAGACAACAAACAAACAACAATAAAGTCCTTCCAAAATTACTTAATCTTCAAAAGGAGAAGAGATTGCTTGTGAAGTAGTATTTCCTCCTGGAAAACAAGAAATTTGAATTTCAGGCCTGTTTGCCAACACTAATCAAAAAACTCATACCTAAAAATCTCATCACTTTGTTTCAGTGAATACTCAGCAGCATGGAATTTCAAAGGATTACATGTGACCCAAGAAACAAATACTCACCTACTAAATGCAAAGTTTGAATTTTGGCACCTATAGGAATTTTCAGCTTATTTTCAGGAGGAATTGGAAATGCTCCATTACGATTACGAAATTTACCCAAAATATGGACATGAGGCATGTATGTCCAAATGGATTCTACCAACTCCAAATGAGAAGTTTCTACACCCTAGAAAACAACACCAAAGTAGGCATAAGACAACTTTTTCTACATCCAAAGCGCCTCTTCCTATATCATAAGGTGAGACATGCAATGGAATTTCAAATTAAGCTTGACACATCAGTTCTATCACTTTTTTGGTTTGTTACTTCACCCATCAGATGGCAAAATATTCAGCCGTGTGCACTCACCACCAAGTTTGGGCATGCCTGCAAAGCTTCTAGGACTCCTGGAATGCTAAAGGCTTCATGGCCCCTTACTCTTCGCCTCTCAAGATACCGAGGGTGAAGACCATACAGCTGTTCAACATCTGGCATCTTCTTTAAAAGTGTTAGAAAACTGGAATCCGTGAAGCCTGAGAAGTTTAAGTATTTAGAACCATGTTCATCTTTCTGTTCACTTACTAGGCATTTGTAATTTTAATCCAAAGTTAAAAGCTGAATAAATAATTACAATGAAAACATATTCAAAGAAAACAAAATCTATTCATATTCCTTTAGTAACAGAGGTTATGCACCAGAAATACCACACACTCTGAATTAATACTTTACAATTAAGGCTTTAAATTTATTCCCATCTTTTGTTGTCATTGCTTTTAAGGCATAGAAAATTTCAACTAAGAACATATTCTGAACTCAAACGACTTGGACATATTTGGTTGTTAGAGAAGTACCACATTCTCTTCCCTCCCCCCAAAAAAGGTGCTCTCTGGTCTATATTCTCCAGGACTCCTGTGGATCCCACAAGTGAAAATATAAATAAAATATGATTCTCATCCTTAGTAAGCTCAAAATTCTAAACTAATTCCTATTTCACATTAGATTCCTTTTTTTTTACCCATTCCTGTTAACATTCATTCAGAAAACCTCCTAACAGAATAAGGACACACATAGTTATTTACTCAAGCACACTCAGTGAGCATTCTTTACTCACATGGGTGCAACAGGCTCATATAGCTCCCTAAGTATTATAAAATTAAAACTGCAGATGACTAAAGAGATAAACTTCACGGAAAATGCATTTTCAAAACTCACACTCCGTGTAGATACTTTATATATCATATTCTTTTCCTATAGACTATGTGGCTTAGATTGCTTTTCTCAGGACGGCTTAGCATGAGGTAATTCATACATCTTCCCAGCAGGGATCTGCAGCTCCTTTCAAGTTAAGCCCACTTACCACTTGGCATGTATTCCCACCACCGCCCTGCACAGAGATCCACAACCCTCACAACTCTCAGATACAGGGTCACGGCTTCCTTTAGCTTCCGGGAAAGACATTCCATACACATGATGTCCTGCAGAGGGAGGTACCTTTGTGACAGAAAGAAACTAGTGTTTGTAAGTGCATAAATACTTCCTTTTGCCAATAAGCAATATTTTTCCTGGTATTTTAAAAGTATGGTCGTATAGCTTCTTCATTAAAAAGAGAAAAGTGAGCAAATATTCTACTCTTCAAATAAAGTAGTGAGCTCTCTCCATAGGTCATCAGATTAAAATCTGCTTTCTTTTAAGTGTTATGGAAAAAATAGCTTCGAAATAATAACCAAATAATACAAAACAATGAGAAAAACATTTCAGTGCATTTTAAACTATAAGGAACGTATGAGAAAGACCAAGCAAAAACTGATCTACCTGAACACGGCCAACACTATTTCTTTCTTTCTGTTTACACAACCCATTTCCTTTACAGACTCTTTTCATTCTTTTAATCATCCTCTTGCTCCTTCACAATCTACTACTTTTGTCATCAACAAATACGTTGGCTAATTTTATAGTAAGCAATTTCCTTTCCTACATCTTTTACTTTGAAGATTACACAGATAAAACAACAAGGAAGCTTAGAATCAGACAGGAAACGGTCAGCGGGGATGCACTTATACCTCACTGGGTGAAACACAAAGATTAGTTACTCCTAGTGTTGAAGATTTCTCTGCACACCCCTCCTAAAACTGTTCTGCACCTAAACTGTTGACGTATGTCTTGTTAGAGTTATAGAGTTAGACTACCCGTAAAACAGCCTGGTTCAGCAAAATCATGCTTCAACGCTATAAACTGCTAAATGCTAAAATTAAAATAGACACGAGACAGCTGAATAGTAATCTATAGCCATTTTAAAGTGTAAAGAACCCGGTTGTATATAAACTAATAATTGAAATGTCAATGAAGTAGTCACAGGATGTGGTTAAGAACTTGCATTCTTTTTTTTTTCTTTTAACATATTGGTTACTCAATAGCATGTCAATTAAATCCATAACGTTATAAATTGTTACTGATGTAATGTCGGGGCTTTTAATTGATCGGGATGATACTCTGCCAGCTCTACCTTCAGACCAGAGATGGTCTCCCCAAGAAACCGCTGAACTTCTCTGGACAATAAGATGCTGGACTTTATGCTTGGTAAAGGCTTGCAATGAAAGAATCTCAATTGAATTTGAACTGTGGTAATGCAACAAAGTGGAGGAATCCACTGGGGGGGGAGGGTTTAGGGAGGGAGGGACGCGAGGAATCCCAGTGCCTATAAAACTGTGTCACATAATGCAATGTAATCAATAAAAAAAAAAGAAAAAAAAAGATTACACAGATAAAAACATTGCCTGTAACATGAAGACACCTCACCTGAATTACAGCTTCCTTTTTTCTAATGTTAGTACCTCTTCCTTCCCAAAACTTATCACCTAACTTTAACTTTTCTTTTTCTAATAATACCAACATTTATTTTGAAAGAGCAGACAATCTGGTCCTTGTGCCAATATCCTCATCTATAATATCATTCATTCTTTGTTAAAGTAAGAGCTAACCCTTACCAGGCCTGCAAGTGACACAAACACCGAACTGTTGTATTTCACAATCTCCTTGTAATCACATAATTTGCTAAGTTTTGTAGCTTACTGCTGTTTGCATACAGCCCTCTCCCTGTCCTTCCCTTCCCCTTCTCTGCCTGCTCTACGCCTTCTAATTGTTGACTCTGGCCAGTGGGAGGTAGCAGCTCCACAGGGCAATGCTGCTGGTCCCTTCCATGAATTCCTCAACATCCCTTACTTGCTCTACACAACTCAAACAGACCATCCACTATATTATCTTGCAAGTCCTGTTGAGTACTGCAAGTGTTGAAATTAGCTTAGAGAAGTCAAACTTGCAAAAAGTCACACAACTAAGTAAGTGAAGACAGGGCAGGGATGCCAACACAGCTTGATCAGAATTAAAATTCACAGAAATCACATAATTCTAAAGTAAAAGTCCACCTAAGTGTGAATATTTTTCCACGCCATTTATTTTGACTTCTATCCCCTCTCGCTTCCCCTTTAAAACTATTTAAAAGAGTTCAATCTAATCTATCAAAAAAAAAAAATTACTACTAGTGAAAACTTAATTTTCTGCCTCTGTAACTTGGATATATGTAGAAAAATTTCCAAAAACTACATGACCACACACTTTTTAAATAATGAAAAACACTAAATGTTTTTGGAATCAAGTTTTCTCATTATTTCTTTTCCCAAATAACTGATTACCCAAAATACTTGCCTAGGTTAATATTATACAAAGATACTTCAAAAACTTTTTGGGAAAATGGAATTGAAGTTTTTTTGGCACAAAATATTTTTGAAATTCATGCAGGTTTTCATTGCAGGTATTTCCAAGAATTTTTGAAGATTTTCACATTTCCATTAAATAAAAACGGACCACTAATCAAAAAGTGAAGATTATTTTATATTGTATTTGCCCAAAGAATAAGAAATACATTTTTTCTTCATTGATACATGAGGATGCTTCATAGTAGTAGAAAATCAAACTGAAAGTCAAATTTGTTTCAGTGCAACAAAGTTTTGAAATCATAGTTTTATAATATGCATTTACATGAATTTTTTTTTTAAAGATTTATTCATTTTATTACAGTCAGATATACACAGAGGAGGAGAGACAGAGAGGAAGATCTTCCGTCCGATGGTTCACTCCCCAAGTGAGCCGCAACAGGCCAATGCGTGCCAATCCGAAGCCGGGAACCTGGAACCTCCACCAGCTCTCCCATGCGGGTGCAGTGTCCCAATGCATTGGGCCGTTCTCAACTGCTTTCCCAGGCCACAAGCAGGGAGCTGGATGGGAAGTGGAGCTGCCGGGATTAGAACCGGTGCCCATATGGGATCCCGGGGCATTCAAGGCGAGGACTTTAGCTGCTAGGCCACGCCGCCAGGCCCCATTTACATGAATTTTTAAAAGACTTCTTACAAGCATTACTTTATAAATAATTTTTTGTACCAAAACATAATTTTAATTCCCCTTTTTATGAATTTCTGGCTTAATGCTGAAGACAGAGCATATCGGAATTTGTTTATTTGAATGGTTTAAATAAAAGAATGACTGAAAGAGAACAATGGAAATCATAAGATGAATCTTTGTTATTTAAGTGTTATAATGTGGCTTGACTGAAAAGATAGAATTTTTAAAGTATTTTTATTTTTGGAAAACATCCTTTTTGAACTGTATTTACTAATTACAAAACAACTTTACTTGATGGATAAAAGACTGGTTTAAGTCACTGAGTTACATTCTGAGCAAATACCTTATGTTTTATGCTCATCTCATTGTTGCAATCACAAAAGTCTGTCAGTTAATACAAATTCCAAACGGTCTAGGAATGTTATCCAGGAGAGGATTATCCAACAGCATTTTCTGTGACAAATGAACTATTTTCTATTTATATGTTGTTCTAGACAGTAACCACTAGCCAAAGAAAACTACTAGTCAATTGAAGCAGAATCAGTACAACGAAGTAATCGTATTCTTCACTTTAATCTAAATGCCATCAATTTGCAGGGGCTCCCCCTGAGTCATCACAGCTCTATTGTCGGCTCTCATCTTTTGTAGGTAGGTCAAAGTCAAACAAAACCTTACCTAAAAATATGGCAAAGCACTTCATGTGACAACTGATTCATGTAGTCCTTTGTCTCATCTGATATGGTCTCCTCCGGGATTTCATCACTCACGAGGCAGGTTTTAACACTTTTCTTTCTCGGCCCCATTGCTGTGTTGCCTCCAGAATCAAATAGTAAAGCTTCCTTCGTTTATCTGAGTTCAAAGCACCTAAAAGGAAAACAACAACAGACTAAAGAAACAACCCAAACTCAAACACGAAAATTATCTCTAATGTACTCTAGGTAAAACAATGTTTACTTCAACTTGCAAACAAAGCAAAAGTAGTGCCACGACAATTATTCACACCAAAATCAAACTAATAAAAATGTTTCACCCAAAATACACAGAACATTGTTTTCTGAAGAGCACTTAAGAATACACATATACATTGTTTACCATGAGGAAACATCTAGGAGAGTCTTGTCTTCTGGTTTGCATCTAGCCGCTCCCTGATTAATTCACTAAATTTCTCCAAATACTCATTTCTTTATATGCAAAGGAAGATCACTCAATCATAAGCAGAACAAAGAAGTGACTCTTGGGCTCTGGTGCTGGATCTACCAGAAACTTGAATCAACATTCAAAATTCTTCATTTTGCTATGATGTAATAGGGCCAGCAAATACAAAGGGTCACAGACTCCTTTGTGAATCTGACACAGACTTTGTCTTCCAAAACTAAGCACAACTTAAATACAATAAGGAAGAAAAATCAAACTACCCTTTTCCTCTCCAGTGAATATTAAGGAGTTAATTCTCTTTCATCACATTCACAATTTGTTTTTAAAGTAAGCTTTAATGGTGGAGGGAGAAATGGAGGAAGAGGGAAGGAACTAGTAGGGAGAAGCAGCTTCCATCTGGTTCCTCTCTTTCGCAGATGAGCACCTGCAGCAACACCTTCACTCTTGTTTAGGAATAAATATTTTAATAATGACAATCCATACACAACAGCTGAGAGGAAACCTTGGTCTTCTTAGGAGTGATGACATTGTCACTACAGGAGGTGACATGTTGACGATTTAAAGGAGGCTCATTCATTTATTCATTAATTCAGACAGGCCTTTGCCAAGCCTATTTTATATGTCTGTTATTTGTATAGCACTGTGAAACTGGTCTCAAGCTACCTTTCCAATCTCATGTTTCAAGCCTTTACCACTTGCTCCTTGGTAATTCACTCCAGTGGAGTCAATATCTTACCAGTCCCCCATACACTGGTCATCATCCCACCCCACCCCCTGGGAATATGCATTAACCCTGATTCAAATGCTGTTGTCTTCCCCTCTTTGGCCTGAGAAACTACTAATCTGCCTTCAAAGCATAGCTCCCATGGGGCTTAGCACATATGCTTTTAAGGCTATTTATGTAGTGTTTCATTGGCCGTGTTTCTGTAAGGAAAAGGATATTATTTTTGAATCTTTAAGTGATAACATATCTCAAATATCTGACGTATGAATGATAACACATCTCAAATGTCTGATGTATGACTATCCATCAATCTTTCCATTATTTTATATGCATTTAGTAGCTTCAAGGCTGCTACTAAGAACCATTTCATGCTCCTATGAGCTTGCTGCCTGTAACAGTAATCATTTTATCTTAGCAGCAAGCCTGTAACTCAGGCGACAGATCTGACTGCATAAAGGACACATATAATAAATGGTGTCAACAAGACTATAAACCAGAATAGAATAAACATTCTCCAAGTTTCAACTTCAAGAATTTTCACAACTCTTTAGAGACCATACGTTTGACTCTAAATCAGTTAACAAGTTTTTAGTTCTGTTTTTCTCATTAGACCCACTCTTATTAAAACTTCATACCGTCCTCTTATAAGTCCACATTTGATTATTCCTTTATGATTTTGTAGAGCAGTCATTTTGTGCCAATTAGATTCAACTGTCCCAGTGTGTAACCAACATTTAAACTTTTAAGCAAAACAGTCTGTATTTTAAGTATCACAAAGTTTAAAGATATTACTTTCATAGAAGTAAAAAATATTTATTCACAAAATGATGTTAAAGTATCACATAAAGGTTAAGTCTCCAAAAAACTTACAAAAAATCTATTTACCATTCAGTACGCACTAGCACTACTTACCAAAAATTTTCAATTAGCAAGACTAACAGATTGTTAGGTAAAACTCTATGTATATTTCCCATATCATGTCTAGAACTAAAGAACTGGCCTTTTAGTTACCAGTTAGCAGGTGGAGTAGCAACCGTCCTGCTCTAAGCCTGTGATGGGGAAGGCACTTCAAGAAATAAGCACTGGAGTAAGATCAGATCTCTAGCTTACACTAAAGAGGTTGACCGGTCAGGACCTACAGCCAGGAGAAATCCAGCTGCTCTGTCCAGTGCAACAGGTCCCTCTGGAGTGCTCAGCACATTAAGAGCTTTCTCAGTAAAGGACCAACTCAATCCGGATAAAGGACAATAAAGTTGCATCAACTAAAGTTGGCTCATCTTCATTTAATGAAATATCAATGAGACCAGGTTTCCCTGTCAGAAAAAAACACCATGCAACTTATGCTATTAGTGGTTCTCTCAGAAGTACACCCTCACTCTGAATTTCTTTTCCAATTAAGTGCTAAAACCAAGAACAGGATGAAAGTGCTATCACAGTCTTCTCTGTTTCGCTTTCTTCCCAGCCCTTTTACAAAATATCATCATACCAAAAAGCACTCGGCCCCTGCTGGAGAAAACACAGATAGGACCAATGCAGCAGTAAGCTTAAAGAGAAAAGGAAGAAATTTCAGTTATCAGTAGCAGAAAAAAACTGAATTACAGGGAATCTGGTAGAAGAGCCATGGAAGGTAAGGGGCAGGTAGATACAAACACGTGAAGACTATACTTTGCAACCCCGGGATGTTACTGCTAACATTATCAGGTTTTGGTCACTTAAGATTCTGATCATCTAAGAAATGTCATCTTGATAAATTACAGAATCCGAAAATGCTAAAAGTTGAAGGGACTTACAGAAACAACTTACACATGGGTCCGGTACGATAGCATAGTGGTTTAAGTCCTCGCCTTGAACGCACCGGGATCCCATATGGGTGCCGGCTCTAATCCCGGTGGCCCCACTTCCCATCCAGCTCCCTGCCTGTGGCCAGGGAAAGCCACAGCAGTAAGCTGTGGAGGCAGTAAGCAGTAAGCAGTCGAGGACAGCCCAAAGACTTGGGACCCTAAACCAGCCTGGGAGACCCAGAAGCTCCTGGTTCCTAGCTTCAGATTGGCTCAGCTTCAGCCGTTGCGGTCACTTGGGGAGTGAATTATCGGATGGAAGATCTTCCTCTCTGTCTCTCCTCTATGTATATCCACCTTTATAATAAAAATAAATAAACCTTAAAAAAAAAACTACTTACACAATGTTCTTAATTTTTTTTTTTAGATTACAAACTCATGTGAGAATAGGATGTGAGTGACACATTCTGGTCTCAGTCTTGGGGAAATAGAATTACAATTCAGGTGCTCTGGAGACACAGTGAAACTCACCCAGGGAAACTTGTTTTAAGATTAGTTCCTAAATTGGGGCCCGTTGCAATAGTGTTATGGCTAAAGTCTTTGCCTTGAATGCACCCAGGATCCCATATGGGCACCGGTTCTAATCCTGGTGGCCCCACTTCCCATCCAGCTCCCTGCTTGTGGCCTGGGAAAGCAGTTGAGGATGGCCCAAAGCTTTGGGACCCTGCACCTGTGTGGGAGACCTGGAAGAAGCCCCTGGCTTCTGGCTTCGGATCGGCAAAAGCTCCAGCAGTTGTGGCCGCTTGGGGAGTGAACCATCGGATGGAAGATCTTCCTTTCTGTCTCTCCTCCTCTCTGTATATCTGCCTTTCCAATAAAAACAATAAATCTTTAAAAAAAAAATTAGCTCCTAAATTTTAAATGAAAGTTAAAAAAAAAATAAGCAAACAAACCAGCAGAGGTTAAGGTGCTAAGTTATTCTCCAAGGCTGCACAGTACTCTGGAAGAGCTGCAGGCTTACCAGCTTCCACCACACCCCTATCATCTAGGAAGGCCTCTGCCACTGCAGCTGTCGCCCTGCATTCCACAGCTATGTCCCAAGCCTGCAGATGGGCTTCTGGATGCTCTGATACAATTACCTCTGACCACACCCACCTTCACAAATTAGGGTATAGGGTTAATCTAATTTAGGCTTCCACTTTGGGTATCCCACTGTTAACTCTGTGGCTGTCTGTCTAGCAGCCTTTAGCCATAAGCAGCATAGCTTTTTTTATTTTTAAAGATTTATTTTTTATTTTATCTTCATCACAAAGTCAAATACACAGAGAGGAGGAGAGACAGAGAGGATTTACTCCCCAGGCAGAGGGGGCTGAACCATTCCAAAGCCAGGAACCTAGAGCCTCTTCTGGGTCTCTCTTTTGGGTGCATGGTCCCAAGGTTTTGGGCTGTCCTCTCCTGCTTTCCAGGCCACAAGCAGGGAGCTAGATGGGAAACCAGGCTGTTGGGATTAGAATCGGCATCCTTGTGAGATACCAGTGTGTTCAAGGTGAGGAGCACGCTGGACCCACAGCACTGCTTTTGTCCCGGTATCCAAAGCCTGAGTTCTTACAAGAACACTTCTCTGAAGAGTACTTTGTAAAAGCTTTTCTCTTTCCATCCTGACAGTTCAACCTCTTTCTCAAAACTATTACCTCTAATTCATTTGAATTACTCCCAAAATTATGCATACCTTTTAACCCTAAATGCTCAAAGCTATCTTTATCTTTTAGGGAAGCACCAGTATTCTTCTGCTTGCAAAATCAAATTCCCCATTGAATCTTTTATTCCTAAGGCTTTACCACTTAAGGATCACAACTCTGACAACGGCTGATGGCAGGAAAAAAGAAATGGGTCTCTATCCCTTTACTCCAACACAGCTACGCATCTTTTCATCCCTGTTCTATCTTGTTAGTCTCTTCTTCCATTCCCAACTTACCCTACTCACTTCTCTCAGACCACATCAGGCACTATGGAGCCCATGTCTGTCCCTTGCCAACATATTTCATAGAGCAGCAAAAACCCACATTACTTTACAACTGATGAGGAATTGAGGGATATTACAAAGCTTTCAGAACTTTGACTCAATTTCTCATTCTGTACGTAATCAATGAAAATTAGCTAAAACAATCTTTTCTTGATTACTAGCCTATTTCTTCCCATAAGACCTATAGTATCAGAATGAAGACTATGATTTAATCCCATTTCCGATTTCAGTCATTTCCATTTCAAATTAGTTTTCATCATCCTCACCTAAAACAACTCTTTCCTACTTTAAGTTTCCTATGTCCTTGATGATCCGGAATGGTCAAGGGCTTTTGAAGAATGCAGTAAGTTCAGCAAGCAGCTGCTAAGTCCCTCTGGGATTTAAGGACACTGTCTCCACATGCAGTTTACAGTGAGGGAATTTCAACAAAGTCATGGAGAAACTGAATTAAAAATTAAGTTTATTTTAATGCAAAAAAAATTTTTAATCTATGCCAGTTTTCTGAAAATGCCCATTTTCTGTGAATTTCGTGAAGTGTCCCTAGGCCTGACATATAGGTAGGCATCTGCTACAACATTCAGATTTTGTGTGAATCAGATTTCGTCATGTTTTGGACTCCTAATGCATTTTCTTTCTTTTTATTTTCGCTTTGACTGGCTTTATTTTGCTCATATCAAAGCAACCTTGCATAGTGATTTAACTAATATGTTTACTGCCCGAACGAAGACCACATTACCTTCATCAAGTGCTAAAATTAAAATATATTTTACACACACACACACATACACACACGTGCTGCTGAAAGAATCTAACTAGCTCAGTCAATTCAATACTTTACTGCACAGCTAGGGAAGATCTGGCCCACAGAGATGAATGGCTTGTACAAAGGCACAGCAGGGCAGAAGGAAGGACTGACTGTCAGGTCTTCAACTCAAGTTCAAGGCCAGCTACATTTCTCTATACCACTTTACTGAAATCGAGCATTTTTTTCCCTTTTTCTCCCACACTAAGTTACTCGTATTTTGGGGTCTAACATAAAGTATGTACCTCTAGGGATAGAGCCATTCAAATGACAGTCCTTTACCCAAAGACAGTGACAACACACCAGAATGATAAATTCTAAAGACCCTGAAGGAGGCCTACAAGATCATCCAAACTAGCAATTCTCAACATGAAAGATAAAAATTACAAGCATAGGCAGTTTTCAACCTACAGCTTTATAATATGCACTCTCTATACCCCACGTTTCCCCTTCTCCAGAAGGCTGGCCAGGGGAGGAGGAGCAAGGGACAATGGGACAGGATTGAAGAACTCATAGCTTCATCCAGTATCTTCCTTGAACAGATTAAAACCAAGATCCAAGGAGAGGGAAGAATTTGCCCAAACTGTAAATTCAACAGCAGCTTTAGGAACAACCACCACCACCCAATGTCCCCTGTTGTACACTTTGTTGGTCTGGGTTTACAATACAGCTTGCTAACTAGAGCTCCCCACCACCCAGGAAACTCCCTAAGTGCCCAGCTGCCCTCCAGCAGCTTCAGTCCATATCTGGCTATGCAGGGGCCAGGAAAGCATGTGGGTTTTTGTTTGTTTGTTTGTTTGTTTCAGTTCTGCCCCTTTAGAGACTCAGCAATATTCAGAATCAGCAGGGGCATCCAAGGCCTCCTATGCAACCACTTTACAGGTAAGCACACTGCGGCAGAGAGGGTAATAGGCCCACGCAAGGTGACCCACGGTGAGGCAGTGGGCAAAGCAGGCTGGCACCCAGGACTCCCAATCCCCAGGCGTGGCAGCGTCACAGAGAGACGCAAGCACTCCTCACTCCTCAACTGGCAGAAGCATCGACTTAAAAAACCTCGGGATAAGTTCGTGCCTGACGTCCACAGCGGGAGAACCTCCCTGTCCCCTCCGCCACCCCCCAAGTCATCCAGGCCAAACCTCCCCCATTTCGTTGGAGAACCCCGAGGACAAGAGCTCTCTACAGTCACCGCAATCCGGCGATGCTAAGCCCTGTCCAGCAAGGCCTACGGCAGCCAAGCAACCCCCCAGCCTGCCCTCACTTGACTGGGAGCTCCGCACCCCAAGACCGCCAGCCTAGGCGGCCGGGAACCCTCCGACTCGCCAACCGGCCACCTCGCCCCTGCCACACGCACCCCGGCTGCGCCGGCCGCCTGCCAACCCTCGGACGCGCTCGGGCGCCGCCTCACCGAACGCCGGCCCTCCGTCTGTTATTGTGGTTGGGGAGGGAGGGAGAACCGCGACACACACTTCCCGCGGCCCCCCACCTCTAAGGCGCTTCCGCTTCCGCCGACGCGGCTTGAGTATTTCCGGAGCGTTTTCATTCTCCTCGGGGCTAGGCCAGAACTGCGTCGCCATGTTGAGTGTGTAAAGAGGCATCCAGGTGCGTCTGCCATGATAAGCGTGTCACTACCAGAAAGCAGCGGCTGGTACCTCACGTGATACTAAAGCGACCGGCGGGAAGATTTTAGTGTCTGAGGCGTGTAAATCCTTCATCTCTGAAGTGTTCTGCCCTTTGAGCTAGGCCCGTGCTTTGTGGTCTTGGGTAAGCCGCTGGACTTAGTCGTTTGTAAAACAAATGAGTAGTAATAGAAATTTTTCCAGAATTCACTCAACTCAAACAGCCCCTTTTCAGCCTTTGGGAATGGGAACGTAGGGGTGAACTTGCAGTTACTGACGGCTTTTAAGTATTGAATCACTTCTTATGGGATATTGGGACATTGCTTCAGCATTTCATTTATAAAGCCAGGGGATTGAAAGAAAAAAAAAACTTGTGGAGAAATAGAATTAAAAGGTAGGTTTATTTTGATGCAACCAGTCTATGTGTAATTTTTTCATGTTACACATTTTCCATAAACTTTTTCAGAATTCCTGGTAGTTAACCAGCCAAAGGACTTTCACCTGAGTATCTCCTTGAACATTCCCTAGCATACTCTGATATTTAGGCAGGGGTCTTCGCACTAGTTTCTTTGTTGTGTAAGAGGCAAAGAAGTGCTTTCAAAGAGAATAACTGACTTGACAGTGTTAGAGCTGGACCGAAATCCAGATTTTGGACTTCCAAAACTTACATTCTTGTCTTTACATGCCTATAGCTGATAGGTGCCAAAATTCCTAACTTTAAAGATACAAATACTCCGATGAAAGTTATTAGGCATTCAAGCCACAACACCCAGCTTGACAAGACATCTTTGGGTGGAGGGTGACCAAAAGTATTGGGGCAAAAAGGACTTGAAAATGACTGTGTCCCCAGTTTCTTCCTTCTCTTTTTGGATTAATACCAAATCTACTAATTCTTTTGCTTTTCTAACTATGGGCTTCGGCGTTTTTAACTTGCCTTGGGCTGTCACATTATTCTAGCTCTCCCAGTCCATGTGTTAGACATATAGAGATGGTGTCAGACACAGTTTGCAGATCTGTGAGAGAAAGCAAAACAACACCTCATTATGTTCATGTACTATGCATCTTAAGCCCAGTTTTGACATTACATTCTTCCTGTAATGGAAGCTAACTTCTGGTCACATTTGCTTCTGTTGATTTCCATGAAACAGACTTTGGCTTTTTCTTAGAATGTTTTGAAGAATAAATAGAATATAGATGTGAAAGTGACCAGTGTGGAGATTGATGTGTAAAGGCTTTCAGTAGGACTTAGTTCAGCTGAATTTTTTATTTCATTCCTTCGTTTGAGTGACATTTTTCCTTGTGAAGATAGGTTTCCTACCCCTATGTGAAGTTTAGAAAATGAAATAGGAGCATATCTAAAAATCTTTGTAATATTCCAGTCAAAGATGTTTTCTGTATTAAAACCAACAGTGTAAAAAGGTGCCAAGTTCTTCACATTCTTTTCTATGTAGTAGGGTGATTTTTGTGATCCACTTAGAATAGTATCTGATGTACAAACATTCTGTAAAGATTAGCTGTAATTTTATTGTCGAAGAGTTACTTTTCTTCATGTTTTTAAAATTATTTCTGGGTAGTTGAAGTACTGAATTTGTCATACATGAGCCATCCCTTCTATCTGAAGGGTTTTGCTATTCAGTCCATTCAATGAGTATTAAGTATACTTGTCGCTATTATGGGCAGCTCAGTAATGCAACTGTCATATCAACGAGTGTGTATTCATAGATTTCAAGCTTGTTTTGAATTAAAATTGTTTTAAATACGTTTTCCACTTTTAGAAATATGCTCATTTAATAAGACTCAAATTCTTTGTCACAAGTTTTGGAAAATAAAAGCATTTCTTTCACTGAAATGTTAACTGTAGGGCTCTAAGCATCTCTTTACCCCCTGGGGACACAAGTGGGGGTTGGATTGGGGAGCCTATTTGGTAAGCATAAGATGCCATTAAGGTGAGCAAGGACATATGCTGTGCCTTCTTAATGGAGGAGAAATTTCCGGCAAAATTTTTTGAGAGCCTAGATTCAGCCAAGCTCTGATTTCAGATATTCCTCTGGATTTTTCGGATACTGAAGACCATAAAATTCCCTATCTCTTTCCTCCCCTTCTTCCTTTTATTCATTTGTTTTTACTTCCCTCACTTGGAATTGGGTTGTGTGCAAAACGCAGGGAGCCCAACCATTTCTGGAGGTGATAGACAAAGGTTGTCAACCTCTGAGAAAAAGATCAGTGGCCTGAATGGAGTTTCTCCAGCAGAGGGTGCAGCTCACTTGTTCCACTAGAAGTGAGTGATTCTGTACTGCCCTAAGGTTTTACTGTCACAAACCTGCTGTAGTGCTGTGGGGTCTCAGCGAGTGTACAGCTGAACGAGTCTGTTTCTTAGGAACACTATCAAAGCAGTCAGAGCACTAAAGTACCTGGTGGAGATACTGCCTCAGGAACGACAAAGCTTCTTTAACCTCTTAAAGAAAAAATTAAAGGCAAGAAAGAATGGTAAATATGAGGGTACTGAAAAAATGTTTGGGGGAAATGGAATTAAAATTATGTCTGTTTTGGAGTCAAAGTCTTGAAAACCATACATAGTTTCTTATTTCTACCAACTTTTTGAATACTCCCTTGTAGGTTTTATTTACCATACAAAATCTGATGGGAGGGCATGACTCGGTGACTATGTTGGCCAAGATTTTTGAGGCCATGTCCATCTCTGTGGCATGTATTATCACTAATTAATTACATCCATTGTGGGCATAGAGCATGGATGTAATAGCCATTTGACATCTAGGGGTGAAATGTTTCTCAATCGGAATGCTACTGAAATTCTGCCTGTGCCAGTTGCTCACTGTACAGGACTCTCTAGTTCCTTGCAATGATTTAGCCCACTGAATGCAAACTAGACCACCCCAGTAATTGGAGGAAGTAGAAATCACATTTCCATATATTTTAAATTTCCCTTTTGAGAATAGCAATGCCTCACTTTGAAAATTCATTAGATCAAGAGTGACTTAGATTTTTTTTTCCTTACTCCTAGATCCTGGCCCCGGATTGAGCTTACCATCAGTAGGTCATAGAGGTTGAGAATGAGGATGAAAAATGAAGAGGTTCCAGCAAAGGCAAGAAGATGTTTACTTCTGGTGACAGGTACTTAGCTTTGACATGACACCAGGTTACTAATGTATTAACCCTGTTTAAGAAAATGGTAAGACTAGCCTCAGTTCTGTGTTAGGGGTATCCAAAGCATCAGTATCACTTTGTGTATCCTCCTGCTACGTTACAGTTACATTGTCGTTAGGGATGTCTATGTGTGTACCTGTTTTAATCAGAATGCTCTTTGTGTAATAGTTCTTAGGTAACCGCTCGAACCCACTAAATAATGTGAGCCATCTTCAATGATTTTTGTATCAAGTAGCATATGAGTAAATGAATAATTACAGAAAACATTCCCTACCCCTTAATTTGTGAGTCCATAATCAACTGTTTTCATATTCTTTATATCCTTCGACAGAAAGTTAAGAAAAAAGAGGGACAAGGCAGCGTGTATGCTATTGCCACTTACTAGTTTTCATTTGCCATGAGCTCCATTCAGATACCACTGGGAACACACTTGTAGTTGGAGAATTGGGTTTATTGTCACTAAGGAAAGCGTACATGTGGGGAAGCATAGGGCATTTGGAAGAAGGAATAGGAAAGAAGCTTTGCTTTGCACTAGACAGTATCAGAAACTGGAACTAATTCTGCTATTGGGTATCTTTAAAATCCTTCTTTAGGATAAAAAAATAAGACTATCCTAAGAGTAAATGTATAATTGTTGATGAAGTAGCAGTCATCTATATTAATCTGGTGAGGGTTGTCTTGGTAATGCCAATAGTTTCCTGTGTTCTTACTTTAAATGGCTTACTGTTGCCTTTGTCTTGATCCTTCCTAGACACATAGTGGCTTTATCTGATATAAATATTCTATAATATTGTTTATCTTAAATAGGAAGATATCAGGACCCAAAGATAAGTAGGAGACCAACTGTACCAATTCCAGGTTCTGCTTCTGGATTCCATTGGTTGTGTTTCTGTTTATCATATTTTTAATACTGATTTTTTATCATGCTGTCTCAATGAATTGTAAATTGCACAAGTGTACACACCTGCTTTGATTATCATTAAAGAGCAAAAATATAGATCTCTCAAAAATAAGAATACAAGGAACATTTACAGAGTGGATGGCTGAAGTATAGTTAACCTACTCAAAGGTTAGGCTACTCAAAGTCAAAGGTTACTTGCTACTTACCTAGAACCAGTTCTAGTCCAGCTCATTGAATGTGTGGAGTCAAATAAGGGTCTTCCATTCATTCAGTTAAAATTTATTGTTGAAAAATAATTAGATATTATAACAAACTCTGCTTTATGAAGGAAAGATGATAATGAATGCAAATGGTTTCACTCATGATGATCAAAGGAAGTCACATGATGTTCAAACTTTTGATATCTTTATGCATTTTCCGTGGTACCGAATTTGAAGAGTCTTATTCAAAGCTCTAAGAGAAATTGATAGAAATACTTAGAGACCATTCACATGAAATTCATCCTTTCTGTATGTTAGCCAGATAGTTTTATAATATAGACTTTAAAGGAAGCAGAGCCTTATGTTGTAAACTCCTGGCTTATGTAAGCCAACAGTACAAAGATTTGCCTGTCTTACTATCAAACTTTCAGCCCTGGAAACCCTTTTGCTTTGCAGTCACTTTTACAGTGAGGCTCAAGAGTTTGTCTTAGATGGAACTCGTAAATATGGTTATTTTTGCAGTAAATTAATTCTGATAGGGAAAAGAAAAAAAATGTCCAGGGTGCCTCAGAAAGCCATTAATTTTTTCTACTTGTTAACATACAGATTCACACATTTGGTAAAAGCTCTAGTAACATTTATCCATGATTACATTATTCATATGCCTATCTTTCTACCATTGCCACATTGTCTTCTTTAGTGTATCTTGTAGAGTGTATTTTGAAACAATTAGGTATGATTTCTTCAATACTGTTCTTTGGGTGATATTTTAGCTGTTCTATAGCTCTTCTTAGGAAGGATTAAGGGTATTGTTGAACAATAATTTACAAAGTTGTTCAGAGTATCAATTATCAGAATCAAATGCTAGGAAGAGATTTTAATGTTCTAGAATAGAGAATTAGATTATTAATTTATAGTAAATCTATAATTAATACTGCTTTGAGAATATTTAGTGAAGGCAGTTGTGCCACTCTGTATGGCACAATTCACAGGAGTAAATTCTCACACTTGTGGTAAATTGATTTTTCAGTTTTCAATGTGGGAAACAAATTTTTCTCAACAAATAATGTTGTGACAGCAGGATATTCCCTATAGCAACCATATACAAAATATAATAGACTAAAAGAATTATATAACTGAATGTAAGAGTTAAAACTAGTCAGTCTTCCTAACTTTGGATTAAACAGTGATTTCTTAGTTATGACACAAAAAAGCAAAAATAATGAAAGATAAATTGAACGTCATCAAAATTAAGTGCTTTTATACTTCCAAGAAACAATATTTCTAAATTAATATAAGGGATTTTTATTCCCAATGTATTAAAAATTCTCACAGTTCAACAGTACAAAAATATATAGTGTGATTAAAAAGTGATCAAAGAACTATTTGATTTTTTTCTGTAAAGAAGATATGCAAATGGCTAATAAACCCACACATCAGTCATTAGAGAAATGCAAATCATAGTCATAAGCTACTACTCCACACTCTTTAGGAGAGTTACCCCAGAAAGATAGACAACAGCAAGTGTTGATGAGGAAGTAGAGTAATTGGAACTCCTGAAATTCCTAGTAGATTATAAAATACTGCATGCAGCTTCTTGGAAAACAGTTTGAAAGTTCCTTCTTGGAAAACAGTTTGAAAGTTCCTTAAAATGTTAAGCATAAAGTCACCCTATTCCATATGCAGTGAAGAATTTATAGCCAAGAAAATAAAAATGTAGATCTACATGTACACCCTATTTTAGGAAAATATCATGTCTGAGGAAAAACTTTGGTCCCAGGAAAATCCGGGTGGTTGATCTGGTTGGTTGGAACACAAAGTCAGTCATTGCCATAATTTAATAGGAGAGCATCTTAGGACAGGCAGTTTGCTGTGTTCTCACTGTGTGTGTTCTTTTCAGCACTCACAGATGATTTTTATGGTAATCTTTGAGAAGTTCTTTGTCCTAAGATGTGGTTTAAGCTGGAAGACTTGAGGTTCCCAGCAAGATCTACCCACATACTCCATTCTGAGCAACTGAATGAAAACAATACATGACTATACATATATTTAAATTACCTATAAGAAGTCGTTTGCTTATTCACTAAAAAAATACTTATTTGAACTTCTTTGATACAGATACAATCTTAGGTGCTAAGAATAAATCAGAAATCCACCTTTGACTTTGTAGAGCTTACAGATTACAACAGGTTAAAAATAAATAGAAATTTGGCATGATGGCCTAGTGGCTAAAGTTCTCGCCTTGCACATACCAGGATCCCATATGCATACTGGTTCATGTTCCAGCAGCTCTATTTCCCATCCAGCTCCCTGCTTGTGGCCTAGGAAAGCAGTCAAAAACAGCCCAAAGCCTTGGGACTCTGCAGCCGTGTGGGAGACCTCAGCTTGGCTCAGCACCGGCCCTTGTGGCCACTTGAGGAGTGAATCATTAGATGGAAGATTTTCCTCATTGTCTCCTCCTCTCTGTATATCTGATTTCCCAATAAAAATAAGTAAATCTTTTTAAAAACCCAGAAATTTAAAATATTTGAGAGTGAATGAAATGCATTACAAAGGAAGGAGAAGGAGAGTAACATGGGAAAATGCCAGGGATGAGTCTGTTTTACCGAGATGGTCATAGAAGGCCTGGGGGAAGATATGCTTGGGTGAAACCCAAATGGTGACGCACTGTCCCTGTGAGGAACACTGGGAGAACATTCCTGGAGGAGGTGACAGCTTGCCCACCATTCCCAAAGCAGGAAGTTCTTATGTTTCAAATTACCAGGAAAGAACGGTGAGGATGGAGTCTAGGTAGCAAATGAAGCAGGAAATGCCTGATTTGGAGATAAAGGCTTGGGGTTTTGCAGGCTTTGTGAGACTTCCCAGTATCACTTAACTATATGTATAGGATTTAACCTAAGATCTCCTGACCTTGAATGCTGAGACTTGTTGGTTTATGCTTTTCTTGATGTTGCTCAAAGCTACAATTTTTTAGACATTTAGGGGCAAAGACTTTATACACATAGAATTCATATTGAAGCTAATTTTGAAATAAATCTAGAGTATTCTCTTTGGAAAAAGACTCAGAGCCTGAGAGTTTACTCACTGTCACTTCCCCACCCTTTAGCTTCATCCAGTGGAACCAAGACACTAGTGATTCTAAAGTTGCAGGATCACCTTTTGAGGAGTTCACACACATTTTCCAAAAATAGTAAATAGTATATAGCTAGTCAGCTCTACATAAGATTCTCAAGAGGGGTTCTGGTTTCATGTTTTCACTTACATGTTAGCGAAGCAGAATACGCAGGAGTTAGGATATGTGATATCATTAGAGGCACACAATGGGCTGACTCTTATGGAGCATTTTGGATTCTGTTGTATGAAATTGCTTTCATAATGACTACATGTAATCTCCTAAAACAAAATTCATATATCAAACCTTCCATCTTATAATAATCTCTTAATGCTTTAATGTAAATGGGTGTTCCATTTTATGCATTGGGGAAACAATCATGTGTCCTTTTAGGGGTTGGCATTGTGGTATAGCAATTCCCTTTGACTCTGGCTTCTCATGTGAATGCTGGTTTCAAGTTCTAGCTGTTCCACATCTGATTCAGTTCTGTGATAATGCACCTGGGCAAGCAGTGGAAGATGGCCCAGATATCCTGTAATGTACATGGGAGATCTTGGATGTTGCCCTGGATTCAGCTTACCAGCTCTGGCTGCTGTAGAGTAAACCAGCAGACAGAAAATCACTCTCTCTCTGTCAGCTTAGCTCTATATATATCCCTCTCTATATTATTTTTCACTGAAAAAGTCAATCTTTTAAAAATACTTCTTGAAAACCTTGAACATAAACATTACATATTCTCAAACTCAACAGCCTCAGGCGTTGAGATTACCACCTGGTAGGGTAACTGAGGCTAAGTAGCCCAGATCTCTGCGTGCATAATGTACATTGATAGTTTATTAGAAGAGAAGGAGATGATTCTCACAAATGGCAGAATGACTCTCGTCAGTGTTTGGGAATGATTCTAAGCAATCTCCAGCGAGTCTCCATCTCTTCCCCCTTAACCATGGTACATGGAACAAGACATGCTATGGTCCCACTGTGGCACCTGCTTTCTAGTACTTAGAAGATTGATTTTCTAAAAAAAATAAGGAAAGGAGTTATTACAAGATTACACTTTCTGAGTATCTTCCTGTTTTTTTTTTTTTCTTCATGAAAATGCCAGAATTGGAGTAATCTGGTCTTGGAGGACCTAGCATTATATCTTTTAAACTTTGGTTATTTAAGTATCAGAGGGATAGAGGAGAGAGGGGAAGGGAAGAGAAGCAGGAGAAGGAGCTCACATGTAATTGGTGCACACCAAAAATGCCCACAATATCTGGGTAGATCAGGCCCTGGCTAGTCAGGAGCCAGGAACTCAATCCAAGTCTCCCATGTAGGTGGGAGGAATTCAACTACTTGAACCATCACCACTGCCTCCTAGCAACTCTGCAGTTGCAGGAAACTGTGGTCAGGAGCCAGACCTGAAAATTAAACCTGTGTACTCTGGTATGAGATGTGAACATCTTGTATAAGCTAAATGGCTGCTCTCAGTTCACTTCTAAAACATACTTAGCAACGTTAAATTTGTTGTAAGAGTGAATCTATGATGTCTTGAGTTTGTGGTTATAATTACTTGTTTTTTTTTTAACCACGAAAGAAAAATATAAGTTATTGAAGTAAATTCATTGTCATGCGAACTAAAATCATTATTAATACTATTTGGAGATGCTTAGATCCCCCTTTGAAAAACACAATGTCTTTTATCTCTTCTTTCAGTGGTTAAATCTACAAAACAGTAAATTCTTTTACCAAAGAATTCAATCATTTGTGGCCTTTGACAAGGTGCGGATGATTTTTATAATTACATATTAATATATGATATGTGTAATTAGAGGAGATTACATACACAAAGACACAGAACTGAAATAGCATAGGCCTCAAAGTAGTCCAAGTTATCTAAAACCTAAGATGAGAGAAGGAAAAATTTTCTTTTAAAAAAAAATGGGGACTGAGTTAAGAAAGGTATTACATAGCATACAAAAGCTTATCCAGAGGTCACCAGAATTTATTGTTTTTAGTAGAAAGAATTCTCAGATTTGAAAGTCCATATGTAAGGTTGCAGAGCTTAGAGGGGTTAGTAGGTCTTTCCTGTTAAAAGTTCATTGGTAAATATTTTATGATTGTTGGGCATTTGGCTTTTATTCCAATTACTAAACTTTGTTTTCTAGCCTGAAAGTAGTTATATATTAAAAATACACAAATGAGCGTGCCTGTGTTCTAAGAAAACTCTATTTACAAAACAGTTTGCTAAATCCACATGAAACTAGTTGGAAAAAAGACCATTAAGGCTATTGCAGCAAGTTGGACAAGAGGTGAGAAGGATTTAGAACAGGGCAATAGCAGTAAAGTTAGAGGAAGGAAAAAAATAACATTAGAAACAGTTAGTGGCTTTGATTGTAAGTGGTATACAAGAATATGAAGAAGTAGCCAGGGTCAGAGATGAGTTCTGATTTTCCTGAAGGTCTCTTTTGATACAGAAATCTAGACTGAGCTATATGAAAATACTGTTGAAAATGGCCAGATATTGGCTTTTTTTAGTGGTTTAACTTGGTTCAACCTAACAATAATTCCTTAAGGATAATATTGTAAAAATGATTCTTACTCAGAAATTGGCAAACTTACCTTAAATGAGCTTTCAACAAAAGTACCTAAAATTAAAAATTAGGAAAAAAGGATCAAATAAAGCAAGGCATCATAGAAATTAAAACATCTCATTAGCCTATTATCAATATCAGTAACCACAAAAGTCATGGAAAAATAAGTGATCTTTTCTGACAAGGTTTATATTGCCATACCTTATTCCCATACACTGTTTCTTCCTTCTATGCCTGGAACACTTCATGAACTCTCTGAACCCTTCCTAGGTTTTGTGTTGATTTTAGGAGGGATTTAACCTTAAGTTTCATCCCCCCGGGTCTTAATATATCATCACAGTTAGAATGCCTAAACAGTTTGCAAACACTTTATTGAAAGGTCTACTTTTGCATAGTCATGCTGGCTGCCTAATATTTCTGTCATAATATCCACTTGCGATCACTGCATGTCCTCAAAATATACTTTTTCTAAAAATTTTCTTTTCCTTTAGCTGGGACCTTGCGTCAACATCCACTTGCGAAGATTATTAACATTTTCTTTCCTTTTCTTATTTTCTGCTGTTCTTGACAGCTTGATTTAAGCCAGTATAGCTAAGCCTTCTCTGTACTTCTCCCTGCACCAGCACCATTTGACCAGTAAACACATTTACATCATGGGCTTCCCTTATGATGTCACTTTGCTGGAGTTAATTAGAAAGAGCTGAGCCATCTCTTGAAATTTAGCAATGTCTGTTGCTACTATAAGAATAAGCAGTTCAAAAACTAACACTGCATTGCATTGAATGCAGTTGTGTATACCCATTCATAAAATACTAGTATGTGATGTAGTATGGTGAAAAAGGATTAGGAAAAAGAGGGAAGAAAGTTGAAGATAATTTTCAATTCAGAAGCCAGATTACTTGTCAGACATTGATTATAGTTCTCATGAATCACCTCTTAAAGTATCTCAATTTTGAATTTGTATATGGAAAATTTCATAGAATACTACAAAATAGATTCAGTCACTGATATTCATTCTTGCTGAGTAATGAATTTTTCATTATTAAAAATTCCCAGAGCCCCCAAATTTCTTACACCTAGAAAGTTATCATGGACTTGTAATTTCTCCTAGGAGATGGAATATTTATTTCTCCAAGTTCTCTAATAAGTTCTTACATGAGAAATAGCCAATAGCTAAGACAATCAGGAAGAAAGCTTTCGTCTTCTCCATTGGAAATGAGGTTTTTCATCTACGTGAGTTCCTTACATCAGGAGTTTGTTAGAAAACCTCTAATATCTAGATTCTCCTACCTGACCAAGAGTTATGACCCCATAATGAGAATCTTACATTCCATTATGAAGTCATTTTTCTAGTGATCTCTGTAACAGTCACTTCAAGGGCAAATTCACTGGGACATCAAAGACTAATATTTCCAGGGGAAATTGTTCATGTTTAATTGTTGTAGAGCCATGGCATGATTATATAATTTAATGTTAACTTGTTATTTTCCAGTTTATTTTATGTTATTTGAGAGAGAAAGAAAGAGATAGCTCCCATCAGCTGGTTCATTCTGCAAGTGCCTACAATAGTGGGGTTTGTTCCAGGCTGTAACTGAAAGTTGGAAACTCAGTTAAGGTCTCCCACATTGGTGACAGACATCTAACTATTGAACCTGCTGCCTCCCAAGGTGAATACACAAAGAAAGTTGGAATTGAGAACAGGGCCATGACTTTAACCCTTGTACTCTGATATGGGATGCAGGCATCCCAAGTGGTGTCTTAACCAGCATGCCGAATGACTGACTGTGCCTCAGATCAATAGACATATATTATGTTTTTAACTAGAAAGAGAAACAAAAAACAATCACCTTAGAATGAGTCATTTGAGAGATTGTTTTTTCTTCAGACCTATAAGTCTGCCTTTTGACCCTGTTTCCCACAATTGCAAGGCTGTGACTCAGTAGATCCAGAGTAAACTAATAGGTTAGGGTACCATTATTTTACAATGAAGGACAATTTTTCTAGATCCTTTCATTTGTTATTGAGATCATTCTTTTGATTCAGTGCCATACAAATTACTACTTCCTTTAGGCACACTACCTACTATTTCATATTTAACATAAAACAGAAGTAATCAGAGGTATCCATGAAACCACAACGCCATTGTGTTGTGATTTGTGTTGTAATACCTGGATTGCATAATAGAGCAGGAAGTTGGAAACAATCAGGTAGATATTTTGCCTAGTAGTTAAGATGCCCATTAAAACAACTGCATCCTGTGTTCAATTCTCCAAATCCAACTTCAGGGAAAGCAGCAGAAAATGGCTCAAATATGCAAATCCCTGTCATCTTCATGGGAGATCTGAAATGTTGATCTGACTGTGGTCCTAAACCTAGCCTGAAATGTGGGTTTTTCGTGGAATAGATCAGCTCTGCCTTTCTTATGTGCCAGGTCATACTCAGTACTCCTGTAAATCTGGAATAGATAAATGCATGTTATATTGTAAGCATGTAAAATGTGTTAGTGATAAATGAGTTGAATCAATGTTGATTTCCACTCGATAAAGGCAAACTGTGCTGTTGATCCAAAGATCAATAATGGAATGGTGTCCTACAAAATAATTTTATCATCAAAGCAGAGATTAGATAATGATCAGCTTTCCAAAAATTCATAAGGAGCTTTTTTTTTTAAAGATTTATTCATTTTATTACAGCCAGATATACACAGAGGAGGAGAGACAGAAAGGAAGATCTTCCATCCGATGATTCACTCCCCAAGTGAGCTGCAACGGGCCGATGCACGCCGATCCGATGCCGGGAACCTGGAACCTCTTCCGGGTCTCCCACGCGGGCGCAGTGTCCCAATGCATTGGGCCCTCCTCGACTGCCTTCCCAGGCCACAAGCAGGGAGCTGGATGGGAAGTGGAGCTGCCGGGACCAGAACCGGTGCCCATATGGGATCCGGGGGCGTTGAAGGCGAGGACTTTAGCTGCTAGGCCACTGTGCCGGGCCCCATAAGGAGCTTTTTAATATAGTAGGAATTTGGGTTAAGTGAGCATTATGGTCCACCGTGATCCTTCAATTATATGTGATTTTTTTTTGGTGGAGAGAGAAATGTACATTTTTAAAAATATTTATTTTTATTGGAAAATCAGACATACAGAGAGGAGAAGAGACAGAGAAGAAGATCTTCCATCCATTGATTCACTCCCCAAGTGGCTGCAATGGCTGAAACTGAGCTGATCTAAAGCCAGGAGTCAGGAGGTCCCACACGGGTGCAGGGTCCCATGGCTTTGTGCCTTCCTGTACTGCTTTCCCAGGCAGGGAGCTGGGTGGTAAGTGGAGCAGATGGTGCACAAACCAGTGTCCATATGGGATCATGGCAGTTTCAAGGTGAGGAGGATTTAGACACTAGGCTATCATGCCAGGCCCGAAATGTGAGGGGTTTTTTTGTTTGTTTGTTTGTTTGTTTGTTTTTGTTATTTTGAAAAAAAAAAAGCAAAATAGACTTGTTAGTCTTTGAGGTGAAAGAATCCCAGATTTTCCAGACAGAGGTTCTCAGCTGTGAAGATAGAAAGGCTGCTGCTCCCATGACATAGTCATAGATTGAGGCATAGGGCGGTACGGTGGAGGCAAGAATGACCTGAAATTATAGCCTAACCCATTTGAAGGCTTGCATTAACCCATTAAAGGCTTGCATTGTCTCCTGGCCAGATGTGTCATCACTGTTAAGAAATGGCTTTTTCCAGGAATAGGATACTAGAATATATTTAAAGACTTGATGAATCATGGGAAGATTTTCTGATGGTTACATAACGTGCTCCAAATTAGTGCCACTTTGCATTTGGATTATGCATGAGCAATTCTTAACAAATTCGCATTTATTGTTTAATTAGAAAAATGAGATGACCTCAATAAGTTTATGGAAAATAAAATTTATAAAACTTGTTTGGTGCGAAACATTTTTTAAATCCATGCCTACAATGTATTCATGGAAAATGTATGTTATGAAAACTATACTTTGAAATGCTTTTGCATTGAAACACATTTTAATATAATATTCCTGTGTACTTGAAAAAAGAATATGTTTTTACATATTTGAAAAGAGTTGAGAAAGAGAAATTTTTCATCTGCTCTTTCATGCCCCAAATGTCCACAAATGGCCAGGGTTAGGCTGTACCAAAACCAGAAGCCATGAGCCTCCTCTGGATTACCCATGAGGGTACAGAGTCCATCTGCTGCTGATTTCCCAGGCACATTAGCAGTGATGTGGAGCAACAGTGGAGCAGCCAGGGTTAGAACTGGGACTCATGAGGAATGCCAGTGTGAAGATTTCTTTAACATCTGCATCGCAGGCCGGGCCCAGCCTATGTACCTTGAAGTTCTTTCATTATAAGTCTATTGTGTATATTATCATCACGAAGACAATTCTTAGAAATGTTTTTCCAAAGATCCTAGCAAACAGTTGTGTAATGTCATTTTTGCTCCAGTGAAACATTTTTGTTGATTTCTGCAACAGTGACAGTGATGGTCTGCTCTAACAGGAGGTTCTTAGTGCTGTATCTCAGGATAGTCAGGTAGGGGAGGTGTTTTTGACAGGTCAGAACTGGGGAAAAGACCAGAAGGTGCCAAAAGCTACATTTCTTGCCCATGGGCTTAGAGGACAAATATGACTACAGGTTTTTGTTATTACTTTTTTGTTAGCTCATTCCATATCGGGCACAGGATTTTGCTGTGTATAAACAATGGTCTGTAAAGAACTGCAGATTAAGAGAGTAACTCCAGGTTACTCAAATGTAGAAAACCTAATACTGACCCCAAGGTTCTTCACCTCAAGCCTTCCCCACCCCTCATCTTAGACATTATATTATGCTGGCTTCATAAATAATTTGAGTCTGTCAGGACAAACAAGTTAACACCCAGAGGGTGTGACAGCAAACAGAAGGTAGTTAGAGCAATTTGCAGGCCCTGTAAATAAGTAACAAGAAACTGGAGCCCAGCTAAGCAACTCAAATAGGGATAGCAGGGGAAGGGTGGCCAGGGAGCAAAGCAGAAGTTTGTTGGCATGTTAGTATCTGCCATTGGGCTGCATATGTAGCAGTAAAGTGGAGAAGAGGAGACACGGAACAAAGTCTCCATTATTAAAGTACCCAAGGGAGGGACTCAAATTGAGGATGCAGCAGGCATCAGAACGATAGTGTCACACACAGGCAGAGTGAAATTCAGGAATGAGACATGGGGGTATCCTGAAACCAAACAGCCAGGCTTATGCTTCATTGTGTCACAAAGAGCTTGGGGGAGTGGGGCTTCAGCTGTTTCAGCTCTGAACCTGTTTATGAGCATTAAATGCCTCATGTTCCAAAAAAGTGCAGCCCAGAGTCTGAAAGCTGAGAGGGATCCTAGAGTTTCTGTAATGATCCAGAAGTATCTTTCAGAGTTTTTAGTATTCCTTTGCCTGTGCATATGAGTTCTTAAATTTTTTTAGTTTTAGAGTTGGTGCTGTAATGCAGTAAGTTAAGCTGCAGTGCCAACATCACCATCTGGTGCCAATTTCAGTCTCAGCTGCCCCACTTCCGATCCAACTCCCTGCTATTGCCCCTGGGAAAACAGCAGAGGATGACCCAGGTACTTGGACCCTTGTCTTGCATGTAGGAGACTTGAATGAAGCTTCTGGCTTCTGGCCTTGACCTGGCCTATTAGGGTTATTTGGTGATTGAACAAGTGGATAGAAGATTCATTCTTGTTAATTCTCTCTTCTCTCTCCATATCTCTCTTTTTCTCTAACTGCTTGTCAGATTAATAAATAAATGATTTAAAAGAACACTTATTTTTGAATTGGTTAATTGTCTTCAGGTGCAGAATTCCTTAGGAAATTCTTAAAACTTTCCAGGACATGTCCCCATGGACAAGTTTCATTAAAAATGATAATTATTGTTTTTGCTTCCCTGTCCTTTGTGTGTACACTTATTGTTAGTTAGCATTCCAAAGTCAATACTTTATCTTAAGTTCCTCTCTGACAGAGATGTGAGTCACTCATTGCAGAAGGACAGGTTTATTGGACATGGTAAAACCTGCTTTGATTAAAAAAAAAAAAAGAGCCAATTACAATAAAAGAAAGTCTGAGTTCTTAAAATTTAATGGGATTCAATTCCAGCCAGGAGATTTAATGCATGTGTAGTTGTTTTTATGTTACCTTATTTGTGTCTCTTTAAAATGTTATTGCTGTTTTCATGTTGCAAATGACAAGTATTTTACAAAGTTGTTTGAAAGGGATGACAGGGATATATAATCAGGTGTCTGAAGCTGTGGAACATACAAGGTAACTGACAGTTTGGGGGTTATTTTGCAGACTCTAGAAAAAGCACTCATTACTCCCTATTGTGTATTTGTAGGTTTTCATAAAGGGAATGTAAAGAAGTGTTCTGAGTTTGAATTGATGTGGAGCACAGATGCTGCAGAAATATTCTGGTGTTGGAACAGCATCAGAGTGGAGGCTTGACTTCAGGGTTATCTGGGATAAGTCATCAAGGTTTCCTTGCTTTTTGGTAGGTGCCAAACTCACTGATTGATAGGTGCCTGATTCACTTATAAGACATTAGTTGGACATTTATGGAATACCAGCCAAAAGCACACAGTATGGCAGAGATCCAAGTTTGCAGTGTTCATGCAAATGTAAGATGGTTCAGGTTAGTCTGGGAAAGACAGAAGGTTGGAAAATGAGGTGGTCACTTCAGGTGGTGAGGCTCACTAAATCCTTTTTTTTCTCTTTAATATAAAGGGATCAAATTTCATGTATTTCATACATACAGTTTTAAAGATCTTTTTATGTTTATTTGAAAGTCAGAGTCACAGAGAGAGAAGATCCTCCAGCTGCTGCTTTACTCCTGAAATGGCCACAACAGCCAGAATTGGGCAGATCTGAAGCCAGTCTCCCACATGGGTGCAGGAGCACAGGGAGTTGGGCCAGCTTCCACTGCTTTCCTAGGAATATCGGCAGGGAGCTAGATAGCAAGTAGATAGCCAGGACTGGAACCGGCACCCATATGAAGGACCAGCACTTCAGGCTGAGGCCCAGCGTTCTATGCCACAGAGATGACCTCTCTTAGATGCAGTTTAAGAACTCAGTGGTACTTCTCACCTTGCTCTCCCCCACTCCCACCTGTCCTTCTCATTCTTTATTTAATTTTGTCTTAAATTTTACAGTGACAGACTTTCAATTTATAATCACAAGCTTAACCCTCCACTAAATAAATAATTCGGCAAGTAGTAGGTAAAAAACCAGTGTTCCTCAAGACAATATACAGGGCTATACACAATAATCAAAGATGAGGTCTGTGTTTTAGTTACAGTCTACCCGTGTTCCCTCTTGCTGGAATGAAACATCTCATTGGTGACTCCATGGCTGTTGTCCTCCACCATTCCAACTGAGCCCACTTCCTGTAGTGGTCTTCACTTACTAACTTTTACCTGTTATTTAAGTTCAGTTTACCTCCTCAGATCTTTCTTGTTCACTCACCTAAGTTAGTCTAATTTTTGCATATATATATATGTATATATATATATATTATACATACACAAATATATATACATATACAATTAATATACTATTAAAATGATTCTTCTGCTGTAGACTTAAAGCTCCATGATGAAAGGACTAAGTTTTACATTTTTTTCTCACTGATACATTTCTAGCATGTGGCGAATACTTAATAAACGAATTCCATATTAATACTTTTAAGTTTGTTTAAGGATTTCTTTGAGGAGTGCTTTCAGGTATTCCCGGTAGTGGTCTTGCATTATTCCCTAAGCTCACATCTCTCAGAAAAAGAACGAAAGAGGAAATAAATAATGGTTAACACCATTTGACTTGAATTCTTTTGGAATCATTGTGATAGAGTCTTGCTTGCCATAGAAGTATTGCTCAGTTTCATTTCAATTTTAAAAAACATGTTTGTGGGGCCCGGCAGCATGGCCTAGCGGCTAAAGTCCTCGCCGTCAACGCCCCGGGATCCCATATGGGCGCCGGTTCTGGTCCCGGCAGCTCCACTTCCCATCCAGCTCCCTGCTTGTGGCCTGGGAAAGCAGCTGAGGACGGCCCAATGCTTTGGGACCCTGCACCCGTGTGGGAAACCTGGAAGAGGTTCCAGGTTCCCGGCATCGGATCGGCGCGCACCAGCCATTGAGGCTCACTTCGGGAGTGAATCATCGGATGGAGGATCTTCCTCTCTGTCTCTTCTCCTCTCTGTATATCTGACTTTGTAATAAAATAAATAAATCTTTTTAAAAAACCATGTTTGTGTGTTAGTTCTCTGCAACTTGCTGTACCAACAATATCAGATTCCTCCTCAAAATATGTCCCAAGAGAGCAAGACCAAATGTACCCTCTTCACCACTGTATTCTCTAATTCTGTACGCTGACACTGACAACGTAAGCATTAGCAGATATTTGTTGGTTGAATACACAGTGTGATCCATCGATTATAATAAGGCACATTCTCTACTCTTCAAGCAACCTATGATGAATTAGTGGGATACATAAGTTTCAGGTTCTAAACCAGAGACTAAACCTTAGGGAAAGAAAAACAGTGGGTATGTTGACAAATGCATAGCATCTTATGAGTTCACTGTCTTTGTGTTATGAGCTGTGTTTTAAAAGTATCTTCTGGTAGGGAATAGTTGAATAGCAGTCCCAAATCAGGGATTTCGGTGCCTAAAGTATAACAAACATCTAGAAAAGCAGTATTTTCTGATTTTGCCTAAAGTCATCTTTTGTATATTCCCAAAATATGGGGATGTTTACTTAGCCAGTTTAACAAAAATTAATCAGCTTCAGGGTCTATCATTTTTCTAGTTCCAACTATTCATTTAGCAGATTCCATGTAACGTAAAATGCCCTAAAATGGCTTATTAAGCATCATAAAAAAAAGTAAATAAGCGTAGAAGATTCTGCTTTGTACCTCAAAGAAGAGTCAGTTGTATATTTCATTCTGGCCTATTTTATTCAAGAATTAAATTGAATAGATTGTATCAGACATGACATGTATCTTGTGTGAATAGATACAGTAAGACATATTTTTGGATTCAGAAAAGAAGTTCAACACTTTCCAAAGTGTGCAAATTGAAGTTTGTCGTCAGTTTCCCTGTGGAGAAAAAAATGCAACATGAAACATGCTGAACCCATGGGTATTTCATCAGCATCTAAACTGCATCTGTAAACTTGAGAGGTACTCAGGTTTCCCTACTTACTGATGTCTTTAGAATAGGAGACAGGAATGTAGGAATATTCTTGAAACTGTTACTGATTATATAAGGTTGAAGCTCAAAATACTTCATTTTTTTATCTCTGAAATTATGTCAGTGTGCTTTTTATTAAAATGAAATATTCATTTAGAAAGCTCTTTTCACAAAATATTTTAATGTTATGAAAAAAAATAACCGAGACAATATGCTGCATGTATTAGATTCTTTTCTCATTCCATGGGTTTTCTGAGAACATTTAAAAGCATGTCTGTATTTTTATACTTTTAAGATGCTAATCATGTGTAATGAAGATGATTGTTTTGTAAGCCATAGGTTTACTTTTATCAGGGCTGGCAATGTGCTGTAATGATAAAGCTGCTGTTGGTGCTGCCAGCATGCCATATGGATAGCAGTTCATGTCCTGGTTGCTCCACTTATGATTCAGCTGCCTGCTAATGGCTGGGGATGGGGGACACAGAACATGCTTGGGCCCATGACACATATATGGGAAACCCAGAAAAAGCTCCTGCCTCCTGGCTCCTGGCTCCTGGCTTTGACCTGTCTCAGCTTTGGCCATTGCAACCATCTGGAAAGTAACCCAGCAACTGAAAGAGATGTCTCTCTCTCTCTCTCTCTCCCTATCTTTTTCCCTCCTTCCTCTTTCCTTCCTCTTTCCTGTTTCTTCCCTTCCTCCCTCTGAACCTGTGACTCTCACCATATTTTGCTGTAACTCTGACTTTTAAATAAATAATATCTACTTTATCTTTTAAATGTATTTTTTAAAATATTTTTTGAAAGTCACAGTTTATAGAGGAAGAGACAGAGAAAGAGAGAGATCTTCCATCTGCTGCTTCATTGCTCAGTGGCCAGAGCTGGGCTGATATGGAGCTGGGAGCCAGGAACTGCCTCTGGGTCTCCCAAGTGGGAGCAAGCCCACTTTGGGCCATTTTCCGCTGCTTTTCCAAGCCATAAAAAGAGAACTGGATCAGAAATGGAGCAGGTAGGACATGAATTGGCACTGCAGATAGAGGATTAGCATGATATGCTGCCACACCAACCCATTAAACATAATTCTTACTATTGCTCAAACATGTTTTGTTGAAAAATCATACTCAGAAACAGATAAAAATATTTTAGACTTATCAGATTCTGTCCTCTTTTGTACCAGTCACTAGGGTACTCTAACATATCCAACGTACTTTGTCAAACTTAACAATAAACTTGGCTCATTCTGACAAATATGGACCAAGGAGAGGATATGTTTCTTCTCCTTGGAAATAATCAACATTCACCGTGATTTGATTACTTTGTTGAGGGAGTTTAAACAGTAGATTATCATGTGGAAATTAAATAAAATGATCTTTAGTTTCCTTCCAGTGTAGGAGTTCTAGGATTCATTTATTCATTCTTCCTGTCAAAATATATAGGGATAACATGACATCAGAGATTCTTAGATCCTATAAATTGGAGGATTTCATTTGTCATAGTTAATGTGGGATGATTCAGATATTCTTAATGACCTAAATCACATCTTCAGCAGTGCATTTGTCTCAATACCTAATTTTGTTTTAAAGATAGAAAAATAGATCTCATTACTTACTTAACTTTGGAACAGAAGAAGCAATCATTAGTATAAGTTTTGCCATCAGTGCCACAAATAGGTTCGTATACTGCATAACAAAATCTCTGTTCTCCTGGTGGTAGCTTTTCATAATGACTACAGTCAACCTGAAAAAAAAAAAAACACATTAAAATCTTATAGTATTTCATACATATATTCTATCCCCAGTATTTGGGATTTTTCCAAACAAGTTGAGAGAGCTTTCTATTAATTCGCTTTTTATTTTAAATGCTGGAATGTAACTCATTTACCAGGTGCAAAGATGTTTATATAGGATATGAGAACAGAATAAGAAGTAGATTATGCCAGACGTTTTGCACACTGATTAAGATGCTACATAGGATGTCTATGTGACATATCCGAGTACCTAGCTGAAGTCCCAGCTCTGCTTCTGATTCCAGCTTCCTGCTAATGTACACCTTGTGTGGCAGCAGGTGGTGAGTGAAGTGCTTGGATCTCCCACAAAAAAACTTGGAATCAGTTACCTACTGCTGACTTTAAGCCTGACCTATTCTTAACATATAGCACATTCAATGTAACCATTTTATTGAGATCACCCATAACTGTGATATATTTTCTCTATCAATTGCCCTGCTCTTCTCTTTCACTGAAACAGTCCAATATGAATACAAGTATGTGATATAGGGAAAATAATTGTAATATTAAATATTATAACTTTAGTGGTAACTTTTATCATTAATTGTTGCTAAGAAGTTACTTAGTATACACTTTGTCAGCACATATGCATAATGAATCTGAACTCTGTAGTTGGGATTATTATTCTAAATCCTTGGGTTAAGGTCAGGGTGGTGGGTGAGCCACCTATGGGAGCAGGCTGGCAATTCCCAGCAAAGACTTTTATTGATATTTTAAATTGATGTGCACATTAAAGAGTATTAACAGTAAAATCAGTGATCAATTCAAATTCTGAATATACCATGGGACAGTATTTTACTTCCCTAAGTCTTTGTTCACTTGTAAAATAAGTAACATAGGGCCTGACATGGTGGCCTAGCAGCTAAAGTCCTCGCCTTGAACGCATTGGGATCTCATATGGGTGCTGCTTCTAATCCTGGCGGTCCTGCTTCACATCCATCTCCTTGCTTGTTGCCTGGGAAAGCAGTTGAGGATGGCACAAAGCCTTGGGAACCTGCACGCATGTGGGAGACCCAAAAGAAGCCAAAAGAAGCTCCTGGCTCCTGATTTCAGATCAGCACAGCCCCTGCCATTACGGCCCCTTGGGTAGTGAATCAAAGGACGGAAGATCTTCCGCTCTGTCTCTCCTTCTCTCTGTTTATCTGATTTAACAATAAAAAATAAGGCAAAATTTTTTTATAAAGATAAGTATCATAAAAACTGTATTATAAGATTGGATTTGGAAGTACATGCACAAGATGATGCATATATGCACTGCCTGTGTGATGTTTTTTCTGCGGGGCACAGGAAGTAATAATGGCCATTATTTTTGTCTTTTAACTTCATTTCCAGGCCTGGACAAATTCCAGCTCTATGGAAGAAATATTCTGCTGCTTGTTGTGCCAGAGTTTTAAGATACGACATTTTAATGATTTTTTTGAATGTCTGTGCTTGGATGGCTTGGAATATTCTCAAACTTGAAATTGAAATCCTTTTCCTCCAATTATGTCCCATTCATTAATTCAGTCTCTTGTTGTTATTGTCCATGCAGCTTTAAGGTTTTGGGTGAACTGGGAGGTGACAGTACAAAGACTGGGATGATGACATACTGGTAGGAGAATCTCAGGCGCTAATACAACAAAACTGAAACAGCAGCATCCCATACTTAAGGCAATGCCGGCATGATTTTGCTTCTTCTCCTTGCTTGCTCGTATCCCAAACTCAGAGTAAGTAAGACATTCAAAATATGACTGGCATGCTTCCAGACTCTTAACCTTCATTAAATCTTGTTCACTGAACGGTTCATATGTAATAGAAAGCAATACATTACATATATAATTATGTATATATGAATTGAAGATGTGAAGGAAATTATATGGGTCCTAAAATCACATAGCTAATAAAAAATACAATTCAGACTAGAATTTACATATTCTCAGTGCTGATTTAAATGTTTGGCTACTCTACCTCTAGTTTCTCAAAAATATTCATACTTTAATCTGAGTCATAAAGGAAAGGTTAAATCTTCTCTAAGATAGACATCAAAAAGCTTGTGACTCATAGAAAACTTTAATAAGAGTGATTAAATTCATACTAAATTTTATTCTAGGCATTGTTCTGTGCCATTTTCTTGAAATTTTTTAGTGCCAATGTCCAGGGACACAGGGCCCAGGACCCAGGAGATGGAATTAAAACCAACAGATTCATAATTCTGATACTAATTTCCCACCACTCATTTTAGAAGCCTGTCTGTTTATTTTTAAAAGAAGCCAGTTTGGGTGCTCCAAAAAGTAAGTTACCAAATGTACAGAATTTTAATTACTTATTTCGTGTACAATCTCTTTACTGATAGAATTTTCATATTAAGGTGAGTGCACTGGATTCAACATTTAGTTTAGTGGTTAATGTGTTGTTATTCCATATTAAAATACTCAAATTTAATACCTGATTTCAGCTTTGTGCTGATGCCTACTTTTCACTGGAGTAATTGGTTCTTGCCATTCATCTGGGAGACCTGGATTGAGTTCCCTCCTGCCAGCTTCAACTAATGCTAGTTGTGGCCCAGGCCAGACACTTTGGGCATTTAGATGATAGATTTTCTCTCTCTCTTTCCTCCTCTCCTTCTCCCCCCTCCCAAATGAATAGATTTGAAAGGATGTTTATAATAACCTGTTGCTTCTGTTTCACACATTCTGCATCTAGGGGGAAAAAAGAGACAATATTAAACTCTGAGAGAACCCAATGTTATTAGAGAATTTTTGATTTCCATTTTTATCTCTCAACTTTTCATTAAAATGTAAATCCCTCCTAAGTACTGTGTATCAATGTGTTAAATGTTGAAACCCTTAATACAGATATTTTTATACCTCATTCAGCTTCTTTGGAGTAGGGTTGAAATATAACCAGAATAATGGAAATGCCACCATGCAAAAATAGGAGTTTGTCCTATTTTTTTTAACTTCAGTAAAAACTGAAAAAAAGCAATGAGCTACATACATAAGACTCAGCATTCCTATGTAACAGGCGTAGGTAACAGAGTTTAAACCATAGTTAAAAACCTTAGAGAGGCAAATTTTAACTTAATAATGGAAGAAGAACAATACCTTATGGTGTCAAACAATAGATTATAATGTTTTATGAAGAAATGAGATGCCCATAACTGGTGATATCAACTCAAGGCAGTATCTGAATGATCATGTTTTTTAAACATTACAGAAAGGTATGTATAAGGATTAGCATTTGTCCCTAGAGAATCACTATTGTCTACGCAACTTTTGAGATAATGTGATTTTGAAATTCGCTGCAGGAATACATTCTACAAGTTTTGCTTATTTGTGTGATACCTGTATTCCAGAATTATGTGGGCAGAAGATGGCATGAGCTACTGCTAACTGGGAAGAGGCAATTTCATGACAGAGACACTCACCGAATATGGTCGCAAATGCCAGGGCCGAGAGTAGGACCAATGTTGTTTTCATGCTGCTAGAGTGACCACAGGCAATCAGATGCAGTAGAAGCAGCAGCAGCAGCCTTGTGGTTTCTGCCCAACAACTTGAGTTGTGCCTTATATATTGTGAAATAGCTATTCCCAGTGACAGAATGCCAGGGACATGTCATAAATGTCTGCTAGGCATGGGAATTCTTTTCTTGTGAAAGACAGGTTTAAGCAATTTCATTGGCAATGAGACCTTATAGAACTAACATGCTGTAGATTGTTGCCTTATCTTTTTTCACACTTAAAGGTTTATGAGTACTTGGTCATCTTTAGTTAATTGTGTCATCTTAACAAATCTTTGAGATATTATTGTTCTTTGTCTTATAATTGATAGAGTTTAAGGAAGTTAAAATAATTCCACTAACATTACTGAGTACTCATTGTTGCAAAAATTTTTCCAGGAACAATGATAATCCCTGCAGTTTTATTGTTTTTGTCAGTTTCCCATATCTAAAACCACTTCCTTTTCTCTTCTCCAACATCAAATAGGAGATGTTGCCAGTTAAAATTCCAGGCTAAGCAGAGGGAAGAATTGGTCACACCAAAATCTTGATTCAGCAGGAGCAAGTGATCAAAAACTTTTCAAAATTTCTTAAAATATTTTGAATTAGTATATAATACCGGTACATTTTCTTAGGATACAGCACACTATCTTGACATATATTTAAAAAGTATATTGTTCAATAATCAATGGTTCCATTTTTATTAGATTTATTTATTTTTTATTGCAAAGGAGGATTTACAGAGAAGCAAAAACAGAGAGAAAGATCTTCCATCTGGTGGTTCACCCCCCAAATGGCTGCAGTGTGCAGAGCTGAGCGATTTGAAGCCCATCTGAGCTTCTTTCAGGTCTCCTATGTGGATTCAGGGTCCCAAGGACTCTGCTGCTCTCCTGGGACACAGTTAAGGTGTTAGATGGGAAGTAGAGCAGCCAGGACACGAACCAGCACTCATATGGGATTCTGGCACTTGTGGGGTAGGATTATCCAATTGAGCTATTTCACCAGATCCAGTGTTTCCATTTTCTTAACTTAATGTTTGGAGCCCAATAGCTTCTCTCGTTCTTTATGCAGAATATAATGTATTATTGTACATGTCTTCACTGCAGTGTGCAAAACAAAGAAATAGCTAGCACTGGTAATGTAAGAAAAGGGAACCCTTATGCACTCTCAGTGTGCATGTAAATTTGTACAACCATTATAGATAATAGTATGCTCAGGAAACTAAAAATGTATCTATCATACAATCAAGCTGACCCACAACTGAGTATGTATCTGAAGGAAATAAAGTCAGTATATCAAAGAGATGCCTGTATGCTTGTGTTCATTGTAGTATTATTTTAATAGCTGAAATATGGAATCAGTTTAGTTGTGCATTGATAAATGAATGGGAAAAAACGGTGGTAGAATGTTGTTCAGTCATATAAAGGAATAAATGCTTGTTTTTCATAAAAATATGTATTAATTTGAAAGGCAGAGTTACATAGAGAGAAGGGAGACAGAGGGAAAAATCTTTCATTTGCTGGTTCAGATGGCCACTGCAACTGAAACCAGGAACCAGGAAGTTATTCTGGATCTCCCATGTGGGTGGTAGGAGCCCAAGCATCTGGGCTATCTTCACTGCTTTCCCAAGTGTGTTAGAAGTTCTCCCGTAAGTAGAGCAGCTGAAACTGGAAGTAGTTTCCATATGAGATGTTGACATTATGGGCAGCAGTCCAACCCATTGTACCACAGTGCTGATGCAAGCTTTTGTCAAAGAAATAGCTTTCCCCCAAAACTTTATAGTTGAAGGGGTAGTACAATGGGTGGAACTAATGACCACTCATCCTCATTTACTTGCTCTTTGGTGAGAACCCTTCTCAGACTATCATTGACCTTGTTCCTGCTTACTGTAAAAAGTTACTGTGTGGGCATCCTAGTATGTGTAGATCTAGGCCCTGTAGTTCTCAGAGCTTTAGCTATGCTTCTTTATTCTACAAACCCAGGCTGACAAACCCTGGCTGATGGATGAAAAAAGATATGGTGACAGCCATAAGCTGTAAAGGAAAAAGTCAAACAGCATACTGATTTTTGAATGTGCGATTTTTAGAACAGGGTGGCTATCTGAGAAGAACCTTAAAAGTATTCCTGCAGTTTGATAGAGTGAGAAGACATTGTGTATACCACTAATAAAGATTATATCTAAGGCTGGAGAGGTAGAAAGATGCCTCTTTTTTTTGAACATTTATGTATTATGTTGGAAAGATAGATTTTATAGAGAAGGAGAGATAGAGAAGGTCTTCTGCCCACTCTTCACTCAGATAATGGCCAGGGCTGAGCTGATCCAAAGGGGGGAGCTAAGAGCTTCTTCCAGGTCTTTTGCATGAGTGCAGGGTCCCATGGATTTGGGCTGTGCTCCACTGCTTTCCTAGGCAATATGCAGGGAGCTGAATTGGAAGTAGAGTGACCAGGACAAGAACTGGCACATGTATGTGATGCCAGCACCACAGGGTGGAGGATTAGCTTGCCATGCCACTTTGCCTGCCCTGATACCTGTTTCTTGTAAAAAGATAAAGATGGCTGGAATTTGTGCCAGAATGATTTAGAAGCCAATATTGAAATGTTTCTGAGAGCAGAACTTCTGGTAATCTTGTGAACTTGAATTCATTGTCAGTTCCATCATTCTCTGTATAACCTCAGGCAAGACATTTATCTGTTTTTCCTTTTATTTAATCATTCAGTAAAAACTGACGAGTATGTACTCTGCCTTAGAAATTGTATCAATATCACCATGATGATTGAGAAACTCTGCAACTGTCCTTACATAGCTTGATAATAATTGTCCATGGCCAAACATCAGTTAGGCTCCTCTGTAGTTTGCTTTGCTTTGCTTTTCCTTTTCCTTTCCTTTCTTTTCTTCTGTTTTCCTGTGTTCCCTTCCCTTCATTTCTTACTCCTCTGAACTCCTTTTTTCTTTCTTTCTTGATTACTTATTTGAAACAGCTGCAAAAAATGAAAGATAAAGAGGGTTGTCCACCTGCTGGTTCATTCCCCAGATAGCTGCAACAACCTGGACTGAGCCAGGCCAAAACCAGTAGCTTCCATGTTTCCTGTATGTCTTACAGGGGTTCAAACACTTGAACCATTTATTACTGCTTTTTTCAAGCCATCAGCAAGGAGCTGGATAGAAATAGAAATGGAGCAACCAGTACACAAACTGGCACCATATTCAATGCCTGTGTTGCAGCTGGCAAACTGTGTGAGAGTCCTTGCAGTTTCTTATGGGTCATGATAATATAATGCAATTTTTAGGGCAGAGTACCATACTGTGGCACAAAAGCCATGTCCTTTGCCCCTAGCCTGGCTTTGATGTTCCCCTTCCTGCTATCCTTGATGTCACATCTTTTTTGATATTTGATCAGGTTTTCTATCATTCATATTTGGTGTAGAAATCCTTGGCCTCCCTTTAGCATGAATCCTGTTAGATCAGTTTGACAAGAATCCCTCTATTTTTGAAGTCTACTCTTAGTAATTTTCCATCCACTGGTAATTTCCTCCTTTCTCCTTGGCTGTAAATCCCACCTTGCTCTTTCTGTGTTTGGGATAGATCCCAATCTCTCTTCCCTACTACAATACTCCTATTGTAATATTCTTTCATAATATTTCCTTATTATTTTAGCAAATGATAGAAATTATAAACAGAGTTCAGGATTAATAGTAACACTTCACCCTATCTTAGCACTCATGATTTTAAATATGCCATGGAGGAAAGTTGATTGCCTTTCCAAGACTCTGAAGAAGTGATTGTTTCATTCAATGTGAAGGTGACCTCCTTGCACATTTCCAAACTTTCTTTTTTTAGTAGCCAAGAACTTTCTTAACAGTAATAGTGGTATGGTGAATATCATATACAGATGTCCAGCTGTATGTATATTAGCCCATTGAAGTTTTAAAACAAGTTTATGAGATAAGAACTATGAATATCAAGGCTTTAAAGCTGAGAGATAATAGTTTATTCAAAATCACAAGAGTGAATAGTGGAGTTGGAAAATGGTGTGTAAAAACAGTATAAACAAATATCAGGTTTTTTGTTAGTTGAAGTAGGATTGTGGGAGCCAGGTTTCCTAAGCTCCATCTTCCTCTTACACCTGAGTCACAACCCTGGAACCTTCCCAAAAGGACAAATGTCATGTGTTCTCTCTGATAGAAGGTATCTTCAGTAATTTGAACATAGGCTAAATGAGAAGTTCCCAACTTCCAGAATTATGCTCTGATCAAGTTCATGTTAACATGAGGCAAAATCAGAAAATGTAGTACTGCTAGGTTTGCGAATAATATTTGAGTGCTCCTTAAATTAAAAAGACTTACTATTTTCTGTGTTTCACAAGACTAAAATGATCTTCAGCATCGTATTTCTGATCATAAGTATATGCCATCCATTAACTCTGAGAGAGAAAGTGGTCTTTATTCACTATTTATCTTTTCCAGGATCATTTCAAAGAATAAATAGAAATACCTCCATATAATGTGAATCAATTAGAAGGTTCCTTGAGAGTCTCACTTTTACCTCAATAGTGAGAACAACCAAGAAATGTTTTTGCAAGAATTATTTGTTTTCATTAAAAGGCAGATTTACAGAGAGGAGAGAGAGAGAAAGTGATCTTCCTTTTGTTAGTTCATTTCCCAAACTGGCACGATGGCTGGACCTGGGCTGCTGCAAAGCCAGGATGCTGAAGCTTCCTTTACCACATCGGTGTAGAGTCCCAAGGACCTGGGCCATCTTTCACTGCTTTCCTAATTATGTCAACAAGGAGATGGATTGGAAAGTGGAACAGCTGGGACTCAAACTGGCATCCATATAGGATTAGTTTTCCTAAGGAACTGTGAAATTGTTTAGCTCCATTGTGTGTTGGTGTGGATAAAGAGCTTTGTGGTTTGTATGAGAACTTGCGTAAGAACCAAGTCTATGTAGCATTTCCTTCCATATTTTTGTTGGTGACTAACATAATGAAGCCACTGCTGCACCTTTATATTGTATCTGTTGAGGTTGGCCTACTACACTGGAACAGATTTATGAGTTTGCTAATACCTGTAAGACTAGGCCAAGAGTATACAAGGATTCTTCTTTTCCGTACCTTAACCAAAACTCACAAAGCGTTTTTTATACTACCCAATGTAACAGGTATGAAATAATAACTCATTGTCCTTTTAATTTGTATTTATCTGCTGACTAGAGATGTTGAAATTTATTTCTTTGTCTACTGTTTGCATGTCTGTTTTTGAGGATATCTAATCGGGTCCTCTTTGTTTAGTTTTCATAAGGTTATTTACTTTCATGCTACTGAGCAGTTTGAGTTCCTCATATATTTTTGCATTTTTGGTAAATTGATTTTTGACAAGAATTCCGAGATAGTTCTTTGGAGAATTCTTTTTTCTAAAAATTGAGTGGGGAAAACTAGGTATCCATGTGCAAAATAATGTAGGAACCCCAAACAAAACTTTACTCACAGTGTACAAAGGCTTTTAGGACCAGAGTCCTAGAACTTACAGAAGACAACTAATGCATAATTATTCTTGAATGGGCAGTGGTTTCTTAGATATGACACCATACAAGAAACAAAAGAAATAGATAATTTAGACTTGAAAATTGAAAGATTTTCTATTCCAATGGGCAACTTAATTAGAGGATGGGAGAAAGTTTACAAATCATGGACCTGACAAGGGATTTGTATTTGAAATACATAAAGAGCATTTGTTGTTCAACTATAAAAAGCAAATAATCTCCCATCCAAGTACTAACCAGGCCCGACCCTGCTCAGCTTCCGAGGTCAGACGAGATCGTACGCGTTCAGGGTGGTATGGCCGTAGACAAAAAAAAAAAAAAAAAAAAAAAAAAAAGTAAATGATCTAATTTAAAAGGTGAGTGAAGTTGAATGTTTATCCCCAGTGTTGACAAGCACGTGAGTATATGCTCTACTTCAAAGTTATTAGGGAGATATAAATCAAGATCAAATTAATATACCACTTAATATTCATTATTTAGATACTTAAAATTAAGAAAAAAGATGAAATGTTGGCAAGGATGCAGAAAAGTCAGAACTCTTACACATTCATGATATAAATGTAAAATGGTGCGACTGAGTTGAAAAATATTTCTGTTGTTTCTTAAAATGTTAAACATAAAGTTACAGCATAACCTAAAAATTCTATCTTAGGTATTGACCAAGATTACTAAAAATGTATGTCCATATATAAATTTGTACTTAAACATGCACAACAATTTTATTCATAGCCCCAAACTGCCAACAAACTAATTATCCTTCAGTTGATAAATGATTTAATGGGGTAATTACATGTCATATTAATCAGTTCTATAAAACAGTAGTTTACTAATACATGACACAACATGAATTGATCCTGAAAATCTTACACCACTAAATGAAATAAATCTGACACAGCACGTAGTATCTGATTAAATATATCTATACTGTCAAAAAAAATCCATAGACAGCAGTTGTATTTGTGGTTTCAGGGACTTGAGAGAATAGGAGGGACTGCTAAAGCAAAACAGGTTTCATTTTGGGTCATGGAATGTCCTGCAATTAAATAGTGGTGATAGTTGTACAATCTGTGAATGAGCTTAAAGCCAATGAATGATACGTATTAAAAATACAAATATTATAAAATAAGTCTTTTAAAAAATACAAATTTTTCGCTATGTGCACTACTGTTCAATTGTAACAATAGGAATAATGATAAATATCTGTTTGTCATGTTGTTAGATTTCCTTCAAGGCAGGAACATTAAAACAGTTCTTCCTTGGCTTTTAAAAATATACATCAAGGGTTTTGTAGAATTTTTTTGAATGTTTTTTATGTTTTCCAACAGTTATATTCAGGTTATGCTTTTTTTTCCTTTGGTCACAGAAGTCAAGCAGTTAGTCTTTTTTTCACATTATTTCATTTCAGTTAGTATTATGCATAATGTGAAATAGCCTTGTCATTGATGATACCAACTTTGATCACTTGAGCAAGTTTGTCCCTGCCAGATCTCTTTATTATAAAGTGACTTTTTCCTTTCATAATTAATATTTCCTAGGAAAATTTTTGAAGTTATGTAAATGTATCATTTCTGTTATTTTTATCACATAAATTGAGCACTGAAAGTACTTCACACATTATTCATTCAGCTGAGAGCATACTTAATACTCTTCCTTATGAATAAGTAATGATTTGCAGGTGATCTGAACTTGTTTGATTCTTTTCCAAAATTGGCCTTTGCTCATTCCAGTCAAATATCACATAAAATAAAGTTGTTTAATTATAGTTTACTTTTTCTAGATTTTGAACCTTTGATAGCATATTGTAATTAGAATCAGGATGGCACAGTGAAAAGAGGATTGTGTTTGGAAATAGGAAATATGAAGTTGAATTCTGGCTTAATGTTTTCTAGCTTTATAAATATGTACATATGCATCACCCTTTCCTAAACAATAAATAGGGCAATCCTCATGAAAATGTTTTGACAATTAAGCAATTCTGTTTGAGAACAAGGTTTGAAAACTTACATGAGCATAGTAGCTTCAAAATAAATTTTCTGGCATTTGATGGATGATATAACCACTGTAACCCCTTGTTTAATATCACTAACAAAAAGGAAAATGCAATATAAAAAATAAGATAAAAATTACTCATTGAGATCAGAATTGAGCTGCAGTGCTGGTTCCAGCTGCACCAGTTCTGATCCGGTTTCCCGTTAGTGTGCATAGGAAAGCAGTGGAGGATGTCTCGAGTGTTTATACGCACATCAACCATGTGAGAGATGCTGGTGGAGTTCCTGGTGCCTGGCTTCAACTTGGTCTAAACCAGGCTTTTGTCTCCGTATGGGAAATTTGTCTTTCCTTCACTGCCTTCCATATAAATGAATAAATAAATCTTTTTTTAAAGTTGTCTATTAAAATTATTTGCAGAATAATTCTTTAACTTTATAATTCATGTCAAAGCTATTTTCCATTTTCTACCACAGGATTTTGTTATGTGATTGAGAATCCACTTTTCCCTTTAAGTATGCTCCTAGACTTAACAAACAACATGGTATTTATGAGTGACCAAAGTAAAACCAAAAATGTTATCATGAAGAGCTTGAAACAAGATAGGACTATCACTGGAGAGAACAGTTTCTTTGCTGTTGAGTAGATGTTCTAAGACTGCCAATGGGGTCGGGGATTATGGTCCATTGAGGGAGAGAGCTGGATGCTGAGTTCAGTTCCCACTTGCCAGGATTGTCTTGTGAAGACAGACAGTTCTGCACATTGAGGTCAGACCAGATTTGACCACCTTCAAGAAATGGTTCTTGCTAATCTGTTGCAGTACTGATTTAGCTTTAAACAGAGACCTTTGGTATTGAGCTGGGTTAGGTTTTCTATCTGAATTTTCCAGTTCAGAATGTATATAAGCTAAACAGTGTGACTCTTTGGGGTTTCCCTCAGTTCTACTGAATTATAATGAGCGAGATTGGGTCCTCGGCATCTTTATTTTAAACAGTTTCTTTTTAATGTTATGTCACAAACCTGATATTTGCAAACACCAGGCTTTACTCTAGTTTTTTTCTATCTTGTAATTATGGTCACTAGTTTGTTAGGCTGCATCAGCAGAAGGAAAAGGCTAGTAGAAGGTGATAGTATTGATTTCTCTGCATTTTATAGACAAATGGTAAGTCCATGTCTAGACAATGTATGAACATGCTTTGTGATGCTCAGTGCATGATTATAATAGACACAGGCAAGATGTTTCAAGATAGAAAAATATGAGAATAGTAAGAGTTAATAAGTGGTTTATAGGCAGAGATTTTTATCTTGGAGGGAGTAAGTTTTAATTGAAACAGAATGTTCATCCTCAAAAACTTGATAGTCTGTTAATTGCAAAAATGGTGAACTTCTTTGTTTTATGATTTCACTAGCTGGTTTGGTTGTAAGATTTGTGAATGTGTTTTTCAAATGGAATGTCCAACAGTTAGACCCCTACAACAGTGATGGAACAGTGACTTTTCTATCAGTTTTGTAGTACAACTGAGCCCTTGAGAAATACTTATGGAAAGAAATGGGCATACAGTATTTCTTTTGGGAATGATTTCTTCCCTCTGTGATTAAAACAATTTCCCTTTTAGTAGAGTTTGGCAAATAAGCCAACATAAAGTACTGTGATTATCAGTGGATAAAACTTCTAGAACAGGGTTAATTATTCATTGATGTTTGTGCATCTGCATATGTATGTGTCTGTATTATGTGTGTGTTGTGTGGCTGTGTGTATTTCTATTTCTGAGAAGATAATTTGGATTCTTTGTACAAAAATTTTCTTTGTACCAGATTTGCGTGCTCCCAATTTTAATTTTTTAAGGATTACTTACTTTTATTTGAAGTGCAGATTTACAGAGAGAAGGAGAGACAGTGACATCTTCCATCCATTGGTTTACTCCTTAAGTGGCCACAGTGGCCTTAGCTGAGCCAATCTGAGCCAGGAGGCAGGAGCTTCTTCCAGATCTCCCATGTGGATGTAGGATTGAAGGCTTTAGGCCATTCTCTACTGCCTTCTCAAGCCATAAGCAGGGTGCTAGATTGGAAATAGAGTGGCTAGGGCATGAACCGGCGCCTGATAGGATGCTTACAGTAGCATGCAGTGGAATTGAGTCACCAAGCCAGCCCTCTATTTTCATTTTTAACTGAGATATTAAATTGTGATCTGAGAAACAAGTATAAACAGAAGTAAAGATGAGCTTTTTGAGGGAGATAAGTTTATTGAAGTGTTTAACAAAAATCAATCTGAATTTGTAGGGAGAGCACAACTGCCTCCTCCACTCAGAAAAGTTGACTGTGAACATGGCTTCATTCCCACTCAGATCGTATTGAAGATGAAGAGAAGTCATTCGGAGCCCATGGATAATGGAGTAAGTGACAAATATGTTTTTGCTATCTACCAGCACCTCTTGAGAAATTAACATGTTCCTTCATGAAGAAATTGAACTCTTCCATTGCTCTTCCTAAAAGAAGACAAATTTATCAAAATTCAGTAACACAAGAGAAGTCTTCATGTAATTATAGACCTAAAAGAAAATCTTGCAGTTATGAGGTACAACCGTATTTTATAGATGAGGGAACTGAGTCTCTCAAAGGTATGTCCTTGTCACAAGTAGTTTTGACATAAGCCAAGTTTCCCTAATGCAGAGAAGATTCTGCCCCATCTCTTACTGTTTTTGTCTCAAGCCCCAGGTGATCATTCAGCCTCTTAAAACAATGAAGAATGACAACTAACAAAGAAAGTGGAGTTTTGCTATCCCTCAGCTTTTCCCAGTCTGCCATGTTTCCTTGTCCATGTCCCTTGAACACAGCAACTTTCCTGGTTGAAGGCCAAGTGTGTGAATGCCTTGCAGAACCTTTCCTTTTATCAATTAAAACTTGCAGAATAGGAATCAATACATATCCTTCTGGGCTCAGGGTTTAAATGATATTCTTACTTGTTGAGAAAATCACAAAGGTAAGAAACACAAGATCTAAGATAAGTGGCTAAAAACCAGGGTCCTAAAAGAGAGTTAATGAAGTTCAAAGTGGCCTGGATTTGAGGGAGTAAGTGTTAAGCTGCACACATGCACTGAAAAAGTGACATCTGCCTAGTTACGTTTCTTCGAAAACAGTGTGTGAGCCAAGCACAGAATACGTAAGCAAAATATGTCCATGAGATTCTGGTCCAAGTACTGACAGCTTGCATCCTCTATTTTAGATAAAGGAAAAACAATCACTTTGGCAGCCTTACTTCTTCTTAAGGCCACAGAGATTTAGAGAATTCTAGGAAATTGAGTAAAAAGGATCTCTAGACATAGTGTATCTAAGAATGAAGTTGTATTAGGGCCATTAAATATCAAATAGAAATCATATAGGTAGTGGTTTTCAGTTATTTTTTTTTTTGAAGATGAAATTTAGAATCCTTTCTTCTAACAAGATGGGTCTATACAGAACCCCTGGTTCCAGAGAAAGCAGTTTGGGAACTCATGGTCTTGTTAGATTTTCACAGCTGACTGACTAGAACTGGAGGTTCTGTGATGGGATGGGAGCAATCTAAGCTGAAGGGTAGGTGGCCCCTCCCTAGCCTGACTGGACAGAGTCAGTTTTCTGACCTGATCAGCCAGTATGTGTTTGAATAAGTATATCCCATAGAGAGCTGAGCAGGTTGTTTCAATGAGGAGGATTTGTAGTGAAAAATATTGACTTCAGATCTCCTTTGATTCCCATGAAGTACTCACAAGGTCTCAGTACACAGGTGACATTCATTCCCGTAGGTGATGTAGTCAGAACCACAAACCGGCAGGTATGTGATAGGGCAAGGAATGGCCACCACCGGGTACTTCTTATAAATGCTGCAGTCCACCTGGTTAGACACAAAAGAATGTGCTGCTTTGCTCCCAGACATTAGATGAGTCTGCTCTGGCTACAAGAGCTCGAAGCTCCAGCTTAATATTCTGGTGCTGCTGTGGCTACTGCTGTAAGGAATAATATTACCAATGTGATGACTAGTGGTACTACCAGAAGGGCTTAGATTTTTTCCTACTACACTCACTTAACAATTGCTGAGCACTTGAGCGTCCTTAATTCTTCATGGATTTTTTTTTAATATTTTGATCACTTGCAGAGGGTAGCTTTTCTGTGAGCTCTGTTTACAGTGGAGGAAATTAGATCTGAGAAACATAGCTTGTGTAAGGTTAATGATGATAAATGGCAGAGTTGGAATTTGATTCTATAGGCTGTACAGTTAGTCAAGATATCTCTGTCCTGCCTCTCACAAATCATCCCTTCCATGAAAATATCACTAACCTCTGTTGAAAGGCAGTTTGCTCCTTTAATTCTGGAAATTTTCAAAATAAATATTAAGGGTATAGACTTTGTAGTCACCTGTATGTTACATTTCTTAAATGGTATTCTGGAAAGAAAGGCCATTTCATCTGTGTTTGCTTCCACTTTCAACCTCCATAAATACACAAATTAATTCTTTATTTAGAAGTATTCTCTGATTGTCAACAGCAATTGAAATAAAATGTTCAACATACTCACCGTTGTTACTGGCAGTCTGTTAACTTCTGAAAGAAATATGGGTAGAAAATTAAAGTAAAGCACTCACTGATTGATTTGTTTTGTCCTACAGTTAAAGACTGTGTTATTTCCCCTGGCAATAAGTCTCAACACGTTCCCCATCCTTATGCAAAATCCCAATTATTTCCTAAGGAAGTTGAATGGCCAGAGGTTAGAGAGGTCCTTAGTTCAGACAGAATAACCTCTTTGTGTTGACCACTGAACATTTTTTGGAGCTCATACGTTTTGATAATGGCTCAAAGCAGGTTGCAGTCTGCTCCCTTCTGCTTGAAAAGAAAGAATATAATTTGAAATTCAGAAAGTTTGAGTAATTTTCAGAATGTACATGTTTAATTATCTCCTAACTTTTGAAGCATTGTGTTTGATTTTGATCCTCGTTTATTGACTTGGGGAAATCCAAGTTTTCCCATGTATTTGCAGAGTGGAATGGTTTCTAATTACTGCAACTTTCAGTGTCTTTATTAAATGGACACTTACAGAGAAGTTAGGAAATTTTTGGTCCTTAGATGCAAATAAAGATCCTTGAAAGGAAGACATGAGATCCAAATCCTTTCACCTTATTCTAGAACTCATCTTATTCTAACTCTGTCTACAGACCAAAGCACTTTGAATCCACACGAGCACACACTTGTCTCATATGCTTTTATGCCAGGAAAGAAAAGAGGGCTAAGTTTTGTGTGGGACACTGTCCTCCTGTAACTCACCAGAGCTGCTGCAGAAATGGGTCGCTGCACAGAGCAGGAGGAGCACCTCAGTGAGCTTCATGGTGGACATGGCTGTGATGCAGAGGCGTCTTGGAGAAGGTGAACACAGCTGAATGGGCTGTATCCTAGGAAAAGGATCACATTTATATGGCAAGCCTCAGCTCCTCCACCTCTCCTGTGAGGTCATCCAGAGCCAGTATGAGCCATGAGAGAATCTCATACATTGTCACACTGTGGGCGTTGTTGCAGTGGTTGTGACTTAATTGCTACTTCCTATGTGATCAACAAATTGGTTGTTTGAGGACAGAGGTATTTTTCTGCCTTCTGCATAGGTGTGGGTCATTGGTTGGTGTTCATTCAAATTTCGGATAGTAGGAGATATTAAGTATGGATCAAAACAGATATTAAGTATGTCAAAACAGAAAATATTCAATCTGTATTAGATAGTTTGAATCAACTATTTCATTTTGGCTCCTGGGAATATATTGTTTTATTTTGAGGCAGTGAACCTGATAGAAGAAACAGTGACCTTGGCATTAGTGAGGTTTGAAGGACACTGAAATGTTACTCTTGACAGCTTTTGGCCCAGTGGCCTTAAATTTAAGTCTTGTAAATGTGGCTAGCTTGTTATCAGTCAGGAAGGATGGGCTGCTTTGTAGCATATGTCTCAAAGATTTCTGTGACTTAGAACAATGCATTGATTTGTTTCTTTATAAAAAATATGCATTTATTTATTTTAGATACAGAGAGGCAAACAGAGTGGAAGTAAGCAATATGTTTTCCTCCTAAAATACATATTCTGTTTGAGGGACAGAGGAAGAAAAAATGAAGAAGGGAAGGAGAGGGGGAGGGATGGGATGGAGAGACAGAAGGAGAGAGAGAGCGTGCTTCCACCTGCTAATTAGTTCATCAAGAGCCAAGCAGCCAGACTTGGCCAGAAAACAAAAGCCAGAAACTCAGTCCTGGTCCCCCACAAGTATAGCAAGGATCCAAGTACTAGTATGATCACCTGCTGCCACATTATGAGAAAGCTAGAATTGGAAGCAGAGTCAATACACAAACTGGAGAGACTCATAAAATGGGATGTTTGCATCTCAACCTTTCTGCTGCGTGAAATCATTACCCCAAGTTTGTTTCTTAGTCAAGTTATATGTTTTTACTCTTTAAGTGATGATGTTGTCTTGGCTTCAGTCTGGATGACAAATGGCCAGGTAGAATATTCCAGCCCCAAAGTGAGACTGAATCACTTCCTCTTACATGCCCTTACAAGGCAAGTGGCTTTGCTCAAACAGAGAGGGTACAAAGTAAATGTGCCCTATCTTACCTTGTTCCCTACAGCCAAGAATGAGGAGAAATGGAAGTAGTTGGTAAATAACTCAGACCACCCCAGAGCCTGAACTTCCTTCTGTCTGATAGGTTCTGTTGTTTTTCACAACACAGTTGTACAACTGGAGTCATTTACATAAACATTTATTCTGAATCAAAGTAATTTAATTACATTGTTTGGTTGCTTTTGTTATCATAATCCACAAACCAAAAGTCAATATTAGATTGTGAACTGCATTGTCTAATCACAGTCATTCAAACAGTGCTGCTTGTCTACTGAGTATAAGAACATAAGAGTGAAAACCTGGGGACAGGCAATAGATTCTTTCCCATCAATCCTTTGCTTACACTTTTAGTTTCCTATATTCTACAATAGCATCTACAAAAGAGAGTAAATGAACAATAAATTATATTGCATGGATATTTGAAATTTGGACATTTGGAATTATTTGGGAGGTAATATAATCCTGTGGCCCTAAATCACATGGATCATGCAGTGCAGTGAGTGGCAGGAACACAAGTATTTGACCCATCATCTGCTGCCTTCTAGGATGCACATTATTAAGAGGCAGGAGTTAGAAGTAGTGCTGGAATTTGAACTGGTATGAGATGTGGGTATCCTAAATGGGGTTTGAATTATTGTGTCAAACACCTGCCGTGGAGTTTCTCTTTGCTTTGGAAGACTTGTGTTTGTCTGGAGGCTTAAAAAAGATGGATACGTGTATCAGTGGGAACATATCAGATTAATAGTAATGGAAGGATGCCCCTAGACAAAGTTGGCACAATATTTAATATGGCTGTTCAGTACCATGCTGGATATTTCTACCAAAATTCATTATGATTTAGAGTGACAAATAAAGAAAATTGATTTTATGGATAGAAAGTGGGTACATTTGAAACTTAAGACAATGTTAAAAACTTGTTTGGAGGCTTCAACTCTTGGAACATAATTAGACTCTAGAAGATTCTGAAGTACTATGCAAGATGTCAGCATTTCCAAATGTAGAGGTCAAGTTTTGGGCAAAACGTGAACTGTAGGCGTGGGGAATATGAACAATTGTTTACTAAGACTGTGACTAGCAGGTCAAGTAGTAGATTTCCTTTCTCAGGGGTAGGGTTGAGATAATGATCCTGAGAGTGTATTGCAAAAATAAAGTGGTGAAGGTTGGGTGAAGACAAATATCTGCATTAAAAGGGTGAGGAAAAGTGAGGTTAACTTATCAGATATGGGCTTGTTGGGATTTGGCATTTATTGACATGTTCAGGAAAATTTCAGGCTAGATGCTGAGTCACAAATTATAGAGCATCACATTGAAATGAAAGATGAATCTGGAGATGAGAAGCTGTCTACTTCAGGCAGAGGGTGGTGTGTTCATTCCTTGTATTGCTGAAAGAGGAGTGGAGGTGGAGTGTAGGAACTTGAAGGCTTGTAGGAGAGGGTTCACTGTGATCCATCTGGGAGGAGGTATGATGAAGTTAATGCAAAAGAACTCAAAAACAGAATAGGAAAGAAGTTTGAGAGTTTGGGAAGTTTGTTCCCTAGTAGCTTTGAAGTGCCACAGAAAGGGCAGCATGACTCATAAGAGGATGAGGTAAGGGTGAAAGAGTGAAAATGCAACATTACCTGAAGGAAGAGATCCTCAGTCAGTAAATTGTGGGGAGATAGGGAATCCAGTGCCACAGCTGAAGGCTGGTGGCTGTAGGAATGGGATCTATCCATCCTTCCTTCCTCTCTCCCTCCCTACCTTCTTCCCTTCCTCCCTCCTTCCTCCTCCCTTCCTTCCTCCCTCCCTCCCTCATATCTTTCCTTGCTTTTACTCTCATCTCTTCCCCTCCCTTTCTCTCCTCCCCTTCCCCTCTCGTCCCCTCTCCTCCCCTCTCCTCCCCTCTTCTGCTCTCCTCTCCTCACGTCCTGTGCTAGAATTGTGCTATACCTGTTGTTTGTGCTGTCTCACTTAAACCTTACAAGAAACTTAAGAAACGCCTATGGTTATTTTTCCTGTTAGTGTATACAGCTAGAACTTTAAAGTGTTTCCCCTAAGGTTTATTTATTGGAAAGGAAGAATTAGTGGGCAGAGAAGAAGGGAGAAAGGGAGAGACAGAAATGTTCCATCTGCTAAATGGTTGCAATGGCCCACAGTGGGCCAGGCCAAAGCCAGGAGCCTGAAACGCCTCCAAAATCTCTCACATGTGTATCAGCAGCCCAAGAACTTAGGTCATCTTCAGTTGCTTTTCCAAGGTGCATTAGCAGGGAGCTGGATCAGTGATAGAGCAACTGGTACTGGAACTGGTACCCATATGGGATTCCAGTGCCTTATAAGGATGACCCCAAGAAGAACTGGTGGTTTCTAATTACCCTGGTATGTTGCCTTTAAATCAAAATTTATGCTACACATACATACACACACACACACACACACACTGTAGATAGAGACACTGAACACTGAAATACTAGGAGTAAGACAGAATCAGAGCAATCTGTAAATACAGCTGTACTTGTAAATTAGCATCTCTAGAGAGAAGTGAACATTAGGGCAGTGCATGGGATTTTCATGTGGGACAATCTTCTGTAAACAGAGAGGATCTCAGTAAGGAGAGACAATAGAGTGAGGACAAAGGGTTCCTATCCTGTCTGTATTCCCATCTATCTAAACAACAATATATGATGATACTCTTTTCTTTTTGCTTCCTCTACATCTAGTGAAAGTTATAGAGATTGCTGTAACCAAGTTTTAAGATAAAAATTCATTCTGAGGGGTAGACTTGTGGCACAGAAGTTAGGTCACCACGTGGGACATGCACATTGCATATCGGATGCCTGGTTTCAGTCCCAGCTATTCCACTTCTGATCCAGTTTTTGCTAATATAAATCCTGGGAGTCAGGTGATAGCTCATGTACATGGGTCCCCTGCCACTGCTATGGGAGACATAGGTTGAATTCTGGGCCCCTAGTTTTGGCCTGGTGTGGAGAGACAGAAACTTGGAGTAGGGGACTCCTTGCTATTGTAAGACCATAATCAGCTGTTCTTCTGTTGAGGAAACTCCAGGAGTTTGGGGCAGAGGTCCTGAAGCAGTTGGCATGGAAATGCAAGGGCTAGGAGCTTTCTTAATCCTCAAATTTACATAGTAGACCAAAGATAGATGCTTCATCTCCCTGTGTTGTTTATCATTAGTAGCCTGATAGAAGACTACACTGTTTGCTAATTGACTCCCCTATTACATACCTGCATGTAAATCGTATCTTGTTTCAGACCCCCCCTTGCTTACCTATGTGATCCTCTGTCTTTAAAAGTTTTATGCTGTTGATAAACTTTGGCTATTGACCATCAGTCAGTAGTCTGTGTGTATGATTATTATAGGCTGTGTGCACGAAGTCAGTCGCTGCTGGACAGCAAATAGCCTGACCCAGCCCTGGTGTTGTGGGCATTTGGGGTATGAACCAGATACTAGAGGGAGATTCGTATTCATTTACTAATTCATTCATTTATTCATTTCTCTCTCCCTCTCTCCCTTACTTCCTCCCTCCTCCACCAACTTCTTTTCAAATAGAATGAGAATGAAAAATTTTAAGGTCAACCATCAGAACACTAACATGTATAATAATAGAAAAGACTAGGAGTGAACCCGGGTGGTAAGCCAACTCCCTAGGGCTCCTTCCTTTTCAGCACCTAGCAAGCGTCACCCAACCCTTCAAAGCTTCCTTCCTGGTTCATTTGAAATCATTGACCTACGTTCGGTTGGATCATACAAGTCTTCTGCTTATGCCCTTCTTCTGAGTAACCCCTTCATATACTAGGCATTTTCTTTTTTAAAATATAGGTCCTACTGTGATTATGCCTACCTGTGCACCAGGGTGCAATGATTTAGAAATCTGTATATTTGAGTTTTGGCTTTATTTCCTGCCTTCCGTGGGAACAGAGTTAGCACACCCAAGGACCTGTGATTTAGGTAGCATTCAGTTGTCTTTGAGCCAGTGGGATAAAAGCTCTAATCATGGGACTAGATGATGTGAATGAATAGAAGCATTTTTTTTCCTTCTGACTCATGTTGCTCTCAGTTGACCTCATGTTATCTAGTTATAAATGACATGCACACACCCAGCTCCCAGCACATATTGGTAAAATCATGTTTATTTTACTCAGTGCTGAAAGGATATCTGAAACTCTAGAGTTGGCCAGCACTGACATGCCTGCCATAAAAAAATACAACTAACCATGGAGCTTGAACAGGAATTGTTTTGTTTCAGTTTTGGAATTCAAAGTCAATAAGACAACATGTCTAGTTTCTCCTGAGACCTCTTTCCTAGGCTAATGGTCTTTTTGTTGTGTCCTTACATAGCCTTGATTTGTGTGCTGGCCCCCAGTGTTTCTTCCTCTTTGTAAGGACATCAGCCTTTTGCATTAAAGTCACACTCTTAGGAACCTATTTAACCTTTTTTTTTTTAAAGATTTATTCATTTTATTACAGCCAGATATACAGAGAAGAGGAGAGACAGAGAGGAAGATCTTCCGTCCGATGATTCACTCCCCAAGTGAGCTGCAATGGGCCGATGCGCGCTGATCCGATGCCGGGAACCTGGATCCTCTTCCGGGTCTCCCACGCGGGTGCAGTGTCCCAATGCATTAGGCCGTCCTCAACTGCTTTCCCAGGCCACAAACAGGGAGCTGGATGGGAAGTGGAGCTGCCGGGATTAGAACCGGCGCCCATATGGGATCCCGGGGCTTTCAAGGCAAGGACTTTAGCCGCTAGGCCACGCCGCCGGGCCCAAGAACCTATTTAACCTCAATTAACCCCCCTTAAAGTTTATATCTCAAAATATAGCCACATCGAGAGTTAGGGCTTCTGCATGTGAATTTTGGCTAAGTAACATGTAGCTTATAGCATTCTACTTCCAGAATCCTCAAATTCTTGTTCTTCCCATATCCTGAAAATCACAGACCTTTAATCTTCAAGATAGTTTTCCTCCATGAAATCATTTGTAAAAAAATATTAATTTATTTTATTTGAGAGAAAGGATGAGGAAAGAGAATGCCCATATGCTGGTTCACTTTCCAGGTGCCCACAGTGGTTCCTGGCTGAGAACAACAAGCAAGAGCTAGGAATTCAATCCAGATCTCATGTCTGGGTGGCAGAATTCAACTATTTGAACCGTATGCAGCTGCCTGTCACGGTGCAAGAGGGAGAATGGATTCCTAATCTTCATAAGGTAGCTACTTTAAAAATTTGCATATATAAATCCTTTCTTTGCACTTGGAGATGCAAACTTAGAGACAACAAAAACAAGCACACTATATCCTCAAGTAACTGAGAGCTATCTCTTTGAAATATAAACCTTCAAGAAGAACACTCTGTATCTTCCTCACTTTGTTAAATGTTTGTTTTAACATACACCACTGCCTCCTGACTGAAAAATGCAGGAAATTGTTTCTTCCTTGGATAAGAATCCTTTAGCAAACCCAGAAGGGTTACTCACACTAACTGACCACTCCTTCTCTTACTTTTCATGAATTTCCACTTCTCTGACTCTACTCAAGCTCCACCATTCCATTCTTTAGGTTCTCATTGTCCCTAAACTGTCCAGTCACCTGTATACAAGTCAAAGTTGAATTCAGTTCACACAGGACACTTGTTTTTTCTATAGCAATGGCATTGCAATATGATAATACTGAATGAATAATACTGCTGAATGAATAAGACCCAATCGATGACTTAGTGACTAAACCCTAGTGACCTTTATACACTAGGATCCCATATGAGTGCTGGTTTGTATCTCACATGATCCACTTCCCATCCAGCTCCCTGCTTGTGGCCTGGGAAGGTAGTCGAGAACAACCCAAAACCTCAGGACCCTGTGCCCGTGTGGGAGACTTGAAAGAAGCTCCTGGCTCCTGGATTTGGATTGGCTTATCTCTGCTTATTGCAGACACTTGGGGAGTGAACCAGTGGATGGAAAATCTTTTTTTTTTTTTTTTTAAAGATTTTATTATTATTGGAAAGCCGGATATACAGAGAGGAGGAGAGACAGAGAGAAAGATCTTCCATCCGATGTTTCACTCCCCAAGTGAGCCGCAACGGCCGGTGCGCACCGATCCGATGCCGGGAACCAGGAACCTCTTCCGGGTCTCCCACGCGGGAGCAAGGTCCCAATGCATTGGGCCGTCCTCGACTGCTTTCCCAGGCCACAAGCAGGGAGCTGGATGGGAAGTGCAGCTGCCGGGATTAGAACCAGCGCCCATATGGGATCCCGGGGCGTTCAAGGCGAGGACTTTAGCTGCTAGGCCACGCCGCCGGGCCCGGATGGAAAATCTTTGTATCTCCTTCTCTCTGTGTCTCTAACTTTCCTATAATAAGTAAATAAATAAATAAATAAATAAATAAATCTTTAAAAATATATGCACTTAAAAGAAGAGATTTAGGAGAAGCTTCCCTGGATAATCCATCATGATTATATTCACTTTTACTCTGCGCACTACTATGGCATTCTTTCCCATTTTACATAAAGTGTAATATGCTGCCTTAAGATAAAGATATTTACTGTCAGTGCTTTTGTAAGATAGTATTAAATCACTAGAGTATATCAATGGTAGGGAAAGTATGCAAGTATGCATGCATGTGTATATTTTGAGATGGAGAAGTGTTATATCTAGCCTTAAATTTCATGATTACAATTAAGGACTAATCATTACAGTATCTGTAGACTCCTTTAACCTTTATACATTATTTGAAGTGTATCTGAGCATATGTATAAGGGTATTCAGCATGTAGCTTTTCACAGTAGTGCTGTGTACTTACACAGTTTATCGTAATGCACACCTTTCATGGACCATTCGAAGAACTCATATGTATATGTTTTTGTTTTTATTTTTTTTGGCACCAAAATAAGCTTTCCTTTTAATTCTATTTTCTGTGATTTTTTGAAGTACTCTCATATGATATTCTAACTTTATGTTAGAATCTCAAAAGGGGACTTCTCTTTATCCCAAAATATGTCCTATACTTCTAGATGTTTGAGAGCAGAGAGAATACAGTTATAGATAATTTTTCTCTAGTAAAGTGTCCTATAACTATTATTAGTGAATAATAGCCACTAGTATAGCATATAATGATGTTAGTAAAGTAATAATCATCAATGAATAATAAGCAGAGCAGCTTTGCAAAATGCAGAATTTTCATTAACACAATGTACCTTAAAACTTTTTATAGACAAATGCTTGTCAGTTTATAATGAGATAGCATAGTGATAAACCCAGAATAAATTGAAAATATTCAAACTCTTAAATGCACTTAATAACTAACCAACCAAACATCATAGTTCGTAATACATAATATTGATATGTATCTATAAATTTATTATTTCTTTAAGAGTATATATAGTTAAGTGAAATTTTACACAGAAGTCTTTGAAACTGACTGCTAATGAAGAATTAGACATTAATTTTAACCATCAGGATCATTTTCCTCAAGTAGTATAAAATCTAAAACTGAGTATCCTGAGCTGGATAAAATTGAATTTAATTAGCTTTAAAAATAAGGTTAAGGTACAAGCGGATTAAGTAACATTGAAAGTCATTAATATTATATGGAATTGAAATTAGAGTTCAAGGGGCCAAGTGGCTCAACTGGCTAATCCTTCCCCTCCAAGCACAGGCATCCCATATGGGTGCATGTTCCTTCTTGGCTGCCCCACTTCCCATCCAGCTCTTTGCTTGTAGTTCGGGTAAGTAGCTTTGGGACTCTGCACTGGTGTGAGAAACCCAGAAGAAATTCCTGGCTTCTGGCTTTGGATTGGCTCAGCTCTAGCCACTACAGCCATTGGAGGGGTGAGCCAGTGGATGAAAGATCTTTATCTCTGTCTCTTCTTCGCTCTGTAAAAAATCTCTTCCCAATAAAAATAAATAAACCTTTACAAATAAGGAGTCAGAGTAGTTTCATTTTAGTTTGTGCATTTTTCCTTCCTTTTCCTTCTTCTCTCCGGTTCCCCTCTCCTCTCTCTTGCCCTCCCCTCTCCTCATCCCTCCTCATCCCTCCTCTCCTCTCTCCCTTTCTGTCCTGTCTCCTCTCCACTTCCTTCCCCTCCCCTCTCCTCACCACTCCCTCCTCCCTCTACCTGCAGTTCCTCTTCCCACTTTCTCTCCTCCTCTTTTCCTTTACCTCCCTCCTTCTTTCTCTTTTCCTCTTGTCTCTTTTCCTTTTCCCCGTCTTTCCTTCTGGTTTTGTTTGTTTGTTTTCTTTTGAAACAGAGAAGCACACATATGCAGAACTTATGTATCTACTAATTTATATTCTAAATGCCCCTAATAGTTTGAGCTGGGTCAAAACCAAACCCAGGAGTCAGGAAATCATTCTAGGTTTCCCACATGAGGATTAATTGAGTCATCATCTGCTTACTTCCCAGAGCCTATGGTATCAGGCAGTTAAGAGTCAGGAGCCGGATCTGAGTTACAAGCCTAGGTACTCTGGTATTGGATGTGGATGGCTTTTTTTTTTCTTTGTTTCCATTGTATGATTTTTATTTTATGTCTGTAAAGATAACAAAAAAATTTCTATTTCATCTGAGGCTTTAATCTTTCTTCTGAGTATTATTTCTAGTTACTTCATAGTTTTGCTGAATCTTACAGACCTTTTAATTTGAAGCCTTTTTATTTTTTTGTGGATGTGAATGTCTTAACCAGTGTCTTAACTACCAGGCCAGGCATCTGCTCCATCGTGCTTGTATGCTAAGCCACTGTTTACTAACCACTAAAGATATGCTAGTGAACCTTAGAATCATTAACACCAAATCACACAATGTCTTGGAAGAATCTGTATTGCCTACAGGAAAACCATTTTTTTTTTAAAGATTTATTCACTTTATTACAGTCAGATATACAGAGAGGAGGAGAGACAGAGAGGAAGATCCTCCGTCCGATGATTCACTCCCCAAGTGAGCCACAACGGCCGGTACGCGCCAATCCGATGCTGGGAACCAGGAACCTCTTCCAGGTCTCCCACGTGGGTGCAGTGTCCCAAAGCTTTGGGCCGTCCTCGACTGCTTTCCCAGGCCACAAGCAGGGAGCTGGATGGAAAGTGGAGCTGCTGGGATTAGAACCGGCGCCCATATGGGATCCCAGTGCGTTCAAGGCGAGGACTTTAGCCGCTAGGCCACGCCGCCGGGCCCTGGAAAACCATTTTTTAAAATACATTTATCTTTCAGAATGGAATTAAACTGTCTCTTCTCAAATATTTATGGGAATTAAAATTCCCTGTGGATCTTGATAAAATGAAAATTTGATCTCGTACATTGGAGATGAGATCTGTAATTCTCCATTTTCTAAGAGTTTAACTGTTTTGTTTTTTGAAAGACAGTGACAAAATGGCAATGAGAAAGGGGAAGGGGGAGAAAGAGGAGGAAGGGAGAGAGAGAAGGAGGGGGGAGGAGAGAGAGAGAGAGAGAGAGAGAGAGAGAGAGAGAGAGAGAGAAATATGTTCCATCTGCTTTTGATCTTCAGCCAGGGTTAGGCCATGTCAAAGCCAGGAAGAGCCAGAAACTTCATCCTGGCGTCCCACATGGGTGGGAGGGACCTAGTTAATTAAATCACCATCTGTTACATCTCAGGCATTCCATCTGGGATGCAGACATCCTGACTGGTGGCTCTAACCTGCTCTGCCCACACCCCCCCACCCGCTTACCCAGCTCTGTAAATCTGCGTTTAAAAAAAATGATCCTATGGTTTGAAGAGCAAGAGTCTGGAAAGTCGTGAGGCAGATGAAGTAAGAAACCTGTCATAGAATTTACTGAATTTACAGAATTTATGTTCCAGAATGCTATATATTCTATATTCTATATATTCTATATATTTCAGAGTGACCAAATTGTAGCTCAATATATTAAAGTATTGAAGGGACATCCTTTTAATGGCTTGTCATCTCATTTAGAATAAGATAAAGACTTCTGTCCGTGGCTTAAAAGCCCCGCCTACATAATATATTTGGAACTGTTATATCCAGCTCTACTCTTGTTACCGAATCCTGACTTCTCCTGTCCTCCATCTCTCTGTTTAAAGGAGGCTAAATTAACTCTACCTCTTGCTTTTATGTATCTGGAATGGCTTCCCCAACTTCCTTAAGACCTAGCTCACCAAATATCAGTATCTCCAGTCAGTCCTCTTTGGCATCATATCCTTCTCTAGCCGTGAGATTGTGCTTTGTTAGCTTCTGATTCCTTTCTTTTTTTTTTAAATTTTTTTTAAAGATTTATTTATTTCACCACAGTCAGATATACAGAGAGAAGGAGAGACAGAGAGGAAGATCTTCCGTCCGATGATTCACTCCCCAAGTGAGCCGCAACGGACCGGTGCACGCCGATCCGATGCCGGGAGCCTGGAACCTCTTGCAGGTCTCCCACGCGGGTGCAGTGTCCCAATGCATTGGGCCGTCCTCGACTGCCTTCCCAGGCCACAAGCAGGGAGCTGGATGGGAAGTGGAGCTGCCGAGATTAGAACCGGCAGCCCATATGGGATCCCGGGGCGTTGAAGGTGAGGACTGTAGCCACTAGGCCACGCCGCCAGGCCCAGCTTTTGATTCCTTTATCCTTCTAGAACAGACCCAATAGAATGTGAAGTTTTCAAGAATAAAAGTTTATCTGCCTTGTATGTAGGGTAACAAATGGAACAGAGAAGATACCTAATGAGTAGTTTTGAAACTCATATCTCATTTATCTGTTCTCTAAAAATATTTCTTACTGTTTGATAGACTAACTAGCTTTGGATGAGACAATAGAGTAACAGCAGATCAAATCTGAAAAGTTGATACTCAGAGTATTGGCCAGTGTATTGGAGGTATATGCAAAACAGCAAGAAAATTGTGCTGCTTTATGAGAACTGCTTTTACAATTTTGAAAACAACATTCTTAATACACCATTTGTCCATTGATGTATCTAGACAGGATGTTTTCTTAAAGATCAATATTTTTAAGATGATATAGTTTGCACTTTGAAAAATCTCTTATCATTACTTCTCTTGTGCTTAGGCATAACATCAACACATCAGCTTGTGGCTAGTGTCAAGGTATCTGAGCTCAAGACTCAATCCTCCTTTATAATCAAAAATATTACAGTTACCTTATGTAAGTTTAAATTTAGCATCTGCAAAATGGGATGACAATAATTTCAGGCTTATAAGACTCTGAAGAAGAATGAGAGAACAAGACAGGCACACTTTGGGCACTTGGCATGCGTATATGTGGTCACTGACCCTGGGACAGCTGTTCCGTACCTTCAGTGCTAGGATTCACTGTAATAGCAGAGTGATGGACTTGTGACTGTTTGTGAAGGACTATGATACTGTAATATTATGGGGACATTGGAGGAGGGAGGATGGGACTTAGGGAATAGGAAGGGAAAATTCCAGAGCCTATAAACTGTATTATAAACAAAACAAAACAAACTACCTGTGCCCGTGGGCTCCACCAGGGTGTTCTTGTCACACCAACCTTCCACATTTTATGGAGGCTTTTATTTTGTTTATTGTCACTTTTGGTAAGGCAGAGATGGAAAAAGTCAAGAATGAACTAATGTTGGCCCATGAGAGATGGTTGCTGTTAACAAGAGAAGGTTTAAATTATAGAATATGTTTTACTTTGAAGACCTAAAAGACCTGATGGTAAATCTCTCTAGCTCCAAAGAATGTCAAACCCTTTGGTATGACACATTAGGGGTGCCCAGAGGGAAGGGGGAGGAAAATGAGAGCATGAGATTCCCTCTGTGCCAGCAGAGAGAGTTTATGTGATTTTTCTGGGGAGGTGAGTTCTGGGCTACCCTCTGGAATCCTGTGACCTGATAAGGTTAAACCAAGTTAAAAGAACGAGGCTGACATCTAGTGGTATTGGCTGAGAACACACAGAAACCAAAGGCCTACTTCCTTCAGGTTTTATCTCCCCAGGCTTCAAACATAGTAATGATTTTTTTTTTAGTTTTAGTTTATTTTTTATTATTATTACTATTAATTACATTGCATTATGTGACACAGTTTTATAGGCACTGGGATTCCTCCCGCCCCTCCCTTCCTAAACACTCACCCCATGGTGGATTCCTCCACCTTGTTGCATTACCACAGTTCAAGTTCAGTTGAGATTCTTTCATTGCAAGCATATACCAAGCATAGAGTCCAGCATCTTATTATCCAGATAAGTTCAACGGTTTCTTGGGAGACCATCTCTGGTCTGAAGGTAGAGCCGGCAGAGTATCATTGCGATCAATTAAAAGCCCCAACATAACATCAGCAACAATTTCTAACGTTATGGAATTAATTGACATGGTATTGAGTAACCAATATGTTAAAAAAAATGCAAGTTCTTAACCACATCCTGTGACTACTTCATTGACATTTCAATTATTAGTTTATATACAACCAGGTTCTATATACCTTAAAATGGCTATAGATTACTATTCAGCTGTCTCATGTCTATTTTCATTATAGTATTTAGCATTTTTTAGCGTTGAAGCATAATTTTGCTGAACCTGGCTGTTTTTCGGATAGTCTAAGCTGGCTTATAACTCTAACAAGACATACGTCAACAGTTTAGGTGCAGAACAGTTTTAGGAGGGGTGTGCAGAGAAATCTTCAGTACCCTACTGAGGAGTAACTAATCTTTGTGTCCCACCTAGTAAGATACAAGTGCATCCCCGCTGACCGTTTCCTGTCTGATTCTAAGCTTTTCTTGTTGCTCTCTATCTATTCTAGATTTTTTTGTTTGTTTGTTTGTTTGTTTGTTTTCAGGGATTTCCGGAGTGATCTGATGGTCATTGCCAGAGAGGGTGGGGACCCAAAGTTGGAACCAAGCGAGAACCAGAGAAAGCTCCCTTCCCTAGTCCGAAGGAAGTTTACTGTTCTTCTGTTTCTGCGGACTGCTCAGGGCTAATTTACATTTTTCCACTCACTGTCTTTGTTAAGGGAGAACAAGTAGAGATTGCATCTCAAAGGTTTTAAAAACACATTGTCTGATACACAATGATATTGCTTCACATGAATTATTTATTACCTACAGTGAGACTTTCAAAGTGTTTTTTACACATCCATAACACTTGCACAGTGTTTTCTATCTGTAATCTTGCTAAAGCTTGTTTTTTACACTGTGTAAGTTCTGATAGTGAGAGCAGGATTGTAGTATACTTTCGTTTACATGCTGTTGAACTTCTGAATTGTGTACACTCTGCAGAAGACTGACTTGAGAAAAAAAAGGTTTCTCTGTCAATGTACTGAGAATATTTTCCCTTTCTGTGAATATGTTGATGCCTATTGAATTATAAGTATTGGCAAATTTTTTGATTAAATTTATTTTTTTAAATATTGTTCATATAGTTGAGAGACATGCTTGCCCATTTGGGTCTCCAATTAGGGTGTTGAGGGTATGGGTATGGAGGAAGGTGGATGGGATAGATGGTTCATTTTTTTTTTCCTCCCATGTCTTCAGGGCAGAAGGGGAGTGGGCCAATTTGCTGTCAAATTACACCTGCATCCGGGGATATCAGGCAGACCTTCAGTGATGTCTTAGAGACCCTGATGTGGGAAGAAGATTCCAAGGGTGGTACTTGAGTGGTTTTGTTTCACCAGGGTTGAGAAAATCTGTTGGCTGACCACATCTATTTTAGTGCATTGCTAGGCCCAGGCACATGTTGCAAAGCTTGGCCAGGAGAATGATTCAACTTGTTCTGCTTTCCATCCTCTGACAAGGCCCTCCACGTCTCTGCAGGCCTAGATAAGCTGTCTGTCCGGGACATGCATATCCATTGCATACACATCAGCATCTGAAGAGGCCCACTCTCAGCAAACACACTCTAAGCTTGTACTACATACACTGTGATCTTCTCTATGGCTGGGGTTTGAGTCCAGGCATGTAACTTGGGGAGTCCCCCCAAAAACCTCTCCTGGGGTGATCTCAAATTTGACTTCTATGTGTGCCAGCCAGTGCAGGTTCAGGGTCTGTCACTTGTACCAGCCAATGTACACACCAATGTACATTGCTCAGTTCTACCCCCAGCCCCATCTCACATGTAAACCGATAGGTGATGTGGTCTAGCCCAGCCCAGCCCAGTCTGCCATGCAAGTGGCTGCTGAGGCCTGGTTGGGCGACTCTAATAACCGCCACTGGTCCATCCCCAGCCTTGGTTTTTGCGTGTGGCAGCCTCTGCTGCTGCCTGACCCGACCAAGCCCACATCTCATCCTACTCTAGTGTATATACAACGTGCCTTTGCCAACCTGGCCCACCTCCAGCCCTGGCTCTCATGATTACTAGTGTGAACTGTAACCTAGCATGGCAGTGCCCACAGTACCCTTTCCAGGCCCACTCCCAGCCCCAAATCTTGCCCCTACCTGGGAGTACTGCAGTCCAACCTGTCATGACTCGTACCAAGTTCTGGCACTTAGTAGCATGTGCTATAGCCTAGCCTGGCTGGCGCACCTGCAGCCTAACTCACTGCTAGTCCCAGCTCTCATGCTTAATAGTGGCCTGGCGGCGCGGCCTAGCAGCTAAAGTCCTTGCCTTGAAAGTGCCGGGATCCCATATGGGCGCCGGTTCTAATCCCAGCAGCTCCACTTCCCATCCAGCTCCCTGCTTGTGGCTTGGGAAAGCAGTTGAGGACGGCCCAATGCATTGGGACACTGCACCCACGTGGGAGACCCAGAAGAGGTTCCTGGTTCCCGGCATCGGATCAGCGCGCACCGGCCCGTTGCGGCTCACTTGGGGAGTGAATCATCGGACGGAAGATCTTCCTCTCTGTTTCTCCTCCTCTCTGTATATCTGACTTTGTAATAAAATAAATAAATCTTTAAAAAAAAATAGTGGAAATAGTAGTCCAGCAAAGGATTGTTCGAAGTTTCCCTACCAGGCCTGCTCCTAGTTCTGGGTCTTGAGCATGCCAGGGAGTGCTGTGACCCTTTCTAAGATGGCCCACCCCCCAGGCTTAGCATTCACTAGCGGGTGCTACAACCTGGCTCAGCCCACCCTACCCCCAGTCTAGTTCTCACTGGTAGGTGCAGCAGCCTAACCCAGGCTGGCTCACCCCTAGCCCTCATATGACCTGATAGTGGTTGCATTCTAGTCAGCGTGGTCTGCACTGTAACCTGGATCTTGCTTGTGCCAGTGTATGCCACAGATTGGCCCAGCCTAGTCTACATCCAGACCTGGCTCACGCATGTGCTGATGGGTGCTGTAGCCCAGCCTGGCTTGGCCTGGCCCACCACCTGCCTTGGCTCTCTCATGCTCATCAGTGGAAGCTGCAGCCTAGCAAGGGAATGCTGCAACCTAGCAAGGGAATTCTCCAAGTTCCCCTACAAGGCTTGCTCCTAACCTTGGGTCTTTTGTGTTCCTGCAGATGCTGCAGCCCAGCCAAATATGGGCTGTCTTCAATCCTAGCATACACCAGTGGATATTATGACCTAGTGTGACAGGCCCACATCCATTCTGGCTTGCCAGTGGGTACTACAGCCTAGCCCAGCCTGGCCCAACCCCCACATCCAGCTCACATGTGAACCAGTGGGTGCCATGGCCTAGCCTTGCCTGTCAACACCAATTCCAGCTGTTGTGAGTACGAGCAAGTGTTGAAGCCTAGCCAAGGCTGACCTTCCTAAAAACTCAATTTATACACATTCTAATGGTTGCTGCAGCCTTGCCCAGCCTAGGCTGCCCTCAACTGTTCTTCAGCCCAAGAACCATGGTTTCAAGCTGGTGAGGAATGTCTGCTTTATTATTCACAAGTTACAAGTTTTAAAGGTCAGGGAAGGGCAGAGCAGGAGGGTGTCTTCTGGCAGTCCCCCATCCACCAAAGATGCTGTAATTGGCTATAAGGCACGTCTGTTCCCCTTAACCTTTAATCATGTCAGAAGTCACAATCCACATGCATTCCCTTTGACTTTCTAGTCATGTCAGCTGTCACATTCTGCATGCAGGGCTGGAAGCTGTGCCTCAGGTCATGGACAGGTATGTGGTGAGCCATGCCTACCAGGTAGCAGGCAGGAGCCTGGGGTGATTGCCCATAAACTCTAGCTCTCACACTCACCAGTAGGACTGTAGCATAATGGAGGAGTACCTAGAGTTCTGTTACCAGGTCCCTTTCCAGTCCCCGATCTTGCTCATTCTGGCAGGTGCATGCTGATGATTGCTGCAGTCTTGCCCAGCCTGGGCTGCCCCCACCTCTAGCTCTCATGTTCACCAAAAGGAGCCATAGCTTAGCACAGGAGTAGCTGGTGTTCCCTTCCTAGTCTGTGATCTTGGACATGATGGAGGGTATTTCACCCCAACCTGGTATGGCCTGTAGTCTAAGCTTTTGCTGGCAGGTGTTGCAGCCTAGCATACCTGGGCATGGCCCACAGTATGTCCAGGTTCTGGTTCTTATGTGTGTTAGCTTCATCCTACCTGGTATGACAAGAGATCCAGCACACACAAATTCTGACAAGTGCTGCAGCCCTGCCTGGCCTGGTCAGCCTTTATTTAACCCTGGCTCTTGTGTTCCCCACTGGGAACTATGGCCTAGCAGGGGAGTTCCGCAAGTTCTCCTATCAGCCCTGCTCCCAGGCCTGAATCATACTTGTGCTGGAAATTGCCATGGCACTGCTTGGCCTGGTGTGACTTCAGTCCTTGCCTTTGTGTATGCTAGCAGGTGCTGCAGCCTGGTCCAGTCAGACTCCCTTCTAGCCCTGGCTCCCACCAGTGTCAGATGAGTTCTGTGGTCCAGTCTGGCTCAACTGGTCAACACTTCCAGCTCTCCATATAAGCTAGACCCACCGAGGTGAACTCATAAATCCCATACAGAATCATCCCCTGGTATTCTAGTGGGTGCTGTGGCCAGCCTGACATAGCCCAAACTGTCCCGTGTGTAGATTAAAATAGGCGTGGGTTGTGGGTTCCGTACAGGTTATGATGAAGTCAGCACAACTGTAGACAGAAACTGAAGGTTGGGAACTATGCTAAGACGTAATTGGGGTTTCTGAAAACAGAAACACGGATGCCTAGATATGTAAGGAACAGCAAAAGGTGCTCTTTCCATTTGCTTTCTTGAAACTTCAGTTATTCAAAATCTCCTACAAATATTTATTGTTGGTTTATAGGGATATATATGACTACTTGATGTGAGCTCACAGCAGATTAAAAGAAAAAACAAGCAAACAAACAAAAAACCCACAGAAAACCTGATTCTTGCTTCCAGACAAATGGTCAAAGAGTGGAACACCAGTGTAGTTATTACAGTGAGACCAGAGGCCAGCCAGAGTGGATGGGTGACTGTGATAATCCAAACCAAGACTGTTTTAGAGCTGCTATAACCAAGAACACTGACAGTTGATACAAGCTGAGGATAGAATTTGGATATCCTTATTATCATCCTAGTGTCATATCTTTGAGTAAGAAATATCTGTTGGTATGACAGCCTTCATCACTCTCTAGTTATTTACTTCCCTAACTGAAAAAGGTGTAACTTGTCTATTCAGGGAATTTGTAGAATAGCAATAGGTCTAGATAACTTTTTTTTTAAAGACTTATTTACTTTTTATTGGAAAGTCGGATATACAGAGAGGAGGAGAGACAGTAAGATCTTCCGTTCCCAGGTTGATTCCCCAAGTGACCACAATGGCTGGGGCTGAGCCAATGTAAAGCCAGGAGCCAGGAGCTTGTTCTGGATCTCCCATGGGGATTCAGGGTCCCAAGGCCTTAAGTCATTCTCTGCTGCTTTCCCAGGCCACAAGCAGGGAGCTGGATGGGAAGCAGGGCTGCCAGAACATGAACTGGCACCAATGTGGGAACTTGGGTATGTAAGGTGAGGACTTTAGCCACTAGGCTACCACACCAGGCCCTAGGTAACTCTGTTTTGCTGCAAGTGCACAAATTTTGTTACTAGAAGCCTGGTATGACTCTGTAGGGAAGCCTGTGCTCTGTGACAAATTTAATTCAGTGGAGAGTCAGTAAACCCACTTGGTGAGCAGACATTCTAACCCAAAAATAGATGTCAGTTTTAAACGATCACTTCCCCCAAATTATTATCAATTAGCCCTTTGATTATGTTTGTTTGCAATAAATGTGATAGTTGGTTATCATGGAATTTCAAAAGAAATAACACTTAGCAATGAATAGAAAACAAGTGAAGGTATTCTGTTACTCTTTAGTTACATTTTCCGTATTTCTCAAATTGGACATCAGCACCAAATTCCCTAAAGGGGAGAGAAATGAAGGAAGATTATCATTATAAGGAAAGTGAGAATTATTCTTGAATGTACTCTCTGTTATTTTTTATATCCTAAAAATCAATTGCTTTGCAATTTCCTTTAAAAATGGACCTTATTTCTGTTCCTATTTGTCACCAGTGCAGTTTTGTACATCTTATGTGTTAATTCTCCAAAAAGTGTTCTGTCATCTTGGAACCTATTCCTGTTTCACTCAGTACTCTTCCTTCCAGCATAGGAACACACCAAGAGGTAAATGACAACCAGAGCAGTGATCCTGTACATAATTCCCTCTCTGCTCAAAGCGTCTGAGCATCGGACAGCTCTGCGCATAGGAAATCTCTACCTCACCCCAGCATGTAGGCTTCATGTAGACTGGCTTCTTTTTGACTTTCCACCCTTGCAGATTATACTATACTCCCTGTGTTATTTCTCAGTTCCAGCTGACTCCCCAGTGCACCATGTAGATTAACTATCAATTTTCCTTTATGAATTTGTTTTCTTTAAAAGTTTTAACTTCTCTGTGTTTAAGAAATACCCCACGCTAGCTGTAGATTCAACTGTGTGTGTGTGTATATGTGTGTGTGTGTGTGTGTGTGTGTGTGTGTGTGTATCATATATGATTCACATATTACTCTTGTGGTCCAGATAAATGCTTGGGGATAAATGGTTAGTAGAAACATAAAGAAGCAATGTAAACCACCTCCACCACCAAGGAGAGATTTGAAACTTCAGTTACCTGGAATGCCTGAACTTTACATGAATAGGAAGCTACTACAGGGAAGCTGGTGTTTATTTTTATTGCCTCTGAAAATCTGTATTTTTATTTTATTTTATTTATTGATTTATTTTTAGATTAAATGTGATTTCTAAATCAACCATCTAAAGCTTATTTAAAAACTACTTTTATTCTCATCAACTGTTACACAAATTTGTCAACTTGGACTGCATTTGCAAATTCTTGAGGAGTTTGAGCTTTGTTTCATAAAAATCTATATTCTTGGTACCTTTTAGCAGAGTCCTACACTGAGAAAGTATACGAGATTCCCTTTGTTTTAACTGTGGCCAAGAATTACATTCTTCAGTATTTTTTGGAGGGTATCTGTTATTCATAAATGGGAGGTCTGTTTCTGGATTGTGAGTACAATTTGCCAAGTTTATTCTTTCAAGCCTCACCATGAGCTGAGACTGAGGAATTACCACTCATCAATCAAAACAGCATCAAGACTTCTTTTTTACCTCAAAACAAAGAAATGGCATGAAAGTTAAATTTATATTTGCATGTTAGAAGGAGAATTAAAATGAATATAGTGTTCAGTGTACCACTTCTGCATGGACTCAGTTTCCTGTGTTGGAGAGTAGGATCTTTGGTTTTGAACACTATTCATGTTGGCTACTAAGTCATGTAGTTTCTCATTTTCAAATAACGGGGAACCTCATTTGTGTTTAGAGTTAAGAATGACAACTAGAGTGATAGTGGTACATCTGTCAGAGTTAAAATATAAATTGAATGAAAGGAACAGAAGGAGGAAGAATTAATGTATCAGAATTTCCAGTTCCTGAGAGATAATCTAGGAAAAGGTAAAGAAAGAATTAGAGAGGGATGCAGGCAGAGTGGAAGGGAAATGCTTCTTCCTTCTCTTCCCCACTTCTGCCAGAATATGAGGCATGATCTTTAAGGTGGTGAGACTGTTCTGTCCAATCATTCCTCGGTGAGGATGAAGTGAATCTCAGAATTATATGCCAGAACTGCCTGTTCTCTGTAACTTTCAGGAGGTTAGGCCATTGTGAGTAAATTCTTACACTGTTCTTGTTAACGATGAGTGTCCAAGTACCAGATAGTGTATATGTCGTGGGGGAGGGGGCGCTTACATAAAACAACTGAATAGTTTCAAATCTATTGTCTAATTAGCTGCTTTCTAAGAAATCAATAGAAACTGCTTTAAAAAAGAATGGGTATAATTTAAATATTCTACATAGTCTGGTAAGATTCGTGAATTCTCATTCACCTTTCTGTGAAGACAGTGATAGGGACTTGGCTATTTTATATTTTTTTAGCTCTTGTTGTTTCTTCTAAAAGATATTTCAGGGCCCGGCACAGTAGCCTAGTGGCTAAAGTACTTGCCTTGCATGCCCGTAATACAATATGGGCACCAATTCATGTCCTGGCTGCTCCACTTTCCTTCCAGCTCCCTGTTTGTGGCCTGGGAATATAGTCAAGGACAGTCCAAAGGCCCTGGGACCCTGCACCTGCATGGGAAACCTGGAAGAAGCTCCTGGCTCCTGGTTTTGGATCAGCTTAGTTCTGGTTGTTGCAGTCACTTGGGGAGTGGACCAGTGGATGGGAGATCTCTCTGTTTCCTCTCTCTCTCTGAGATTCTGATTTTCCAATAGAGATGGGTATGTATCCCCTTATTCCAGCTTCTACACCCCGTCTCAATCTATGCTTAGCATAAATTCTCATGAGATACTAACATCATGCTGGAAGCTCGCGAGAACTACTTTCAAAGAAAGTTGTGTAGTTGACATGAAGAGTATAGTGTTCTTGATGTGAGTACTCTTCTTGAGCCTGCCCTTTAGTATATGCTAACATGTCATGAATGGTGAATATCTGTTTTCATTGTATCTGGAGCCATTCAGTCTAAGTTCACTTCTAGGGGTGAGGGCTGGAGAGAATGATTGAGATGAGCTTTGCAGGTAGGTGCTCAGTGCCCTCATGATCCGCACAAGAAAAAGTCTGGATTCCACGTCTTTGGTTAGCTTCCCTGCTTGTTGAGCTGTCATACATATTATCATTTGTTGCGGCTAGTAGAATTAAGTATTGCTTATGCTAATCCACAGGGAGAAGAGTACTGGAAATTCTCTCTCGTATCTCCAAATTTGTGTATTTTCATTGTAATAAATAGGTACAAGTAATATAACCGCTGTTCTGAGTTTCATGAGGCCTTCTAGTGAATTATCAAACCTGAGAGTAGTCTTGGGACAGCACTTTCTCTGCCCGCCTGCCTCTCTCCCCCAAAGATCTCACAACTTGTGAAAGAGTAATTGCCAGTACACAGGCTTATTCATAAAAGCATTTAAATGAAACTAACATATTTCACGTGGAATGTTACTGATTTTTTAAAATCTGAATTTCCTGGTGGATTTATTTGAAAAAGAACAGTATCACAGTTGTTAGCATTTTATTTAGGCAAGAAAACATAACCACCTTGTTACACATGTATGATAATGTTTGTGCTAATATCCCTATCTAGGTCTTCATCTACACCTTCATCTGTACTTACTGCTTTATCTTCATCTCTGTCTATATCTGTATCTGTTAATATTTATCAAATGACAGGCTTGTCAATGAGACTTGTAAAAAATTTGAATGATTTTCATAATAATGGCCTTTCATGTATTGTTTGAATATAACATATAGACTTTCTATAAATACTATTTCTGTGTAACCCTCGCAGAACTTCATGTAAACTTTTTGTTTTCAAAATATGTCTACTTTTGAAATGTTAACTAAACTTACAGCATTTTTCACTGTCCATATAGTCTGCCCATAATATTTTTTTTTATTTAGAAAAATGCACTTGTTACTTTTACTTATTTGAGGGATGAAGAAGTAGTGACAGTCAGATGGTCAAACAGATAGACTTCCTACTGCAGTAGTTCACCCCCTAAAAACTGGTTACATCCTAGACCGCACTGACTGGGAGCCAAGAATTCAAATTCTCCCACATGAGTGGCAGAAGGCCCAGCCACTTGCTGCTTTTGATGTGAACTGTAGCAGAAAGCCAAAATTAGAAACTGGAGCAGGACTTAAAGTCAGGTACTTGGATACTGAATGCAGGCAACAAATATTACGGCAGCCTCTGTGCCGTGTTCTTATGCCTACACCCAATCTTTTTCATAAAGAACAGGCTATTTTTTGATGGTACGCATTAGTAAAATCTAATTCCTTGGTTTTTGTTTTTTGGAACTTCTGTGAAATTCCATAGGGGAAAATATAGTAATGGTGTTTTATTTTTACTTACCACTTGTCAATGCAGAAAAAACACTCATTCTGATAAATATGGTTGTTTTTAGCACACACGTATGCTGTCACATTAGGACAGTCGGCTTCATAAAAAGGTTCCAGTGGTTGATATAAATGGCATGGAGGCTGCAAATACCATGGAAATAATGAATATTTATACTCTTTCTTCTATGCCTTGCTTGTCACTTCTGTCACAGATAGAACTATTCACTGATGTTTTTCATGAATTTCTTATACTCTGAGTGTCCACCAGAAAAGTTTTTGCTTTTGTTTTCCTGACTGTAGTGTATGCACCCATCCCTGGCACCTCTTAAATTCATACTATAATGGCATCCATGCTGAACTCCAAATATGAAGTTTTCATTCTCCCATCCCAGTCACTCTAGGACATTTGTGAGGGAAAGAGAGATGTGTTTGTTTATGAATTTCTAGACAACTGAGCTCAAGTGTGATTGGGATGTGATTGGGAAGAATGAAGATTCAGTATTGAGACTGTGGATATGTTTTAGAGTTACCAGAATCAACTTTATGAGTAAGTGACAGGTGTTAATTTACTTAATACTTAGAAATATACTAACTCAGTGTATCTTATTTGACCTTATGTATTTATTTTGTTAAAATGTATTCCTATATTATGGTACTTTTGCTGCAGGATGGCATCTAAGCCAGAGAAGTTAAGCTACATGCCAGAGTCCACAACAAAACCTTCTCTTCCCTCTTACTTGCATTAAATTTCACATCAGTCATATCCAGAAATTGATCATTATTATATAGAGTATCTGGAATGAAAAATACAAATTTACCTTAGGCCATTTGGAAATGTCATGTGGTCTGAGAATGCCTGCAATTAAAGCACAAACAATAAATTAAAGGATAAATAATCATTTTACCATGGGTACAAATTTACTTACTGAAGCCACTGATTAAATAGAGAAATATGATTTAATTACACACTTGCTCATAAGTTTACAAAATAATTTTGAAGTTCTTACTATGATTTTTCTATTTAATTGAAAAGAGTAAACACTATTTTGTGGTTCAATGCATAAATTCACTGCATTACTAGACTTGTCTCTGATTGCTTCTTCATTATAATTGCAGGTAATTATACTCATTTTTAGTTATATTGTAAAAATTAAATATAATGTAGTAAGTAATGTGCTAGGCTACTTCCTAGGAAGGCATTTCACTTAAAAGAGCACAGTGATGACAGGAAAACGGGAGGTTGGGTGGATGTTGTGGCATGTGTGTTTAACTGCCACATGTCATGCCCACATCCCATATTTGATTGTCTGGAATCAAGTCCCAGCTATACTTCCATTCACCTTCCTTCTAATGCACCCAGAAGGCAGCAGATGATGGCCCAAGTATTTGGGTTCCTACCACCCATGAAAGAGTCCCAGGTGGAGTTCTAGGCTTGCAGTTTTGATCCGGGCCTAACCCTAGATGAAGGAGTTCATTGGCTTTTAGGAGACTGATTTTATGGGGTAGGGATTTGGGTGTTTGATGGGGACAGAGAGGCTGTGGGAGAATGAAACAAGTAGTGGTCTATTGTAGTTTGGCTGTTACCTTCCTCCCATTGTTAAATATTTAAAACATTAGACAATATTAGCATGTTCCCAAAGTTAGAATTTCCAGTCATTTATAAAGCATTTACTGTGTAATGTTTATTTAACAGAAAATATGGAAATGCAAAAGAAGATATACTGTAGCATCCACTAGAGTGTAACATATCTGCCAGTATACTGATTTTCTTTTGCTGTAGTAAGGGATTGTAACAAATTTAATGACTTAAAAATGACATGTGCACTATCTTACAGTTATAGAAGTGAGACACCCTAAAAGGATGTGTTCCTTCTGGAGTTTCTGGGACAGAATAATTTCCTTACTTTTTCATCTTCTACAGGACACCTGAGTTCCCTTGATCCATGGCCCATTCTCTCATTATTCCAGTCTCTGTTCCTTCTCTGACTGCTGTCTGCCTGCTGTTCTCTTGTAAAAATCTCTGTGACTATATTATTCTTACCCCAGTAACCTGGAATATTCTATCAATCACAAGACTTGTAATCACACACAGAAAATATTTTTCCCATAGAAAATAAAATTTTCAAAATTTCTTTTGATTGGGATTTAGAAGATATTTTAAGAGGCTATTATTTAACACAGAATACCAGGTAACATCAGTTTTATCACCAAATTACTCATACACGCATATAATCTAAGCATGAGTCTTGTTAAAGTTTTTGTTTCTCAATGGCTTATTTTCTGTTATTGTCATTTAAAGAACCTGGTAAAACCTGGTTGAAAACTCATATCTTTTTGGCATTCTGATATGAAATGCCGGTGATGGTGAGTGGAACATTTACCTTCATGCTACAGTCATTGCCCAGGAAAATACCTTTTAGTGAGACTTGAATCTGATTACCAAACTCAAAGAAAAATTCAGACAGCATATTGTTATGGTGAAAACAGTACATATTTGTTGTGCTCTAGAGGGTTACTTTTGAATTAACAAATTAGAAAATGGAGTAAGAATCCACAATAGAGAAAACAAGCTTGAGTTTTCCACTTAGGAAAGTTTTGTGTGTATGTGTGTGTATTTCATTTATTTATATATTAAAATAATATTTATATTATATAACTTATATTGTTTATATTTTATATTAAAACAATACATAATAAATATGTTATATTTATATAATTATTTCTATTTTAGTATATATTATATGACACATTATTATATATTATGATTATCCTATATCACATACAATATAATATACATTATCTTATGTGTCATATGATATATTGTTTATATTCATATTTTGTTATTTCTATATTGTATAATAAATATATTTTATATCTATATTATATGGTATATAATGATATGTTATAAAACATTTATATATTATATGTGATATATATGTATATGGTTCATTTATTTTTTTGTGTATAAAAGGTTCATTTATTTATTTGAAGGAGAGAGAGAGTTGGATTAATTTCTATCTGCTGGTTCATTCCCAACTGACCACAACAGCAAAATCTGGGCCAAGCTGAAGCCAAGAGCTGAGAATTTCATCCTGGGCTCCCTTTACATGAGTGGTAGGGACCGAAGCACTTTCCGCTGTTCCTAGGCACATTAACAGGGAGGAGATCAGAAGCAGAGGAACTGGAACTTGAACTGGCTCTCTGATACGGGATGCTAGTAATGTAAGTTGATCATTTATCTGCTGTGCTACAGTGACTTTCCAGAAAAATGCCTTGTAGGGATAATTGAATCTGATGAAGAAGCTCAAAAACATATTTAACCAAAATCATTCCCCGTCCAATATTACAGAAAACTTTTTTTTCCCTCTCCTGTAACTTCAGGGAGATCAGATGTTTAGTCTTCCTAAATTGACGGATTGCTCACCTGAAAAAACAGTATGTGCCAAAGCAGAGTATACCAGGAAAAATAATGATCTTTGGAGAAAGGCAGCCATTTGATTTCATCTGGTATCCTTCTTTCATGAAACCTGCAAAAATGCCCAAGACAGTTTAGTCCTAATTTCCGACAGAACTGGCTTTCCAAGCCAGCTTTCCAGCTTCCCGTGGAGTTGGCTTTGGCAGTCTCACAATGGCCCGAAAGATGTCTCTATTCTCTAGAAGGGAAGAAAAATACCTTTTCCCCCCTGCCAATCACAAGTTTATGTACATCACAGTTCTGGCTTAGAAGAAAAATGGACCTCAGGACTCTCATTTTAGCTGACCCCAAATATGTTACCTATCAGTAAATTTGTTTTACTCTTTATTGTTTGAGACACTCTTGTGATTGACTGTAGACATGCCATATATTCATAAGAATCCTAGGGTAATAAATGTGAATTGAAGGTTGTCCCTCATATTCAGACACATGACACCCTGTAATACAAGCCGTTTGATTTTCTGAAATAGATAAGTTTTTCCCACACTGATATCTTTCATTTCCTGGTTACTCTTTGTTGGGCTAGTTACATGAACACAAATATAAAGAAGGAATTGCAAATGGAATTATTAGTCCTGGGAAATACCAATTATTTGTGGTACCATTCCTGATAAAAGAATCAGTACACACACACACACAGAAACTACAGAAATTTGTGGAAAATGGAATCATTTCTTTTTATGCAAAATATTTTGAAATTCACATGTAATATTTTCATAACAGTTTTTTGTTAACTTTCTGGCCTTGAATTTATGTATTAAAATGCATAAGACACTAGAAACTATGGAGTTGGAGTCAGAAATTAGAAGTCCTAGATTCAGCATCTCCTATATATGTGAGTCTCAGAAAAATATTTTTAGAATATTGAAAGGATCAATTGGTATTAGTATGAGGTTAATTATATTAAATTGGCAATTTATTCAGTTCAAATTTTGCTTGTAGGGATGAGAATATTAGACTCAGGGAAAATAAAAAACTATTCAATTCCATTTCTTCAGCTTAACCATGCTCTAGCAAATTTATTGTACTCTTTTCCAGATTCTAACAGGTGTGCATGTAGAGAAATGATTCAGAACCACACTAAGGCAGAAGCTCCCCTTACTTTCACAAGCAAAGGAAACAAAAGGAAAGTGTTAGGGGGAAGCAAAACTCACTGTTGGTGATGACATCTTCCAGTGATGGGAGAGATCACTAATGTGGAAGGCAAAGAGAAGTTATCTGAATAAAGTGATTAAACCTTGAGGTCACAACTTATGTTGAGAGGAGTTGCTGGTTTGAATTCCTTTGGCCAGGGATGTGTGGAGCACAGTAGCAGTCTCCCTACTTAGATCACTGATGCTTAGTAGCATGAACTGTCTCAAAGGGCTGTTTCTGACTTTGATCTTTCAATAGTGCCTGATGTTTCATGCACCAGTAGGCTGGGACAGACTTGAAGGCTATGTGCATAGATTTCTACTTGTGGATCATGAGGACAAGAAGTACTGGTGTCTACAAAGCAAACTGATGACCCACCGTGTTCCAGAACATTTGGTGAATTTTGATTTAAGTAGATACTGGTCTTTGCAGATGCCTCTACCTCTATTTCTCAGAAGTCTTACGTGTTTTATATTTCTTGGGTATCATTTTTTGGTCTGGAAAATAACAATATTCCAAATAATAATCTTTGCAAGACCTGTGCCTCCCATTGTTCCATTTATTGCCTTGCGCCATGTCTCAACTCTGACAAGTCTGAAAATTGACCTAAAATTCAACCTCACAGACTTTAAATTACTCTGTGTTGTTAGTAGTCTTGTTGTTTTGTGTTCTTGCCCCAAACTGAAACCCAGGTCTGACATTTATATATAGCTTCTTTATTATGTCCACCCTCTCTCGACACTCTGCCCTTTAATCTCCTCTTTCTTCCAAGTGTCCTTCCAAGTGTGTTTTAGAATCATTGTTTCTAATCCACCAGAACATAACTCTCTTGAAATCTTGATTGTGGCCATAAGTTTGGAAAAAGTAACAACATTAAATATAGGATTTATGCCCATGAATGTCCTTCTTTCTGACTTGCAGGTTAATTTTGCTGTTTTAGTTGTGTGTAGACATTTCAAGAATGGTCTAAAGCACTGACATAAACTTATCTCCTACTTAAGTTCTCCAATAGTTCTTAGTTGCTTGTATTTTGGGGATATTTGTGCTGCAACTTGGATATGGAAAAAGGAACATTTCAGTTTGTGTAACTAAAGTCAGCCTGGTAAAGTTATTCTGCCTTCCTCCTTAACCTTAAATACATTATTGCTGAGTGAAAGAAAGCAGTCTGAAAAACTAAGCACTATATGATATTCCAAAAAAAGGAAGTACTGTGGAAACCATAAAAGGCCCATTGGCCACCAGGGATGGAAACAGGAGGAATATGGATACACAGGGCACAGAGTAGCCACTCTAACAAATGTGATATAATATTCATTAGGATTTTAATGCATATTGCCCTTAATCTACTTAATATAGAGTATTTTTCATGTAACTATCTTTATATGTGTTAGAGAATATTTTTCATATCTTGTCATGTTTTGAACAGAATCATTTGTTTTCTTGATAAGTTGAACTCTTTTATATTTTGAATATTAGCCCCTTATCAGATATGTGATTTGCAAGTGTTTGCTCACACTCCCTAGGTTGTCTTCCTCCCTTTGTTAGTTGTTTCTTTTGCCATGCAAAATCATTTTAAGTTGATGCAAAACCATATAATTCTCACCATTACAAGCCTCTACACATAGTGTCAATAGATGATTTTACAAGAGTATTTATCAATTCTGTTTTACTTGCTAAGTTATCCTTATCCATTTGAAAGGCAGAGAGACAAAGAGACAGAGAGAGAGACACACACACAGGGAAAACTCCTTATCACTCCACCAATGCCTGTAACACCCACTAGACCAGGCAGAACCTGGGAACAAAGGGTTCAGTCTGGGTCTCCCATACAGATGACAGGAACTCATGAACTTGATCCATCCCTTGTGGCCTGCAATTGTCTGCGCTGGCAGGAGGCTAGAATCTGAAGAGGAGTGGAGACTAAAACCCAGGCATTCTCATGTTGGGAGAGGCATTGCAAGTGAAATCCTAGTACCTTGTGCATCCCAAGTGACTTCCTAGCAGCTGACCCATTCCACCCCCCCCCCCCGATTTTCTCACAGCTTTCACCTACTCCTCATTTCCTCAGTCCATAGTGTATGTCATATTGATAGACACAGCCAAGCATAGGAGAGCAGTTTGGAGACATGGACAGAGGTGTGTAGGCGCTGTAGTAGTAAAGATACTGTCTAGACAAAGTCACTTCCTTCCATTGGCTCAGTTTGTGACCCAAGCCTAATTCAGGTGTGTTATGGATATAATGATAAAGAAAGAAAGCTTAAGACACTCAAGGAATGGAAGTAAAGAGTGAAATGATTTAGAAGGGATCAGGCAATGCAATATTACTATTTGTGTGTCATATAAGGGAACTTGAAAATTTTGATGGAAAACTGATTTTTAAGATTATTTGGGCATAAACATTTTGAATACCTTACATAAATTTTTCTTATAGTGCTTTTTTTATGAAGTTTTTCTTGACTCCTTCTATATATGTATTCTTTAAAATGGTACCAGATAAAGCTTATGTTTTACTTCCACTCTTACAAACTTTTGGAATATCCTAATATTGTACTATTGGGCTCGTCATATCAGGATGTTATCTAGATATTAGCAGGAAAGGAAAAATGAGGATCAGAATTTTGACTATTTTCTAGTCCTTATTCATAACCTACAAAGTGCCTACATTACAATAAGCCAAAGGAATGGCACGAGAGTTACTGCCTTCATGATTCTTAGAATTTTACTAAAAGCAAGCTACAATTTTTTAGTAGTTCAGCATTATTCCAATTAATGTATATCTGTTAGGTCTTTAAAGTACCATTAGAAACCTAACTTTATTAAATTACTACTTATTTTGGTTTATCAAACAAAGAAATTGATAAAATTTAGTTTTGTAGAAGTAAAGTAGTAAGAAAACAAGGCAAGCAATATGCAACAATCCAGGAGGTAGAAAGACCATCAGCCAGGAAATGTGGCAGTTGATAATCTTATCGTGTGTGGGATTGATATCAGAAGAACAGAAGGAATTTATTCCACATAAGATAGCAAACAAATAGAACACTTTATTCTGTTTGCCTGAGTTAAACAGGAATGATCAAAGGCCTACTGTTAAAAGATAACTGAGTCCTTAACCAAAGGGTACTTTTATTAGGGAGAAATATTTGGCTTTTTTCTGTTTCTTAGAGGGCAGAAAAGGCATGTTCTCAGAACCTAAAAAAAAATGTCAGCATAGAAGTATGATATCCCGCAGGAAGAGATGGAAACTTTACAGTCAGAAATTACTCAATTCTTATATATTCATAATGGGGCTTTTATGTTTTGATTGCAGCCCATCTTATAAAATACATTTTAAGTTGCATTTTAAGTTGCACAAATAGATGCAAAAACATATCTTAAAATTTTTAACACAGGGCCCGGCGGTGTGGCCTAGCGGCTAAAGTCCTCGCCTTGAAAGCCCCGGGATCCCATATGGGCGCCGGTTCTAATCCCGGCAGCTCCACTTCCCATCCAGCTCCCTGCTTGAGGCCTGGGAAAGCAGTCGAGGATGCCCCCGCGTGGGAGACCCAGAGGAGGTTCCTGGTTCCCGGCTTCGGATCGGCGCGCACCGGCCGTTGCGGCTCACTTGGGGAGTGAAACATCGGATGGAAGATCTTCCTCTCTGTCTCTCCTCCTCTCTGTATATCCGGCTTGCCAATAATAAATCTTTAAAAAAAAAAAAAAACAATTTTTTAACACAATTGTAATCATGCTTTGTGATACATTATGTTTTCTATTTTACTTTTTTTGTGGTTTTTTGCTTCACCGTATACTTTATAACCTGATTTGACTTCACAACTTGTTAATGCATCAGGGTCTGTAATATAAAATGTGTTAGACTGCTTTTGAGAGTTAATAATTGAATTTTGCAAATGTGTGTGTGTGTGTCCACATGTGCATGTTAATTTCTGCCCTGTTTGGTGTCACTCTGATTTTAAAGTATTGCAAAGGACATTTCTTCCAGTTAGGCCCCTTTGGGTCTCTTCCCCCAACCCCCTCCTCGAATTTGTAGGATGTTATTGGTGCATGGAGAGTCCAAAAGGAGAAAAAAAAAAAAGCCACAACATGGAAAGATAAAGCTAAGTCAAAGGCAAGAGGTACAAGATTAACTGTGTGAATATATCCATTCATTAGCTTTATTTGCATAGGATCTTTTGTTTTTCACTCTGAGAAGCTATACACGAACTCATATGCTGAAGTTGTAACTTTCCTTTTGAAGAGAAGAGAGAGAAAGAAAGAGAAAGATCTTCCATTCACTGCTTTAGTCATTAAATGGCTACAATAACCATTAGATACCAAGTATTTCTCTCTCTGCCTCTCAAATAATAATGATGATGATAATAATAATACTTTATTTTGTTGCCAAAATTTTAAAGTCTGTGACTTTTTATAATATCAGATTTCACCAAACTTTGAAGATCCGCTCATATTAGGTTAGCATTAAAAATAAATAAATAAATAAATCTCTGCTTTAGCTAAAAATCGATACTAATATAAGCTGAACTTTTTTTTCTTTTTTGATTTTCATGATGCGTTTCCATAGCCTCAGGGATTTTCTCTTACCCTCTCTCTGTTCCCACTCCTCCCAAGTGATTTCCCCTATATTATTGCAATAGAATAGTCCTCCTACAACAGTTACAAGTCCATCATTCTGCTATTTAAGAGTATCATGATGTTGTAGGTATGGACAGTGATAGAAAGCCTATCATTCTAGAGTCAAGATATACTTAAGTTTCATTAGGAGTCCATCTTTTATTCAGGAGTAGCATGTCTTCACTTCTTAGTATGGTAGTCTCTGTTATACAGTTCCTCTAGATGAATGTATGAATACACATATTTAGCTATATACTTTGCATGTAGACAGCCTTATATCAGAGGTAACATGATATAAGTCAGTACCAAAAGGACAGACTTATATCAATGAGCAGAATGTTCTCTAGTTGAAACTATATTATTACAAATGGTAGAATTTATACTTTCATTTCATGTATGACATATGGCAAGGATCCAATTCCACTTTTACTAATGCCTTTTGTCAAAAATGATCCTTTCTACTTTCTTGCACCCTTGTCGTATCTAAACTTCAGTTAATTTTTTCTTCACATTTCATAAAACTGGTATGGAACAGTGCTATAACCAAAGGTTCTTTGCTAAATATCAAGTTTAATTACATGAAAAATGCAGGTGACATGATAATGACTTGTATCTCTAATATTTGTGAAATGTGTGGGACAGAAATTTTTCTTCTGCAATTCAAAATCAAGAGATTCTGTGTTAAAATGTCTGAATAAACTGTCAAGTTTACTCTGAGGTGGGTGGGTTTGAATTAAGGATTTCAGTTTCCAAAATTGCCGGAGAAACCAGAATGTGAAGATTAGTTCAATGAAATCTTCCCTTACTTCAAATCCCACAGTGGTTTCCAGTTGACTCTGGGATGGAGACAGAATGTGCTCAACTTCTAATGTATGGCATTGCCCAGAATGGTCTCAGCCTTACTCTCTAGACTTTCTCGAATCTTCTTGGAACTGTTCACATGTATCTTGTTTTCCAGTACTGGTTGTCCTGACACTCATCTGTGAGATTTTCAAATACACCATGCTGAAGCCTCATGCACAAACCATTGATTAATATGCTGGGGATGTAACTAAACGCTGGTAAAAGGTATCCAGGTAATATCGCTTTCTGATTGAATTTGTAATGTATTTTTAACAAGATGTTCCCATTTAGGGAAATGTTTGATGGGCACACAAGAACACTCTACATTAATAATTGCAGTCTTATTACATGAATCTATATTTAACTCAAACTCAGAGATCCAATAGAATCAAATCTCTGTTAAGTCTGATATGACCTCAGAGCAGATACTTGTCTATGCAGAATTTCCCAAATGTATTCTTCCTTTTCTTGAGTTGATTCTGTTGGCTATTGTTGCACAGTAGTTAGAAATATATTACTACTTACACTTTTTTTCTATCATTGGACATTTCCAGTCTCACCCCATATTTTAGAATGCATGTGGTCAAATTTTCCCTCATGCTGAGGGAAGATCTATTGAAAAATAGGAGAAATAGTTCTTATGAGATACTTTATGACCTCCAGGAAAGACACAAAGTATCCCTGTCCCTCCTATCTGCCAGTTGGCAGCCCTTTACCCATGAAGCTCCCTACCAAGAGGCCAATCAAGGAAACTCTTGTGCTGGGTGCACTTACTTGACTGAGAAGAAAGGGTGAATAAAACACACAGTGTCTGGAGCTGTTGCCCACACACTACACTGTGCTCCACCTCCAGGTAGGTCAGGTGGCATACCTAGAGCAGCACTCTGGCTTCCAGCATTACTGTGAGAACCTTCATGTCCTTTCTTTCCAAAGTCCTGTTGTGACTTTCTGAGTAAAATCTGAGTTTCTGGTGTGTATATTTCCTTACAGGTGGAAGATTGTCTGTGACCTGACCCAGAGGATGGGGAGCATAAGCCACTGCTTTGTAAATGTTCCAGGAGACTTATCCTGGGGGTCTCTAAGTTTCTAGGAGGCCCTGTGTGCACATGATGTGTGCTTTTAATCTGGAGGTTAGGGAAGGACATCAGGGAGGAGATAAGAGAGGTGGAGTTGGATGGTGCTTTCAACTATGAGATACATTCCTGTGGCCAAGGAGCACTGATTCCTGTGCTACAAACATTCTTAAAGTTCTCTTCCACAGACTTACTACAATGCCTTTCTTCTCACCATGGATCACAGCAGTGTTTATCATTTCCTTGACATTCCCTTTTCATTCTGGTGAGTATATCTTCCAGCTCTGGGTGAAGCATTTTACATACAGTAAAAGTAGGGAACAATTGTTTGACTTATAACAATTGATTGGACAAGATTGTCTTTTAGTGTTTGCAAGCTGTCAGCTGGTGAAATAAGACAGAACATGTTTCAGATGTCTTTTTCAATTTGCAGCTGTGGATCACTTTTCTTTCATTGCCTACTTTATAGCTAAAGAAGTATTTAGACTGGGCAATTTACCTTACACTTTTATTCCTCTGGGATGAAAGATATTTACGTGTCATTTTTACTCTTATGTTCACATTCCATGATGGTTAAATGCCAAGTGTACACAATCGTATGTCTTTACACCTGGCGTTTTTTGGCAATCCATTGTTTTATGTGTTGTTTTAGATCAAGGCCTCATTTTAGAAGAGTATTCATTGATCTGTTTGTTGATAAATTATTTTCTTAAAATCCCACTCTGTTCTTGGTTTTTAGAGTAAAGTAATTATGAGGAATCAGAGCCTTCATATTGCAGTTGAATACTACTGTGTTAAATACTAATGAAAATCTTACATATTGTATGACGTGACATGTGATGGGGCTGTAATGCACTCATTGTCTTCTTTGACTGTGCTGTCTTTCAAAAAAAATGGAAAAAATATTCTATAAGAATGTGAAAGGAGGGCCCGGCGGCGTGGCCTAGCGGCTAAAGTCCTCGCCTTGAACGCCCCGGGATCCCATATGGGCGCTGGTTCTTATCCCGGCAGTTCCACTTCCCATCCAGCTCCCTGCTTGTGGCCTGGGAAAGCAGTCGAGGACGGCCTAATGCATTGGGACACTGCACCCACGTGGGAGACCTGGAAGAGGTTCCTGGTTCCCGGCATCGGATCGGCCCGTTGCGGCTCACTTGGGGAGTGAATCATCAGACGGAAGATCTTCCTCCCTGTCTCTCCTCCTCTGTGTATATCTGGCTGTAATAAAAATGAATAAATCTAAAAAAAAAAAAAAAAGAATGTGAAAGGAAAGTCAATACAGGAGAATCTAGTGTAATATTATAAGAGTAAATACTATTTTCAAACATCATGTGAATTTTTAAATTACATAGCATTCCAAGATTTGTAAATCATTTTTTGTGATTAATATTTTAATACTACCGAAACTCTCATTTTATACTTGCCTGCATAGTATCAGTACACAATTTGCATAGGTTTTTGCTACTAAATGTAGGTAATTCACAGCATAGAGTATGCTATTGTCTCCTTGTTCTTTTTCAAAATTTTTTCTTCTGTTTTTTTGTTTGTTTTTTTGTTTGTTTGTTTGTTTGCAGAACCTTCTTTTAACTATCAAACAGAATATCGCCTGGAAGTAAGTTAATACTGATTAATTATTAAGTTGGAAATGGGAAACGATAATAGAATATTTAACAACAAACTGCACAGACATCAAACAAAGAAATGTAAAAACAATAGGCTATTGAAAACCCTGCTACGTTACACTAAGGTCTATATGTTTAATTTTTCCAAAGGTATAAAACCATTTGGCTTTACTGACAAGATAAAGCTCATCAGTTTTTTAAAAATTCTGTAAGTGAGCATAAGCTATGTTGTATTCAGCATCTAATATATGTGAAAGATTGTTCAAGTAGAATCATACAGCCTAAGAAGCAAAAGGACCAATAGAAACAGTAACACAATTATAGCCTTATGGATGAATAAAGTTATAATTTTAATATACTAATATTTTACAATATTATATGTAAGAAAACAAAATGAATTACATTTCTAAACATCTAGATAAAGACCAAAGAAGTTATGGAAATTATATCTTGTAAGAGCACAGTATTAAAATGTAACTGATTAATGGAAAGCATTAAGAAATTACATGTAAAAATAGAGTTGCGTAGGGTGGTACACTTATTATTTACAAACAATACATAAATGGATAGAAATATAGTATTGAGAAAGACAAAAGAAGGATTGGTTTTATGATTTCTTGTTTCACATAATAATTCAGCACATTTGACTTGAGGATAAACTGAGGTGAGAATTAAGTGAAAGGAGATTGCTAAATTATAAAAAAATGAATTCAGTTGCATCTATTGCTTTTTAGAATTAATATTGGGTTTGTTAAGTATAGCAACAGTATTTCATGCTTAGCTGACTCATGGGTAACTCAATTTTTATTGCTAAAGTTTGAAACAAAGTATAATTATTCCATTTCTTTATCTGGAATTTTGTTTGGGAATGACGAAAAATTTTGTTGAAAACTTCTTTATCTAATAAATTCAATGATGGCTTTTTCTGTTCAATAGCCAAGCTGTCAGAGGTATTCAAACTACATTTGCACCAAAGAGTTTGATCCAGTCTGTGCAAGCAATCGCCAGACTTATGGGAATATATGCATGTTCTGCAGTGCAAAGCGGTAAGAATAGCAGATTAAGCAGCAACTCCTCAACAGAAATAGAGAGACCACCACAAACTGATAGTAAAAAAAAAAAAAAACAAAAAACATGTTTCTGATGACCTAGGAAAGACGTGTCAAAGATAGCTGTCGTATCTATTTTCGTAAAACCCACAAGAATACACTTCGACCTCTCCCTGAAGCTCTGTTTCTAAAGGTAGTTTAAAGGAAGTTTTATATTTGGCCTCTCAGTATACCTGTATTGCATAATACATGTAAATACATAAATCAGTTAATTTAACTTAGTTTGATTGTTGCTAGTTACTGCTGACTGCAGAACTCAAATCCCTCACATTGGGCCCCATAGTACTAACAAGGACTCCTTCCGAGTTTGATGACATCCCTCAGTTCTTCCTTCGACTACAGGACATTCTGGAACATTCCACTGAATCTCCATCCCTATTTTCTGCACTCTGAATGTGTTTGCTGTGAAATGTTCTGCCTGGCTTCCTATCTATCCCACCGTTGCTCTCACTCACAGGTGCTTTCTCCGATGAAGCCTTTGTATGTGTAACCTGCAAACTGGCTTCTGCCCCTGGAGATACTCAAACAAATCCTAATCCTGTCCTCTTCCATGGATGAGCAAGTCCCAAGATGGAATCAAACTAGGTTGAAGAAAGGGCCAACAAACCTTGTGCAAAGCTAGAGAGCTAGTAGGACTGATCTGCGTGTGGAATTGGAAAACAGATTCTGAGCTGTCCCACGTTCAGATGCTCATTAAGAAGTGTTTTATGCAGTACTCAGTGAATTTAAAATGTTCTTTCCGCCATTTATTTTTCTTCTCCTTGTCCTCTCCTTTCTAGAGCGAGTAAAGGTGCAGTTTCATTCCTTCGTTATGGCGTTTGCCAGTCATCCTGACCTACACATTTCTATGTCTTCCATTGCAACCCCATTTATGCTGGATTCTACAATCAACTAGAATCTCCTTCATTAGCGTCTTTAATTCCTTGATGATCAGGTGAACACATCTGTGGTACTTAAAGTGGTCATGGGTCTTTTCCAACACTAACAACCTGCAACTGAAGGATCTTTATTCTCAAGGTTCAATTTTTCAATAACAACCTGAAAAACTACAGTCTTAATTTTGTGTTTGAATATAGCATAGTACAGTTTTTAATCATAAATGCTTTAATGAGCAAAATGTTAAATAGTTTTACCTTTTCAAATGTGCCATTATTGTTCTTTGTGTTTTCTGATAAAGTAATGTGTTAAAATAAATGACTATTCTTTGTATCTATAATTTATTATATTCACAGGTGAATGCACAGTACATTACTAGAATATTAGTTAAAACTAAAAATATCTGGATTGCTCTTTACCCTAATGTATCAGTTGAATAATTGAATGAAGCGTTAATTGAGTAAAGCATCAACTCAATAACAAGATGTACTTTATTCAGAATATGAAATTAGTATATTTACACATAAAAGTACGCTATGAATTCAGAGCAAATGTAAAAGTCAATGGACAATAATACACAAAATATTAAAGGCAATTTCCATATGGTGATGTAATTTTACAGGTTTTTCTTTCTCACCAACTTTTGGGATCTTTTATTTTAGTAAAAAGCATGAATTAGTTTCAAGAAAAATTCCTCAGCAATACAACAAAATTCCTCATGGATTTTCCTGCTAATTAATTCTGTGCACCCTAGCATTTTCAAATAATGCTTAAAGGATAGCCAAATTTTCCTTCATATTTTGCATTGAAATTGTCATTCAGTAGTGACTTTATTATGGCTCAGAGAAAATGTGGATTTCTCTCACAATGTCTTCATTAGCATAGCTTTACAGGAAGTCTTGCACTCAGATAGCTTGAATTATCCCTCATTGTTTCTCTACTTTTTTATGGTGTTAGCTATTCTAGGTGCTTTGTCTTTTCATACAAGCTTGTTAGTTCACAAATGTTTCTATGTTTGGAATATAAAGTAACAGATATGCAAAAAAAAAAAGTAGAAGATATCTTCCATGTGGGAAAGTGGGACTGAGTACTTGGACCATCATTAATTCCTTTTCCAACATAAGAGCACAAAGTTGGTGTTGGAAGAGGTGTGGTTGAGACTTGAACTGGCAATCTGATATGAGATATCTGGCAAGATAAACATTGACTTAAAGTGTTATGCCACAGTTTAGCACCACCCTCTAACCCCATACAAACTTGAAAGCCAGATTGTAAATAAAATGAGCTTCTCTAATATAGGTTGTAACTGAATGTGTTAGTCGATTGGACTGAAGAATAATGACATTTAACAATGCTACACTGTTAAGCATGAGCATTTGGCTCAGCAGACCATGGGTCAATCCTTTTGCCCCCTGTCACCTGGTGGGAGACCCACTTTATTGGTAATTAAGTCATAACTCTCACTGGTAACAGCATTCACTGAGAAGCAATAGATTGTGAATTTTCCTTTGTGGTTGTACCAGTTTACTTTCTTTCCAAAGGTTCACAACTATTCCAGTTTTTGCACTTCCCTGCCAGCTCTGTTGCTTTTTTAAAAAATAATATCCATGTGAATTTTTATGATGTTGTATCTCATTATCAAATTGAAGATCACTTCTGCGATGATGGTGAGTGATGTTCAACACCTTTTTATAAACGTATTGATCTTTTGTATGAAAAAAATCCCTTATAGAAAATCTTGTGTCCATGTGAAGCCCTTCAGGAAATTGTGCAGTATAGAAGTTACCATTACAGAAACTGTGGTCAAACAATCCTCCTACCTTTTTTCTTCCAAGCTTAACCTTCAGTTACTTCAAAATGTTATAAGAGTTCACATTAAACATTGGAACATCTCAATTTGGTTTGCCACTTTTTGTTGCTAAAATCTAAGGGAATTTGTAGTTAGAAATAACAAAAGTTTTATTGTCTTGTTTCACTAGTTTTGCTCCTTTTTTATTCAGTTGCATGGGTAATTTCCTATTACTTTCTTATCTGAGGATCTGTAATAATGCTAATTGTTTTCTCTCTTCTTCATCGTTCTGGGTACATCATGACCTATTTTGCAGCTCCCAGAGAGAACACACAATACCTCTACGCCATGTTTGCCCTGAGCATCTCCCTTATTCCCATTGTTTCCCTCCCTCACATATCAATGAAAGAGACTTAGTGGGAAGGTGGCAACTAAGGAGGGGGAGTGAACTAAATAGTCACAGTCTGCAAAGCTGGTGGCCTCAGTTCCCATGAGGTCTCTGCATGAGGTAAGTCACAGGCAGAACCAGGGAGCTGCATTTAGTGTGGAGCATGGCTGCAAAGATTGTTCCCAGAGAGTGCCAACTGAAGGCACTTCCTGTTTTCAACAGTGTATGTTTCCTGAAACAGACATGTTACTTCTGGGCTAACAAAAGGGTTGAGAAAGCAAGCATGTAATGTTTACCTTTTTAAACTGGACTTGGATCTCTCACAGGAGCATTGAGACTTTTTTGCACATTGTATTCATGTTAGACTTGGAAGTATAAAAAGGAAAATAATTGCCCTTCATCAGAAATCTGGGCGTTTGGGGCAGTTCATTTACCAGTAGGAGTGTTTCCATGTGTGGAATCTGATTCTGTTTGGACATTTAATGTTGTAGAATTGATTCTTGTTCATAAGTTAACAGCCAGAAATTTTCACTCACAAACTTGGAAAAAATGTCTTTCTACTCCTCATGGATTAAAGTTGTTTTCATCATGATCTCCGTCTTCCTTTATTGTGGTGAGTATATTTTTTGGTTCTGAGTGAGACACATTTCATATCCTAGAAAGTTAAAACAACATTTACTCCTCTTTCGGCGTAGGGAGACAGACTATTAGGGTGATAATGTTTGATTGGTAACCAAACAGATAAGGTACCCGTGTCTTTCTAAGGTTACGTCAATACTTTCTTTTACTCCTCATAGTGGAGAAATGGAGAAAGAATGAGTTAGGATACAGATATTTGTTAATTACCTTTATTAATTCTTGACTGAAGAAGCAAAAATTTTTCCATTGGGAAGTCGTATTGTTCTGATTGTGTTACTTACTCTGAGTCTCCTAGAATCAAACCTATTTGTGTGAAAAAGATACAAACTGACACTTCAACTTACAGTATTATTTGAACCTTAGTAAAAAGAATTCTGTAGGGCACTGAGTTAAAGTACAGAATTAGAACAGTTATTTAATTCATGAAGTACTGTGTAAGTTTCATGTTTGAATAAATCATGTAAAGCATTGTCCCTTTTGATAAAGATATCAGTTATAAAGCTAAAGAAATAATGCTTCAAGTAATATGTGAGATTGATTTGGCATTTGAAATTATTTTAAAGTATTTAGTTTGTGAACTGAGATTTTATTACTGCCATAAGAAATAACATTATTTTCATTTTTCATTATTGGTACAACTATTATTTTGATAACTCTGTAAACTAAAGACAAACTCAGCAACTAGCCGAAAGTTTCGTGACCTTTTTTTTTTTTTAGTTTCTTTCATGTGTGTATTTTTCTTCATTCTTTTACAGAAACTTCCTTATTTGTTAAATCAGGTAAAGAACGAAAGGTAAGACAATCTGCCAATTGAGGCAGCTGAAAATGTAAATTATTCACATTTTTGTGTTGTAATTGTTAACAAAATTTAGCAAAAAAATACTCAGACAAAATGTTCCCTCAAATCATCAAAATCTATAATGTCAGTGTGTGTTTTGAACAAAATCATTCAACCTCTTCTTAATAAAATAAAAAACCACAAATCCTGTTTTTGCAAAAACCTATTTGGGGGAATAAATGTTGTTTAACCAGCTCTCAGAGTGAGTCCATCTTGTTCAGTAAACAAATGTACGTTTTTTAAAGCAACGGGACAGTTATCTTTTAACATCCATATATGTGCAGAGTAGATTATTACAATGGTGGAAAAAAAAGAATTAAAGCTCTCAACATTCCAATGGAAAAGGTTTATCTAAAATGTAGGTTATAAAATATAAAACAGTGTTTTATTCATGTAAATTCTTATACTGTGACAACCATGTTGTTTGTGTTTTGTGGAGCAGTGAAATTATAGAAACGGATGTGGAGAGAAAGTAGAAAATATAGTTTTGATACTTATTGGTGTGATAAAAGAAATCATGTGAGATAGCAGAAAGGAGAGAATCCCTGGATAATGTCAAAATTGCATTGGCTTTTTCTAAATAAGTAGAGATATAAGATATTGATAATTTTTAAAAGCAAGTTTTGGTTATGCTAAAGTTTATGGTTGAACCTAGCATATGTTCTTTATCCTGCTTTTGATGTGTGGTATTTCATGTTAGAATTAAAGAATATTTTGTCTAGATGTTTGTTGTCTCACAAATTTCATGCAGTTTCAATATTTTTCAGCCAGATTGTTTTTTATATGTGTTTAAAAAGCAACGTGCTTGCACCAGTGAGTCTAACCCAGTCTGCGCATCCAATGGCCGAACGTACCGTAATAAGTGTGTTTTCTGCAGCGAAAATAAGTAAGAACATAATCATACATATTTGCTCATTGAAACGAATGAAGAAAGCATTACATCAGTTTATGATATTGATGCTTAAGACATGGTATATATACAAGGCAACTATAAAGATGTGCATCCAACATTTGAAACTTTCCCTGAGGTTTACATTTCTTAAAACATTTGTTGGCTCTTATCCCTCTATATAATCATGCTGGATTTCCTAAGCTGTGGAAACTAATTTTGTTACGCTTTATTAATGGTATACTACACACCAGTGTTATGAAATGCTGAAATCTTGAGGCTACACAGCAAATTTTGATGAATCCACACAAAAAAAAAAAAAAAGAAAAGAAAACCTTGCAAAACTACAGGTACCCTGAATCAGAAACCATTGGTGCATTCAGAAATCACAAGGCAATTTTCTGAAGCCTTCTTTGGATTGTAGGGCAGCATAGGATACTTGTGCCCTATTTTCTCACTCTCCTTCTGAAGGAGTGTCTGTTAGCCTTCCTGCCCGCCTGCCTGTCCCCCCCAACCCTGTGTTGTTTTCCCTTGTAAAAGTCCTGGAACTTAGTTAAGCCCAAATGTCATCTCCTTCTCAAGGAGCACTTACGTGATTGCTAGTCCTCTCCTTTCTCCAGTATTGGTCAGTCCCAAGACTGAAAGAGACTAAATAAATAAATGGAAAGGTTGGATGTGAGGGCGATCTGGCTGCTCCATTGATCACCAGGGTTGATTTGGCTGATCTGGCTGGCTAGGCGGGTGTCCCCTTCCTCCCTCACCGCTCCATGTGTGTCCCTCCTGAAGCTGTGCGCTCAGTCAAAGAGGATGACCATCCCTGCTAGAGGAGGACCGGTCTTCAGTCAAGGGTGTATAAGTAGCTGTGCTCCCCTGCTAGAACCTCCAGACAAGCTCTCAAGGTCCATAAATGGAAAGGTTTAGTTGTCCCTAAAGCCCAGCATATGTAAAACTGGTGCTGGGAATTGTCCAGATTCTTGTAAAAAAGAAGCACATCTTCTCCATTGTTTCCCCAAGTTCAAATACTTCTTATGGAGATGTCTCTGTTGCATTTCCTAGAGAGTTGAGCCCATTCCTTTGATGATTTACTTTTCATTCTCCTTTTTTTCCTTTGCAGGATTTTAGGTGAAAAAATGAAATTTGTTCACTATGGACGCTGCTGAATTTGGGTGGAGCTCTGCGTCTTCTTGGCTATAAGGTGATCGCGTTCTGCAGTGGAATCTGCAGGTAGAATAAGTAGCGTCTCCTCAGTTCCAGTATTGAATTCTACAATCACCACAAACTAGTTTCTTTTATCTTCATGGTTTTACTTTTTCTATAATGTTTTTTCATTTACAATATAATGAAAGGCTACATAAAGAATTCAACAGATAAAAAGTAATAATATTATAATTCAACAGAAATAATGGCAAGGACTATAAAAAATTAAAAGGTTTATATCATTAGTATACAGTAACTTTTTAAATTGTCATAGATCAATGAAATTAATCTTTGTCAAATAAATTGCTAAGAATGGTATACCGTGAGCGTGACACAGTAGCATAGTGCCTAAGTCTTTGCTTTGCATGCACTGGCATCCATATGGGCACCGGTTCATGTTTCAGTTGCCCCACTTCCCCTTTGGTTCCCTGACTGTGGCCTGAGAAAGCAGTCAAACATGGCCCAAAGCCTTGGGATCCTGCACCTATGTGGGAGACCCGGAAGAATCTTCTGGCTCCTGGCTTCAGATTGGCTCGGGTCTTGTCATTGCCACCACTTGGGGCGTGAATTAGTGGATGGAAGATTTTTCTCTCTGACTTTCCTCCTCTCGGTATAACTGCCTTTCCAATAAAAAAATAAATAAATCTTAAAACAAAGAATGGTATATCACAAACAAATTTAAGATTATTTAAAATACTGCCCAAAAGTGTTTCTGATTGTAGCTAACCCCTCTTACTGACTTCATCTATTCTTACTAATCTGCAGTATTTGATAATGATTTTGCCTTTTCTGAACAGAATGAACAACTGTATAGTCTTTTAAGCTTACTTTTTGCATTAAAGTCGCATAATGATTTAAGAATTCTTAGTGGTTGTGCCTTGTGTTAGTAGTTTACAATTTTTATTTTTTGCTATTTTTGAGATACATTTTAAATTAATATTATAGTCAAACGAGTATTGCTGCAATAAATAAAGCATTCAACAGAGTGAAAGTCAAAATACCATAGAGTTAAGTAGGAATATAGGTAATTATATTACATATATATATGTACATATGTGTGTGTAGGTAATATATATAGGTAAATATAGACAAGAAGCAAATAAAAAAGAGTCAATTTCACTCATAGGCAGTACATTTTAAAATGTTCACAGATGCTGGGAATTATGGAGGGTTAACAGCCTTAATGTTTTCAGCAAGATTGAAGACAAGGTTCGAGAAAATGCTGTATATGCATCTGAGCTGATACACACAGGCATTTCTTTATTTATGTTTTAGTTTGTTTGCTGATTAATTCCACTGGGGATATTTTTCACCAGTTTGTACACAATTGAATCATTTGTTTTTGGCTATTATGAATAATGTTTTTGTGAACATCAGCATGTCAGTATTTAGATTTTTTTTTTTTTAGAATAAAGTAGCTATCTGGTGGAATGTTTCGATGGCTCACTTACATGTGGAAATTTTAAGTAATGTGACAGATTATCATCTAAAGAGATGTAAAGTCTCGCATTTTCAAGGCAATTTATGGTTTTGCTACATTCTCCTTTTACTAACTTTGTTTTTAGAGGACAGCCGTTGTCGTGGATGCATTTACTGTTCTTATTACCACAGAAGATTTAAGTCATCATGTGAAATATCCAAAAAGCCTACTGTAGCCAGCTGAAAATATCAAAAATTAGTGGAAGACAATAAACTAAATACTTAAACTGGTTGTTTTTAGATGATGGCATTGTTTTCCTTTACCTACATTTCTCTGTTTTCTTGAGCTCAGTAATAAATACTTCTGATTCGAAAAAATTAAGAAATAAGAGTTGGCTGTAAATGTGATGTGCTTTCATGCTACTTAGCATTCTTCAACAGTGACATGCACTGTCAGAATCATATCAGCTCACACAATGCTAGGCAGAGTGGCTGCTGAACTTACCAACGGGAATGCTTGGAGAGAATTGCAGGTGCTCTGCAAGTGAGGCAAGATGTTAGGATACTCAGTCATTGTAGCCACTGTCCACAATACTTGATGAGCTAATATGTGGATACACAGAAATGAGCTTTTCTGAATGATCTTGCTCTTTTAATAGGATCCTTTTTGATTCCAGGACCCTCCAATGTATTAGAGCTGTTGTAATCAACTCTGTAAGGTACACAATATTTTGTAGTTTTGTGTTCCATGGTTCGTTCAGATACCACACTACAGTACACAATAGAAATACCTTTCAAAGTCTTTCCTTTTCATACAACAGTAGTAATTATATAAACTATATAACAGTGGCAAAGAAGCTCGTGGAGAACAGAATGAGGTCAGAGGAATATCTTCTGGCCAAGACCAATGAATGGTGTCCACTTATCTCTTCACGGAACTTCCAGCTCAGGTCTATGTGCTCTGCTCCTTGTTTGAGTGGTCACCACAGATCTGCTTGCCCCCAGGATACAATTTCACAGCCTAGAAACCCAAGTCATGCAGATACTTCAGAGAAGCATCAGTACAAGTGTAGGTAAAATAATATAACTGAACTATAGCAGTGTGAAAAATTCAGTTAATTTTCTGCAGTGCTATATATGAAATCTATGAATGTCTTAAGGTACTAAAATGTAGTAAGTAGCTCACTTGAGTACACATTGATATTATACTTTTATGTTATACATCATAGTATTTAATTAATTCTGAAGTGCCTTTAACACCAAGTCAGTGACAACATTTTTCCTTCAAACTTTTGTGTTCTTTGATAAGTTGCCCTTAGTGGTGAGTTTCAATCCACTAATGATTAGACTGATTTCATTATAATTTCATTATATTGATGAAAGGGCCAAACACACAGGAATATTACTTTTTGAAAAAGTGGACTTAATGTCTGACTGATGATTCAGAAATGCTTGGAAATACCACAACCACCAGTTGCCACATAAATATAAAATAGCCCAACAGGACTTGAGTTACTGATCTCACTGTAGTAAGCATGAAAATTTTCAGTTTAATAAATGTAGCCAAATCTTGTCATAACTGGTTATAATAGATATGCCTATTAAGAGTTTGTTTGAGAGCAAATACTATGGTAAAATTTATAGAGCTGCATCCTGAAGTGCCAACATCTCTCTTTTTCTTTTTTTATTTATTTATTTTATTTTATTTTATTTATTTATTTTTTCAACATCTCTTAATGCATGCCAGTTAGAATCCTGGCTGTTCCACTTCTGATCCAATCCCTGTTATAGGGCTTAGGAAAGCAGTGAGGATCCCCAAGACCTTGGTTCCCTCACACATGTGGGTAACCCTTAACAGGCTCATGTCTCCTTGCTTAGGTCATGCCCAGCCCTGGCCACTGTTGCATTGGGGAGACAGTGAAAGAAAGATTACATTCATATCTCTGTCTCTCTTTCTGTGTCTCTTTGTCTCTGTCTCTGTCTGTCTTGTCTCTCCCAACATACTTAACTCTGCTATTTAAATACTTCTTTTTAAAAAAAAAGTATGATTTCAATTTGATTGATATGATTCATTGCATTTAACCGAACAAATAGTTAAGTACAGTACTACACAGTTTGTCCTTTATTCCTGATCTTGAGACCATGCCTCTTTGGTCTTTATCCTTCCGTTAGCAACTTTCTTTAATTGTTATGTGTCCTTATGTTCTTTAGCTACCTTGAAATTTCATCTAAAAAAATTCAGCTATTTGTTTGAGATCACATGGAGACAGAGATTCCACCAAGTAATTCATTCTCCAAATGAACAGTGACCAGTGGTGGACCTGGGCTTGTGCCAAGACAGTAATTAAATATGGCCCTCACATGGGGTGGCAAGGACTCCATCTCTTGAGGATCTCTGAAGAAAGCATAGAAGTTCCACGCACCTTCTTCCAGCCTGTGCCCTTGGTGTATTTTGCATCTTGATGTGCACAAGTGATTCCTTTTCTAACAAACAAGTCATTGTAAGTAAGTAGCATGCTGCCCTACATTGTATGAGCTTCTCTAGTAGGTACTCATACCTCAGAAGGGGGCTGTGGCAATCTGTGATTTGTAGCCAAGTCCAACATAAATTATGGATAATCTGGCATGTGCTGCTTGTGGTTGGCATCTGAAGTGGAGGCAGTTTTCTGGAATTGAGCTTATATATTTGATGCTGAGTGTCACAGCAAATTCAGGTAGTGTCAGACTGCATGGAATTACAGTCAAAGACATTTGGAGTTCAAAGACATTTAGAGATCGGCTGGGGAAGCTCCCACACATTGCAGTAAGCAGGAGCACTAAGCACTGGTATTTGAGATTTTGATTTTTCCCACTGCTTGCCCATGTGGAAACCCATGGTCAGTTTTTGGTGTAGCCATATTCTCTATCTTCGGTTTCTAAAATATACTGCAAAATACCATAGAATTCAAGGTTTGGAGAGGATCATATGACTACTTAATATATCAATTTCAAGTCACAGTTTTGTAAACACTGCTAACATGATGTAGCAAGCTGAGTATGAAAAACCACTAACCACCAATTGAAATAAGATTATTACTTTGATCTAATATCAAGATATTCCATAAGTTATTTTTATTTAGTTATTTTTTTGAAACTGCCAAACAGTGCACATCAGTGTACAGATAAACAAGTTTTTTTTTTGACCTTTGAACCCATTCATAACATCCAGCCAAATTAAGAACAAAAGATGAGGTTTGCATTAGGGTGTTTATCAATCTTTTTCATACCTTAAAGTTGTTACTCTACAGAATATGCACTATCTCAGAATTAAAAAGAAATAGTTTAGTTTTGCAGTCTGCAGTTGAAGAGATGTTAGATGAAAAGTTTGAAATACAAAAGGTAGCAATTGGAACCCTGTTAACATACTTAATCAGTTTAGTTTGACTACTAATGAAAAATATTAAAATTGAACACAAAAGCTCATGACAACACCACAGATGATTTTTAAAATGTTTAAGACAACTTGAAATAGCATAATTTAGTAGCTGTTGAATCTAAATGACACTGTATTGCATATAATACTGTATAGTTCCATAGATGTTTTATAATCTTGTTAAATGTATAGTTGCTGCAAAAGAAAAAATTAAATTTACAAAGAGGGAAAAAAACCCTTGATTTAATCTGATGTCCTAGGGACTTGTTATTGCAGTCTCTCTCTCTCCCCTGCCATGTTTCCTTCTTGGTTTGATTCTCTTGCCCTTTTTGGATCGCTTGCTTGGAAAGCTTGCTGTTCCTTATCTTGGGATCTGTAACTGCTGTTATCATCATTTTGTTCTCTCCACACTGCACTTAGGTTTATCAGATCAAATTTTCTCCAGTCTCCTGAGAGAAGCTCTGTGAAGAACTAGTTGTGAGCATCTTGCATGAGTTGCTTTAAGCCCTGCAGGAAGAACACACAACGCGCCCCCCTATCCTCCAGAACCGCCCCCGCAGGACACTCCCCCTTCACCCCAGGCCCTGCTCCCTTTTCATGTCTGTGGGCCATGTGTCTTCCATCTGTCAAGTTCCCCACTCACAGCTCAAGGTGGGAGCCTATAACAAATTTACTTGACTAAGGAGAAAAGTTAAGTAAGCGTCCAGCAGGACTCTTTAGTTCTGTGTCTGCTACCTGAAGTAATCATATGTGAAATGTAAGGAGGCAGCCCTGATGTACAAGATTCCTTTCAGAAAGAACAGTTCCTGTTTTTGAGGAAAACCCTTGAAAGCAAGAGTGTTTTCTTTAGCTACAGCCACACTCCTAGGGGTGACCTGAAGAGTTGCAGAGTAAATAGCACCTTCTTATTTGTGGAAAGAGGGTGTTTGCATGTGCTCTTCATATGTAGATGACAGTCTCCCTTTCATTGAAATTGAATGAACACTGGAATGCAAAGCAGGAATGGTTCTCCTAAGTTAGGATCCCAGGTTGTTGGAGCCTCCTGTGCCAAAGACACCCTTTACCAAAGTGGACTTTGATTGTTTGCCTGTCCATTGGAAATATATGGTACATACACATATTAACTTGTTCTGTCCATGAGAGGCTGTAGAATCAATTCTCCCATACCAGTGAGCAGTCCTAATGCAGAGATGTCTGTTTCTATTTTTTTCTTTCTTTAAAGAGCAGTATAAGCAGTCTGGAGAAATGGTTGACTTAGTACTTGGTGAGGAAATAAACAAGATGAATCTGGGCCATCTCCTGTGCTGAAAATGGGGATGTGTTCATGGGAGTATAATGGTGGGGTGTCAAAAGGATAGTCATCCAAATGAATCCCTGTAGCCAACTTAGGGGAAAAAGTGAATTTGGTGAAAAAAAAAAAACTTTATGAAAGCAGCATACATTATACAGTAGAGAGATTATTCAGTGAATCATTTTAGTTTAAATTAAATTTTTTTTGCAACTGTATTAACCAGCTGAATCTCATTTTGTTGAAATAAATCACCTTAGTTATTTAGAAATAGGGTGGCCAATTTTTATCAGGAGTGGTATATAGTTGGCATATGTAAATTAATAAGGATTTAAGGAATAGATGCACAAATGTTAATTTTGTGAAGAGTACCTTAAATGAAACAGGGTCTAGGGGACAATACAATAGCTTGACTGACTAATCCCCTGCCTTCAAGTACCAGCCTCCCACATGCGTGCCACGTGTCCAGGCTGTTTCACTTTCTACCCACCTTGTGGCCTAGGAAAGTAGTGGATGATGGCCCAAAGCCTTGGGACCCTGCACCCGATGGGGCACCTTTGGCTCCTAGCTTCAGATTGGGCTAGAATCAGATGTTGCAACCATTGAGGAGTGGAGCAGCAGATGGAGGATCTTTACTGTCTTTGCTCTCCTCTTCTCTCTAAATATGCCATTCCAATAAAAGTAAGTCAGTCTTTTAAGAAACAAGTTGTATCTATATTGAAATAATTTTTGTACTAGGAAAATCTGTTTTATTCTTGGTGTAGTTTGGATTCATTACTTTTGAACAATAATAGCTTTAATATTATAGATCAATTATGGTTACTATATACGTTCACTGCCTGATAACGTTCATTAAGCAATTTCACGTGGTCTGGTCTCGTACTACGTGTTTCGTAAATTCTCTAATAGTTGCTGTATTTTATTCGGGCATACAAAAATTCTGCCTTCTCACATTGGTTGATCACAACATTTTTGTGGTATGTTTCCTAACTCACTTTAATACAATGATACTGTATTAGAAATCCTAATTTCAATTAATGATGCAGTATCAAGAATTTATGGCCCAGTGTGATATCCTAGGGGCCAAATTCCTGTCTTGCCATGCACTGGTATTACTTATAGGTGCTGGTTCGTGTCCCAGATGCTCCACTTGCCATCCAGATGCCTGCTTGTGGCCTAGGGAAACAGTAGATAAAGGATCAAAGCCTTGGGAGCTTACCCCCCGGGGAGTCCTGGAAGAAGCTCCTGGCTCTGACTTCAGAGTGGATTGGCTTAGCTCCAGCTTTTGCAACCACTTGGGAAGTGAACCAGTGGACAGATGGACAGTCTTTTTGTCTCTGCTTCTCTTTTTAAATCTGCCTTTCTAATACAAATAAATATCCACTTAAAAAATTTATTTGTAGAAAAGTACACAGAATAGTTTTAATATTATGTATATTTGTAAAAATGAGCAGACATGAGATCCTAATATGACTCACTGATTTCATAGCCTCCCATTAAAGAATGGAAAATATGCAGTCTCTTGTGGTACCTTGGTCCCTGTAAAATTTTATTCAAATGTTTAATGACCAAGATTTGTGTGATTTACTAGAGATCTGAAATAATAAGGTGATATTACTCAAAGACCAAATTCTGGGACCAAGTCAAAATAGTAAGGGCAAAGTTTGATGGTAAAGGAGTAAGAAAATTTAACCCATTGATACATGAGAATGTAAGAGACTTCCAACTCTTAAGAACTACCTTGGACAGCCTAGCTTTTTTTAAGCCAATTGCAAAGGAGAATGGGCTGTTTAAGCCAGATGCTAAAGCTGTTTGTGATCTGATAAAGGACATCCTGAATGGCTTAACTTTCTTGTGAGGAGGACAGAAATTTTCTGGATCGGTGAGTAGCTACACAAATATTATTGGGCTAAGATCAGAAAGAGGCAAAGAATTATGTTAAGAGTTGTCAGTGTGTGATTCATCGAACTGGAGCCCACTGAGCCTGGATCCCAGGCTCATACTGCCCTTAGTTACCCATATTGTTTGTATTTTGTTATAACAAATTCCAGCGTCCAGTAATGCTAATAGAAAAAGTAGATTACTATGAAATCATATCAATTCTTATATCTTCTTGGTGCTGTTCACATCGTATCTGGTTTTCCAGCAATGGTTGCCCTAACAGTCATCTGTGAGATTTTCAAATACACCATTGCCCAGGCCTCATGCACAAACCATTGATTCATATGCTGGGGATATAACTGGACATTGGCAAAAGGTCTCCAGGTAATATCTCTTCCTGATTGTGAATTTGTGATATGGTTTTACAAGATCATACAATTTAGGGAAATGTTTAATGGGCACACAAGAACACTCTGCATTACTACATTTGATTTTATATGAATCTACCATTAACCTCAAACTCAGAGATCCAATAGGATCAAATCTCTATTAAGTATATTTTGTCTCTGGCATTGCAAGACAGGCACATGTCTGTAAAATTTCCCAAATGTGGTGTTCCTTTTCTTGAGTTGATTCTGTTGGTCATTGCTGCCCTGAAACTTAGGAAACTTGTATTTATTTTTTTCTTTCTATCATAGGATCCCTAAATACCACGTATTCATGGCACCCCAAATTTTGAATGCATGAGCTCAGGTTATTCGAGACTCTTGCTGAGAGAAGTGCTATAGAGAAATATGTGAAATTTCTTATGAGCTACTTTATGACCTCCAGGAAGGACACAAAATATCTCTCATGTCTGCCCTTGGGCAGCCTTTTTATCCTCACAATGCTGCCCATCAAGAAGTAAATCAGGAAACTTTTGTGCTGCATGCACGTGACTGAGAAGAAAGGGGGAATAAAACACACCGTGTCTGGAGCTGTTGCCCACACACTACACTGTGCTCCACCTCCAGGTAGGTAAGGTGGCATACCTAGAGCAGCACTCTGGCTTCCAGCATTACTGTGAGAACCTTCATGTCCTTTCTTTCCAAAGTCCTGAGTTTCTGGTGTGAACATTTCCTTACAGGTGGGAGATTGTCTGTGGCCTGACCCAGAGAATGGGGAGCATTAGCCACTTAGAGACCTGGGGGTCTCTAAGTTTCTAGGAGGCCCTGTGTGCACATGATGTGTGCTTTGGTATCTGAGGATAGAGGATGAAATGAGGAGGGGAGAGAAGGGAGGTAGAATATGAATTGCAACTATGAGAGAGATTCCTGTGGACAAGGAACATTGATTCCTGTGCTATAAACATTCTGAAAGTTTTCTTCCACAGACTTACCACAATGCCTTTCTTCTCACCATGGATCACAGCAGTTTTCATCATTTCCTTGACATTCCCTTTTCATTCTGGTGAGTAGATCTTCCAGCTTTCAGTGAAGCATTTTACATACATGAAATGTAGCAATCCCTTGTTTTAATTAGTGATTGGACAGGAGTGTCTTTTGGGGTTTGCACACTGTCAGCTGGTGAAATAAGACAGGACAATTTCAAATGTGCTTTTCAAATTGCAGCTGTGGATCATCTTTATTTCATTGCCTACTTTAAAGCTAAAAAATTATGTAGGCTAGGCAGTAGACCTTGGAATTTTGTTCTTCTGAGATGAAATATATACATTCACACATATACATTAATTATTTTTTATCTTCTTTGTCCTAATGGTAAATTCCTTAATGGCTAATCACCAAGTGCACACAGTCATGACTCCTTACACCTGACATTTCTTGGAAATTTAGTGTTTTATTTAGTCTCCTTGATCAAGGCCTCATGTAAGAATAGGACTCATTGATCTGTAAGCTCCTAAATTATCTTTCTTATAGTCCTACTGTATCTATGAGTTTCAGAGTAAAGTAATTGTGAAGTGTCAGAGCTTCATATTACAATTGAATATTAATGAGCTAAATACTAATTAATGTCTGTGACATTAGAGGGCATGTTATGGGATTGTAATGAAATCACTATCTTTGCCTAGGCTGTGTTGTTTTTGAAATGAGAAAATTATAGTATCTATGTTGGTATTAAAAAGGCAGTATAGAGGAATTTGTTAGAATATTAAATAATACAGGAATCTGTTTTCATATGTAATATGAACTTTTGAATTTCAGAATATACCCAGATTTGAAGTCACTTTGTATACTTAGCAATTTAATACTTTCAAAATTGTTCATTTAATTACTGCATGGCATTAATATCAGTAAGCAGTTTGCATAGGCATCTGCCACTAAACAATTTGGGAAATTTGCAACATAGAGTATTCTTTTTGTCCCCATTTTTCTTCTTATATTTAATTCTTCTGTGTTTTTTCCCAGAAACCTCTTTTAACCATCCACCAGTAGCTCGCCCACCTGTAAGTTAATGCTGATTAGTTTGAATGTTGTAATGGTAAATTCTAGTAGAAAATGTCAACAAACAAAACATGTACACTTCAAAACAGACAAAAGAAAAAGTATAAGCAATTGAAAAACCTATGTTTTCCTTATTTAAGGACTACACATTTAATCTTTCCAGTTATATAAAGCTTTTTGGCAAAAAGGACAAGATAAAACTATTCCATTATTTAATAGTTCCATTAGTGGGAGTAAGGTTTGTTGTATTCAGCATCTAATGTATGATAAAGCATTTTGAAGTAGAATCATTCATCCTGATAAGCAAGAGGAATAAAACAGTATATCAATGATTGTTTTAAAGATGGATAAAGTTACAATTTTAATATATCACAGTTTGTAGTATTATGTGCAGTGGAAAACAATGAACTATATTCTTTTTTTAAAGAAGATTTTTAAAATTTTTATTGGAGTGGTAGACAAAGAAGGGAGATATAGAAAAAGATTTTCATCCACAGGGAGGAAATTCCCCAGGTTGCGGCAACAGCCAGAGCTGCACCAATACAAAGCCAGGAGCACAGAGCTTCCTCTGGTCTCCCATGTGTATGAATGGTCCCAAGGCTTTAGGCCGTCCTCAACTATTTTCCCAGGCCACAAGCAGGGAATTGGATGGGAAATTGGGCAACCGGAACATTAACCAGCAACCATTTAGGATCCCAGCTCATGAAAGGCAAGAAATTTAGTCAGTAGGCTAGATGCTGGGTTCAAATAAACTATATTTTTGAAAATCTATATAAAGTACAAAGAAGTTTTAAAAATTACATCATGGATAAATACAGTATTATAGGTGAAATGATCAACATGGCAAAAGTTAAACAAATTACATCTTGAAGTAGAGCTGTGTATAATGGTAAGCATTTATTTGTATACAAACACATAAATGGATACATACAAATATCATGGTACTGTGGAGAAGGACAAAAGCATGATCAGTCAAATGATTTCTTGGTATCCAAGATAATTGAAGACATTGGCCTGAGATAAAACAGAATTGGAAGGAAGCTGGTAAATTATATTTAAAGAAATGGATTTAGTTGCTTCTATTGCTTTTAAAATCAACATTGAGATTATTAACAATAGCAATAGTATTTCATGTTTAGCTGACTCATAGGTAACTTAATTTTTATTAATAAAATTTGAAGCAGTTTTTTTCCTATTCTATATCTGGAATTTTAAAAGAATGAACAATTTTTTAAAAAAAATGTCTTTATCTAACAAATTCAGTCTTGTCTTTTTATGTTCAATAGCCATGGTGTGATTTGTATTCAAACTCCACTTGCCCAGTCGAAGAGGATCCAGTATGTGCAAGCAATGCAAATACTTACATCAATAGATGTGTATTCTGCCATGCAAAGAGGTAAGAATACCAGTTTTTTTGCACATATTATCATTTTATTCAACATGCTTATGAATAAATTTAAATTAATGATAGTCTTAAAATTATTTCTCCTCCAGTTACATTTTTCAATCAGTAGTGCCATTGCAAGTCAAAAAGGAAGATCATAATATATAACTACATGAATTTCTTCAACCACTTACCTTATACATAGACGCACATAAAACAAAAAGCCCTATAGAGACTATTCAAAAGAAATAAACTATCACAAAATGATAGTAAAAACAATATTTCTGATTACCTTGGAAAAAGATACAGAAGATAGCCATATTATCTCTATCATCATAAAACCCACTAGAAATACTTTGACCTCTTCCTAAAGGTCTGTTTCTAAAAGAATTTTTGTATTTGGCCTCACAGTGTGCCTGTATTATATAATACAGGTAAATATATAAACCAGTTAATTTAGCTTAGTGTCGTTGCTAGTTACTGCAGACAGACTACTGAATACAGAACTCAGAAATCCCTCACATTGGGCCCTATAGTACTAAGAAAAACTCCTTCCAAATTTGATGACACCCCTCAGTCCTTCCTTTGTAGAACATTCTAGAGCAGTCCACCAGGTTGCCCTCCCTATTTCCTTCATTCTGAAGGAGTTTGCTGCTAAATGTTCTGCCAGCCTGCAGCATGTAGAAGTAGAAGACAGACTCTCTGAACTGTCTGTACTGATGAATTTAAATGTTCTGTCTACCATTTATTTTTTTTCTCTTTGTCCTCTTCTTTATAGAAAGTATAACAATATATTTTCATTTCTTCATTATGGTGAATGCTGAAATCTGCCTGATCTACACATTTCTGTGCCTTCTTTGCAACCCCATTTATGGTGGATTCTTCAATCAACCAGAATCTCTTTAATTGATGTCTTAAATTCATCAATGGTCAAGTGAACACATCTGTGATAGCTAAGATAGGACATGGGATGTTATGGAATCTTTCAACACTAACAACCTGTAATAGAAGGAGCTTTGTTTTCATTGTTCAATTTTCCAATAACAACCTAAAATATTGGTGCTTTCATTTTGTGTTTGGTAATAACATAGCTCAATTTTTAATCATACATACTTAAATTGATAAAATGTTATTAAAATATTATTTGTAGTGTTCTAGCTTTGATAATCAATTATAATTGGTAATCATTAATATTCTTCATATCTATAATTAGATATATTCACAGGTGAATACCCAATATATTATTTCAGTGTTTGTTTGCTGGAGACTAGCTCCAGTTCAGTTTGGAGCTCAGGAAAGATGTGTGGAGTCAACGAGAAAGATACATGCACCTCCATAACCTGGGGTTTATAATGGACAACTCAAGAAAAATGTCTTCTTTATTTACACAGAAATCATCTGCACAGATATTTGATTGTTTTATTTTTACTTCATAGTTAAGCAGGCATTTTCAAAAATAATCCTGCAAAATCTTATAACCATTTCATTTCAAAGCAAACCATTATTCATTCTCCAGTGATAGCACTGGGTGACACCCAGGAACTCTTAAGATCGAAGCACATATGGTTACATGCTAATTAGTAATACATTCCTACCACATTTCTATTTCTACAACTAATCTATCACTTAACGGAAAAATATATCATAAAGAAGAAACTTCAAACATTAAATCTCACTACAACTATGGGCTTTACAACAAACAATAATTAAAAATATGCTTCTACAATGCTAGTACAAGCATCCTTTAATTCCTCTAGCCAAAGGTTCATGGAAGTGGCTGAGACAGAAACTTTTTCTGTGCTCAAGGGAAATTGCAAAAACAGGCTAACCCTTAGGTTAAAGCAACTATATTTGTTACCACAAAAGTTTCTGCTTGTAGTCCTATCATTTTCATTAATTTTTATGATACTTATCAAGTCATTTCCCAGAACGCACGCTATGTATCTGGACCAGGTTCCAGGGCAGTAGTTAGGAACACAATAAGGTGTTCAGGTACAGCATGAACTCAGTTGTACTCTTTTGTGAATTAATTCTCATAAAGTTTTAAAGGTTCACTCACCAAGACATTATCAGTAACATTAGTTCCTAAGCTCACATTAGTTACCAAAAACATTTTACAAGGGCAAACAACAATGCCTCAACAGATTTCAGGAATTTTTAAAGGGGTAGTTGAGTATCTGTGTAAAGTTGGTAAAACTGTGTTGAGGTGGTTAGAGACATCCACCAGGCCTTGCCATACAGCTAGAAGCTTCTTGTGGCCTTACCAACAAGGGAACTGTTCTCTTTACACTTTTGTGTTGTTCACCCCAATTGCACAGCTCCCACTTAGGAGTACAAATACCTGAATTCTTCTTGAACCTAAAGTATCAGAATCCCTAAGAAAAGTATCTGTAATCCTGAATTCTAACAAGTACCCCTAAAGTTTAACCTTAGAATCCTATGTTTTAGGACCTGGCACAATAGCCTAGTGGCTAAAGTCCTTGCCTCATACACTCTGGGATCCCATATGAGTGCTGATTCTAATCCTGGCAGCCCTGATTCCCATCTAGCTCCCTGCTTGTGGCCTAGGAAAGCAGTGAAGGACAGCCCAAAGCCTTGGAACCCTGCACCCATATGGGAGACCCAGAAGAAGCTCCCCCCTGGCTCCTGACTTCAAATTGGCTCAGCTCCGCCCATTGCGGCTGCTTGGGGAGTGAATCAGCGGAAGAAAGATCTTCCTCTCTGGCTCTTCGACTTTGCAATAAGAATTAACAAATCTTAAAAAAAAAGAATACTATGTTTTAATCTTAGAATACTATGTTCATAAACATTAGTTAATGTGAATAAATTCTAAAAAGTAGGTTGCATGAAAATAATCAAATGCCTTGGAGGTCTATTCAAACAAACTGTGAGTTTTATGAGACTTGGATGAAAGCAACAGATTTTCATTTTCTGCCATAAATCAATCAAGACAGAAAATGGTTATCCTGGGGTGTTGGGTAGCTCTGCCTTCACCAGTGTAGGATATCCATTTGTGGCACAAGTCTAATACTCTATCTATCATTTCAATCAATCTCTCCACCAAGTTAAAGCAGGCCTTATATGGGTAGCCAACATTCCCCTAAAACTGTAATATGACAGCAGAAAATGCTGATTGACTAATGGAAGGTAACTGTCAACTTGCTATATGGACCACATAGAGCCTGGTCTTCACATCACTAAAAATTTTCTCAGTGAAAAAATGATGTATGATGGGAGTGGGCAACACAATGCCTCAACTAATTAATACTCCACCTTCAACTTCTCGAATCCCTTATGGGCACCATTTTGTTTCTTCACTGTTGCAACTTTCGATCCAGCACCCTGCTTGTGGCCTAAGAAAGCATGGAAGAATGGCCCAAATGCTTGGGATCCTGCACACACTGGAAACCTAGAGAAAGCTCTTGGCTGTTGGCTTCAAATTGCCCCTGCTCTGGTCATTGCAGCTACTGGTGGAGTGAACAGATGGATGGAAGTTCTTTTTTGTCTCTCCTTCACTATGTAAATCTACCTTTTGAGGAAAGTAAAAATAAACATCTATATGGAACTGTTCAGTCGTTCACATTCTAGTATGCATTCTTCACTCGATCTCAGCCAAAAGGCCGAGAAGCAATCTAGTATTCATTCTTTATGTAATATTCATTTGAACACATGTATTTCAAAAATGTTTGTTGAACTGAGAATCAGAGTTACAGAAACAAGGGGAGAAAGATCTTCCATTGTCTGGTTAACTCCCTAGATTGCTGTATTAGCCCAGGCTTGGCCAGGCCAAAGACAGAGCCTGAAGCTTCTTCAGATCTCTTATGTAAGTGACAACAGCCCTAACCTTGGAGCTGTCTTTCATTTCCCAGGTGTCAGGATTAATTGAACAGACGAGAAGCTGCCTAATGGAGAAATGATTTTATTAATCCACACTGAAGCCATCATCCAAACTTTCAGAATGATGTGCTTTGTTTAAGAAGACACAGGTTTTTTTTTTAAACCCTGAAAGAACCTGGATATTATACAAAGCTTTCATTAATCCTTATCTTATGTGAAGCTGGCAATTTTTGAATAATTTCTCTTTGTGTTAGCCAAACTGAAGAAGATATGTCTCAGAAACCATTAACACAGAGTCTGAATATGATTTGGTTCATTACTTGTAACTCAAGGACAGAAAGGAAAAGATCGTATGGATGCCAGGCATGCTCTCTTTTGTTACTTATAACCGGAGGGAAGCACAGAGGAGAGCTAAACCAGGGGATTCTGTCTGCTAAACAAGATTAGTCACAAGCCCAGGTGTTCCTTGCCTGTGAATAGCCCCTTTGTCCACCAGTGCACTCGGCTCCTTCTCCGGGTCACTAGCAGGGAGCTGGATTGGATATAGCCTAACTGTGATGTAAACTAGTACCATTAAGGATGCTGAGACCCAAATCATAGAGTACCTATATGTGTATAAACATTAATTTCATACTCAAAAAGTACAACTGATTAGTTAATTGATGCTTTATTCAGTTGATGCTTCATTCAGTCATTCTACTGAAGGTTTAGGCTAAAGAGCCATCAGGTATTTTTAATCTTAAGAAACAAAGTTTTGGGCCCTGCACAATAGTGTAGTGGTTAAGGTCCTCTCCTTGAATGTGCTGGGATCCCATATGGGCGCCCATTCTAGTCCTGGCAGCTCCACTTCCCATCTAGCTCCCTGCTTGTGGCCTGGGAAAGCAGTGGAGGACGGCCCAAAGCCTTGGGACCCTACACCCGCACGGGAGACCTGGAAAGAAGCTCCTGGCTTCCGATCGGCAGAGCACCGGCCGTTGCGGCTACTTGAATCATCAGATGGGAGATCTTCCTCTCTGTCTGTCTTCCTCAATGTACATCTACCTTTCCAATAAAAATAAATAAATCTTTAAAAAAAAAGAAACTAAGTGGTGTGCATTCACCTGTGAATATATTAAGTTATAGATACAAACAGTAGTCATGTATTGTAGCCTGTTACTTTACCAAAACAGAAAGAACATTAAAAAACACATTTAAAGAGATCAAACTATTTAACGTATACTGATTAAAGTATTAATGATTACATTTGTGTTGTATTATTATCGAACACAAAATTAAGATGCTAGTGTTTTCAGTTGTTATTGAAAAAATGAACACTGAGAACAATGGTTGTTAGTGTGGGAAGATTCTTTAACATCCCATGCCCCATCTTAAGTACAACAGATGTGTTCACTTGATCATTGAGGAATTTAAGATACTATTTAAAGAGATTCTAGTTGATTGAAGAATCCATCATAAATGGGGTTGCAAAGATGGCACAGAAATGTGTAGGTCAGTTTACAGAGCAAGCACCATAGTGAACGAATGAAAATCTGTCATGACTCATTCTATTAAAAAAAAAGACAGAGAAAAAAAGTAAATGATGGAAAGAACATTTTGAATTCACCAAGTACTGCATAAAACGCTTCTCACTGATGCTTTGAACCTGGGACACATCAGAGAGTTTGTTCTCCACTTCCACTTGCAGCTCTGTCCCACTTACTCTCCAACATTTTGCATGGACCAATCTGGGAAAACCAGGCCTTTCCTTCAATCCAGTTCTGATTCCATCTTGGGACTTGCTCATATATGAAGGAGCAAAAGCTTATGTTTTCTTTGAATGGACCTTCAAGGACAGAAGCCAGTTTGCAGATTACACATACAAAGGCTTCATAGGAGGAAGCACCTGTGAGTGAGAGCAAGAGTGGGGTAGGTAGGAAGGCTGGCAGAATGTTTTGCAGCAAACTCCTTCACAGTGTAAGAAATAGGCAGGGGAATCCAGTGGAATGTTCCAGAATGTCCTGTTGTGGAAGGTGTCATCAAATTAGGAGGGAGGAGACCTTGTTAGAACCAGGGCCCAATGTGAGGGATTTCTGAGTTCTGAAGTCAGCAGTCAGCAATTAACTGGCTTATGTACTTATATGTATTGTACAGTACAAATATACTGAGAGACCAAATACAAAACTTCTAACAAAACTGTTTTTAGACACAGAGCTTCAGTGAGAAGTAGAAATGTGTTTTAGTGGGTTTTATGATATGAGATATATTATAGCTCTTTGGGGTATGATTCCCCTAGATCATCAGAAACATGGTTTTTACTATCATTTTGTGTTAGTTTCTCTATTTCTGCTGAAGAGTTGCTATATCATCTGGCATTCTTACCTCTTGGCACTGCAAAACATGCAACTATTGCCATGTGTCTGGCCATCACTCGCACAGACTGGATCAAATTCATTGTTGCAAATGTAGCTTGCATATGAGTCACATCTTGGCTGTTGAACACAAAAGAACATCATTGAATTTATGAGAAGTTTTAAATAAAAATTCTCTTTATTACACAAAATTGCAGATATAGAAAAGAATGTGAATGTTTTAAATTATAACTTTATCCATCCTTAAGTAGATAGTTGGGTTACTGTTTGCTTTATTCCTCTTGCTTGTTAGGGTGAATGATTCTACTAAAACATTCTATTACATACATTGGATGCTGAGTACAACAAAGCTTATACCCACTCATGGAAATTTTAAATAATGGAATAGTTACACTGGTCATTAAAGCCAAATGGTGCTATATTATTGGATAGATCAAACCTGTGGCTCTCAGTATAAATATCACAGGTTTTCAATAGCATATCATTTATTACTTGATGTTTTTTTTGTTTCAAAGGTGTACATTTTATTTGTTGACATTATCTCTTAGAATTTATCATTTCCAACTTAAAAATTAATCACTATTGACTTACTGGTTCGTGCACTTCCTTGTTTTGGTTGAAAGAGGTTTCTGCAAGCAATAGACAGAAGTAAAATGTGAAAAAGAAGAAAATGTGGACAATAATATACACTATTCTGTGAATTTCTCAAATTTCTTAGTAGTAGAACTGTATGTGAATGGCGTACCAGTAATAATGCATGCAAGTAATAAAATGAGCATTTCTGTTAGTTTGAAAAAGTTAAGTACACAAAATGACTACAAAAGAGAATATCATGTCATTAAAAATTGTCATTATCTATGAAAAATAGTCTTCTCTATTGTTTAATATTCCACCATATTCTCCTATGTAGGCTTTCATTTCCCAGTGTGGTATAAAACCATAGTTTTCTAATTTTGTTGCAAAAGTCCATCTACTCAAGGATGCAACAATTGCTTTACATTCCCATAATATGCCCTTTCAAGTAATATTTAGATACTAATTAGTATTTAACATATTAGTATTCAATTGTAATACTAAGGCTCAAGCCTCACAATAAACTTTGAAATGTAAGAATACAATGGAACCTTAAGAAAGATAATTTATAGGGCCTGGCATAATAGACTACTGGCAGATGTCCTTGGATTGCACACTCCAGGGTATCCTAAGGGTATTGGTTCATGCCCTGGTAGCCTTTCTTCCTGTCCAGGTCTCTGCCTGTGGCCTGGGAAGGCAGTTGAGCATGGCCTAAAATCTTGGGACCATGCATGCTCGTGGGAGACCTGGAAGAGGCTCCTGACCTTGGATCATGTTCAGCTCTAGCCATTGCAGCCGCCTGGGGAGTCAATCAGCAGACAGAAGATCTTCCTCTCTCTCTCTCCTCCTCTCTATGTATCTGCTTTTTAAATAATAAATAAATATTTTAAAGGAAGTGATTTATCACAGACATATGAATGAGTCTACTTATTATATGAGCTTTATTATAAAAGAATAATTTACATATCGGATTTCCAAAAAATGCCAGGTGTAAAGACTCATGATTCTGTACACTTGGCATTTAATTGTCATGTTATATAAACACGGGCAAAAATGGTAAGCAAAGATGTTTCATCCTAAAGAAATAATATTCTAAGGTCTACTGCCTAGTCTAAAGACTTCTTTAGCTCTAGACAATGAAAGAAAGGTGATCCACAGCTGCAATTTAAAAACGACATCTGAAACACGTCCTGTCTTATTTCACCAGCTGACAGTTTGCAAACCCTAAAAGACACTCCTGTCCAATCACTAATTAAAACAAGGGATTGCTACATTTCATGTATGTAAAATGCTTCACTGAAAGCTGGAAGATCTACTCACCAGAATGAAAAGGGAATGTCAAGGAAATGATGAAAACTGCTGTGATCCATGGTGAGAAGAAAGGCATTGTGGTAAGTCTGTGGAAGAAAACTTTCAGAATGTTTATAACACAGGAATCAATGTTCCTTGTCCACAGGAATCTCTCTCATAGTTGCAATTCATATTCCACCTCCCTTCTCTCCCCTCCTCATTTCATCCTCTATCCTCAGATACCAAAGCACACATCATGTGCACACAGGGCCTCCTAGAAACTTAGAGACCCCCAGGATAAGTCTCCTGGAACATTTACAAAGGAGTGGCTAATGCTCCCCATTCTCTGGGTCAGGCCACAGACAGTCTCCCACCTGTAAGAAATGTTCACACCAGAAACTCAGATTTTACTCAGAAAGTCACAACAGGACTTTGGAAAAGAAAGGGCATGAAGGTTCTCACAGCAATGCTGGAAGCCAGAGTGCTGCTCTAGGTATGCCACCTTACCTACCTGGAGGTGGAGCACAGTGTAGTGTGTGGGCAACAGCTCCAGACACGGTGTGTTTTATTCCCCCTTTCTTCTCAATCACGTGCATGCAGCTCAAGTGTTTTCTCGGTTGGTTTGTTAGTGTAGAGGGCTTCATGTATATAAATGGGCTGCCCAAAGGCAGATAGGAGACAGAGATATTTTGTGTCTTTCCTGGAGATCATAAAATAGCTCACAAGAAATATTTCACATATTTCTCAATAGATCTTCCCTCAGCATGAAGTTCTGGACAAGTTGATCTCAGCTGATGCATTTAGAAATCCAGGTGAGATCAGAGAAGTGGTACTTATAGTTTCTATGATAGAAAGAAAAGTACAAAAGATGAAGTGAAATCTTTTATCCTATTATACCAGAATTAGCCAAAGAATAAAATCAGAAAAAGAAAGAATTCATTTAGGAAATTCTACTTACACAGTACCTAAACTTCAAGATCAGCAACATACTAAAATTCATGGAAATTTGATTCTGTTGGATCTTTTGAGGTTGATGGTAGATTCATATAAAACTGCATGTAGTAATGTAGAGTGTTATGTGCCCATTAAACATTTCCCTAAATGGTATGATCTTGTAAAACTATACCACAAATTCACAATCAGGAAGAGATATTACCTGGAGACCTTTTGCCAATGTCCAGTTATATCCCCAGCATATGAATCAATGGTTTGTGCATGAGGCCTGGGCAATGGTGTATTTGAAAATCTCACAGATGAGTGTCAGGGCAACCAGTGTTGGAAAACCAGATATGATGTGAAAAACACTAAGAACATACAAGGAAGTCTGGAATATAAGGCTAAGATCATTCTGGGCAATGACCTTCATTGAAAGTTAAGCTCCAAATGTTGGGTAATGTGTGAGTTGATTTTGGAAAGGCGAACTGGACAGAGCCGAGCAAACAGTTCATCGGCAAGTGCAGAAACCAGGTTGGGCTCAGGTCATGCTGGTCTAGGTTGTCACACCTAACAGTTTGCATGAACCAGGGATGGGAATAGACTGAGCAGGGCCAGGTTCCAGTACCTGCTAGTGAATTCTGAGATGGGGTAAGCTGGGTCAGGCCAGGCTACAGCATCCAAAGGTATAGGCCAAGATTGGTGAGGGAGTATACCAAGCTTAGTAAGAGTAACCACTGGCATGCACAAGCCATGTTCCTATGGCTGGGAACAGGCCTGGTTCGGGAGCAATTGGGATGCCCTGACTTGGTTGTGGTTCCCACTGGTGAGTGCAAAGACCAGAGTGGAGGCTGTTGTCTAGTCATGGCTGTAGTGTCCCTTTGCACAAGTGTGGGTTGGTATGAGCATGCTAGACTAGGCTGGACTCCATCACCCACGGGTGCCCATGAGAACCCGGGTACATGTAGGACAGGCTAAGCTAGGTCTCTGCCCCTGCTTCGACAGATGTGAGCTGTGTCTGAGTGTGGACCAGGCTTAGCTGAGCTGTAACACTCAACAGTATAACCGGAATGGGTGAAATCTAGTCAGGAAATGGCACTGTTCCTTCTAGGACAGGAGGTGTACTAAGTAGGGCTGACCCATGGAGCCACCAGTGTGTGCAAGATCTGGCCTTGTGTGAGGTTGGGATGGAGGAGCTTGAGCAAGTCCTCTGTCGGGACACAGTCCCTACAGGTAAGTGCAAGAACCATGATAGAGAGCAGTTTGGACCAGGCCAAGGAATGGTACTCAGCAGCATACATTTGGTGCAGTTTGGGGGCAAACCAGGATGGGCCAGTTCACATCACCCACTGGCTAATCTGAGCACCAGAATGGAGTGTTGGTTCAGCCGCGTTTGGTCACAGCACAAGCCCGTTCACATGAGGGCCAGAAATGGGGGCCAGCTGAACTGGTCTAGGCTGTAACCCCAACCAATGTGAGTTGGAATTGGGGGCAGACTTGGCCCAACCATGCTAAGGCACCCACTGGAAAATGGTGAGGTGAGGCGGGCCATACCAGACTGGGCCACAGCATACTTGAGACCCAGTAGGACCTGCTGGACCACCATTCCCACTGGAAACCATGAGTGGGAATAGAGGCAGACCAGACCAGGCAGGGATACAACACCTATTGGCCTCAAGTGGGCTGAGTCAGGTACAAGCCAGGCTGGGCTGACTGTTCCTCCTGGTGCATGCATAAGTCAGAGTGAGTGTGGTTTGGTTAGGCATTGTTGCAGCAGAACCACCTGGAGAGTGCAAGATCTGTGAGTGGGAGTGGGCCCAGTAGGGAAATACTGGGCAACACTCTCCTGGATTGCCACTCTTGACTTGTGGACATAAGAACCGGGACTGGGGCAGGCATGACTAGACAGATAGTGGCACCCGCCAGCACGTGTGTAGGCTGGATAGTGGGGCTGATTGGGTTGAACTAGACTGCAATGACCATTGACATGTATGAGGGCTGAATGGACGGTGGGGCAGATTGGACCAGTCTGCTGTACATACTGGCAAGCACAGAAACCAAGGCAGGGGTTGGGCCTGGTGGGGTTATTATAGGTCGCTCCGACTAGGCTATAGCTCCCACTATGTATGTAAAGGCCGAGTGTGTGGTGAGCAGGATTGGGCTGGGCTCCAACACCCATTGTGTTGGCAGTGAGTAACTGGGCAAGTGGAGACTGAAGGGTGGGCTATGTAGATCAGTGGGTTCTGGAGAGACTTACCTATGCAGAGACCTCATGGGAGTTGAGGCCACCAGCTCTGCAGACTATTTTGTTCACTCGCCATCCTTAGTTGCCACCTTCCCACTAAGTCTTTCATTGGTGGTTGAGGGAGGGAAACAGTGGGAATAAAGGAGATGCTAAGGGAAACATGACATAGAGGTATTGTGTGTTCTCTCTGGGAGCTGCAAAATAGGTCATGATGTAGCAGGAAGGATGAGGAAGGGGAAAATGAGCATAATTATAGATCCTAAGATAGGAAAGCAGTAAGAAAACAATGAATTGAATTAAAAAGGAAAACGATAAGTGGACCAAAACAATCAGAACTTTTTATGTGTAACTACATATGTGCTTATTACCCTTACTGGATTTTGGCAACAAAAAGTGGTAAACCAAATTGAGATTTTCCAATGTTTAATTTGAATTTTGTAACATTTTGAGAAAACTGAGGTTTAAAGTTGGAGCAAAAAATATGCAAGGATTATTTGACTAGATATTATCTCTAATGGAACATCCATACTGCATAATTTCATGCAGGACATTAAAAATGGGCCAAAGACTTTATTAAGAGGACTCTTTTTCATACAAAAAGCTAATATGCTTATGAAAAGATGTTGAACATCACATCATAATCAGAGAACTGATAAATTCAATAATGAGATATGGTCTCATATCAGTTCACACAGATATTATTTTTTTGAAAAAGAACACAGAGCTGGCAGGAAGTGCAAAATTTGGAATGTTTGCCAGTTGTTGAAAGGAAAATAACTGGTACAACCACAATAAAAAATTCATAGTCTACAGTTTGTAGATGAATGTTCATAACAGTACCAAAGAGGGTGATGACATAATTACCATTAAAATGTGTCTCCAACTGGGCGGCGGGGACCCAGAGGCTTGGACCCTTGTCTGCTGAACCAAATACTCACCCTTAATAGATGCAGCATTGTTAAATGTCATTATTCTCCAAGCCAATCAACCAACACATCCAATTACAGCCTATATTAGAGAAACTCATTTTACAAACAACCTGGCTTTCCAGTTTGTATTTTGGGCATGTTGATAATGTGGCATAGCATTCATGTCAATGTTTGCCGTGCTCATATCCCATATCAGAATACCAGTTCACATTGCAGCCACGCCGATTCTAACCCAGCTTGCTGCTCATCACTTTGGAAAAGGAATTAGTGATGGTCCAAGTACCCAGTCTCAATCACCCACATGGGGGACCAGGCTGGAGCTTCTGACTGCTTGCACAGACCTGATCAAGACATGGTTAGGGCAGCCATTTACACAGGAAACCAGCTCATGAAAGATCTTTTCTACTTTCTTTGCATATTTGTTACTTTATCTTCTAAACACAGAAACATTTGTAAAAGAACAAGTTTGTGTGAAATGACGAAGTACCTAAAATAGCTAACACCATAAAAAAGTAGAGGGATAATTCAAGCAACCTGAGTCTAAGATTTACTGTAAAACTACAGTAATGGAGACGTTGTGACAGAAATCTCTGAGTCATAATAAAGTCACTACTGAATGACAATTTCAATGCAAACTCTGAAGGAAAAAATTGGCTGTCCTTTAAGCATCATTATTTGAAAATGCTAGGGTGAAAAAATAATTTGCAGGAAAAATCATGAAGGATTTGATTGTCTTACTGAGGATTTTTCCATGAAACAAGTTCATTTCTTTTACAAAAATATAAGATCCACAAAATTGGTAAAGAAAAAAAATCTGTAATTCCGTCACTATGTGGAAACCACCTATTTTTATATTTACTTTCAATTCATAGAGTTCCTATGTGTGTATATACATTAATTTCATACTCAGAAAAAGGCACAACTAGTAATTGATGCTTTATTCAGTTGATGCTTCATTCAGTTATTGAACTGATGCTCTAGGGTAAAGAGGAATTCAGGTATTTTTATTCTTAAGAAACACACAGGCTAAATATGAATTTGCCTGTGTATGTATTTAACTATAGATACAAAGAATACTCATGTATTGTAACCCATATTTACCAAAGAGAGAAAGGACATGAAAAAAATTGAGCAAACATTTAACATTTTATTGATTAAAGTATTTGTAATTAAAAATGTTGCTATGTTATTTTCAATAGCAAAATTAAGGCAGTAGTTTTTTTATGTTGTTATTGAAAAATTGAACAGTGAAAACAAAAGTTCTTCAATTACAGGTTGTTAGTGTAGGAAAATTCTTTAAAGTCCTGTGTCCCATCTTAGGTACCTCAGATGTGTTCACTTGATCATCAAGAAATTTAAGAGCCCAAATTAAAGAGATTTTAGTTGATTGTAGGATCCACCATGAATGTGGTTGCAAAGAAGCCACAGAAATGTATCCATCAGTTAGCTTTGCATTTACCAAAACGAACGAATATTAACAGATGTTTTCTGTTTCTATAGAGAAGAGAACAAATAGAAGAAAAAGTAAATGATGGAAAGAACATTTTAAATTCATTCAGTCCTGCATAAAGCACTTCTCAGTTATGTTTGGAACCTGGAACCATTTAGAGAGTGTTCTCCACTTGCACATGGAGCTCCGTCCCACTTATTCTCCAGCTTGCATAAGGCTCTTCTCCATCTGCCGCAGCCTGACCTTCCTTCAACCCAGTTCTGATTCCATCTTTGGACTTGCTCAGACACAGAAGAGGACAGGTTTACTGTTTATTTGAATGGATCTCAAAGGGGAGAAACCAGTTTGTATATAGCATATACAAGGGCTTCATAGGAAGAAACATTTGTGAGAGCAACTGTCAGATAGATTGAAGGCTGGCAGAATGGTTAGCAGCAAACTCCTTCAGCGTGAGGGAAATAGGGAGGGAGATGCAGTGATATGTTCTAGAATGGCCTATAGTGTAAGGAAGGACTAAGTGGTGTCATCAAATTAGGAAGGAAAAATCCATCTTAGTATTATGGGGCCCAATGTGAGGGATTTCTGAGTTCTGTAGTCAGCAGTCTGTCAGCAGTAACTAGCAATAATCGAAGTTAAATTAACTAGTTTATGTATATACCTATATTGTGCAATGCAGATACACTGAGAGGTCAAATACAAAACTTACAAAACTGCTTTTAGACACAGAACTTCAGGGAGAGGTTGAAGTGTGTTCTTGTCGTTTTATGATTTGAGATACTATAGCAGTCTTTTGTATCGTTCTCGCAAGTCATCAGAAACATGGTTTTTATTATCATTTGGTGAAGCTTTCTCCACTTCTGTTGAAGAGTTGCTATTTAACCTGGGATTCTTACCGCCTGGCTCTACAGAACCAGCACATATTGTCATAAGTTTCACCATCAGTTGCACAGACTGGATCATATTCTTTGGTGCAAGAGTATATTGGTTGTGAATCACAATTTAGCTATTGAAAACAAAAAAAATCATTGAATTTATTAGATAAAGAAATGTTTAATATTTTTTACATTCTTCATACAAATCTCCAAATATAGAAATGAATATATATACTCCATTTCAAAGTTAATCAATAAAATTGAAGTAACCATGAGTCAGTTAGACATGAAAATCATTTGCTATGCTTAATTAACCCAATACTCATTTTAAGAAGCAGTAACAGCAACTGAATCCATTTTGTAAAAGTTATCAGGTCAAAATTTCTCAATTATTTTGTGAATCAGAAATAATAAAACTAATAATTTCATCTTTATCAATAATATAATGATATTTGTACTTATCCACATATGTATTTGTTTGCAAATATATGTGTAAAATCACACACAGCTCTACTTTTAATGTAATTTGTTATATATTCACCATGTTGATCATTTACATCTGTAATATTGTGTGTATTTCTTATATGCCTTAATTTTTAAAACTACGTTGGCCTTTATAGTTTATTGCCTTTCACCCATATAATATTCCAAAATGTGAATATGTGAAAATGATAATTTTATCTATCTGTAAATGTGTAGTTGAGTTACTATTTGTTTTATTCCTCTTGCTTGTTAGGGTGAATGATTCTACTTCAACATTCTTTCACATACATTAGATGCTGAGTACAACAAAGCATATACCCACTCATGAAATTTTTAAATAATACAATAGTTTTAACTTGTAGAAGAACCAAAATAGTTTTATATAACTGAAAGATTAACTCTATGGCCCTCAATATGATAATAACATAGGTTTCAATAGCATACTGTTTTATAGAGATATGTCTGTTTGAATGGTTGTACAATTTGTTAGTTCACATTTTCTGTTAAAACTTACCACTTCCAACTTAAAAATTAGTCACTATTAACCTACCCACTTGGAATCTTCTGTTCTAGTGATAAAAGAGGTTTCTGCAAACAACACACATGTGAAGAATTAAAAATAAGAAGAAAGTGGAGACAGTAGCATACTCTATGTTGGGAATTTCCCACATTTCTTCATAGCAGAAGCCTATGTGAATTGTAGGCTGATATGAATGACAGGCAAGTAATAAAATGAATGTTTTTGCCAGTACTAAAGTATTAATACACAAAATGACTACCAAACAATATATTCAGTAATTCCAAAATTCCCATCATCCATGAAAAATAGTTCTCTGGATTATTCAGTGTTCCCATCAAATGCTCCAATATTGATCTGTTTTCCACATTTACACCATAGTTCTTCCATTTGATTTGGAGGACAGTCTAGTCAAAGTAGGCAATGTTTGCATTATACTCCTTATCATATCCTATAAATGTGTAGACGTTAATTAGTATTTAGCTCATTAGTATTAAATTGTAATGTGAAGGCTGATATCTCACAATTACTTTAATCTGAAATGGAAGAACAAAATTTATCAGCAGACTAATCTATAAGTTCTCTCATTATATGAGACCTTGATCTAAAAGAAGAAAGTACATTTAGATTTCGAGGATGCCAAGTATAAAGACTCATGATTGTGTATTCTTGGCATTAAACTGACATGGAATGTAAAAATAAGGGCAAAAATGATAAGCAAAGATCTTTCATCCCAAAGTAATAATATCCTAAGGTCTATTGCCCAGTCTAAATATTTCTTTAGCTTTAAAATACGCAATGAAAGAAAAGTGATTCACAGCTGCAATTTGAAAAAGCATTTAAAACATGTCCTGTCTTATTTCACCAGCTGACAGTTCGCAAACCCTAAAAGGCAATCTTGGCCAATCATTAATTCAAAAACAAGGGCTTGCTACATTTCATATATGTAAAATGCTTCACTGACAGATGTAGTATTTACTCACCAGAATGAAAAGGGAATGTCAAGGAAATGATGAAAACTGCTGTGATCCATGGTGAGAAGAAAGGCATTGTGGCAAGTCTATGGAAGAAAACTTTAAGAATGTTTATAGCACAGGAATCAGTGCTCCTTCTCCACAGGAATATCTCTTATACTTGAAAGGACCATTCAACTCCACCTCTCTCATCTCCTCCCTGATATTCTCCTCTATCCTTAGGATCAAAAGCACACATCATGTGCACACAGGGCCTCCTAAAAACTTAGAGAACTCCAGGATAAGTCTCCTGGAACATTTACAAAGGAGTGGCTAATTCTCCCCATCCTCTGGGTCAGGCCACAAATAGTCTCCCACCTGTAAGGAAATATGCACACCAGAAACTCAGATTTTACTCAGAAAGTCACAACAGGACTTTGAAAAGAAAGGATATGAAGGTTCTCACAGCAATGCTGGAAGCCAGAGTGCTGCTCTCCATATGCCACCTTACCTACCTGGAGGTGGAGCACAGTGTGGAGTGTGGGCAACAGCTCCAGACCCTCTATTTTTTTTAACCCTTTCTTCTCAGTCAGGTACATGCAGTGCAATAGTTTCCTGATTGGCCTGTTGATGGGCAGCATTGTGAGGATAAAAAGGCTGCCCAAGGGCAGATAGGAGAGAGATATTTTGTGTTGTTCCTGGAGATCGTAAAGTAGCTCATAAGAAATATTTCTCCTGTTTCTCAATAGATCTTCCCTCAGCATGAAGTTCTGGACAAGCTGATCTCAGCAGATGCATTCAAAAATCAGTGGTGAGAGTGAAGAGGTGCTAATAATAGATCCTGTGACAGAAAAAACAGAAGAGCAATAAAAAGAAGTAAATGCTGTCTAAATTATTGGGTATGAATGTCCAAGAGAATAAAATCAGTAAAGGTAGAAAGTGCATATGAAAAATTCTACGTGGATAAGTGCCTAACTTGCTAGACCAGAAACACATCAAACTTAATGGAGATTTGATGCCTGGTGGATCTCTAAGTTGATTTAAATGTAGAATCACATAAATTTGTAATTGCTAATGTAGAGTTCTTGTGATCCTATCTTGTAAAAATAAATTGCAGGTCCTGACTCGATAGCCTAGGTGATAAATCCTTGCCTAGTATCTGCCAGATCTCATATGGGCACCACTTCCTATCCCAGCTGCTTTACTTCCATCAGTCTCCCTGCTTGAGGCCTGAGGAAGCTGTTGAGGGTTTCCAAAGCCTTGAGACTGCATTGAAGGGGAGTCCAGGAAATCCTCCTGGCTCCTGGCTTCAGGTTGGCTCACCTCTTTTGGTTGTAACCACTACCAGCGGACAGAAGATTATTTCTCTCTCTTTTCTTCTCTTTGTAAAATTGCCTTTCCAATAAAAATAAGTAAGTCTTAAAAAAAATACTATGTGTCACAGTCAGAAGCAGGAAGAGATATCTACTGAAGACCGTTTACCAACGGCCGGCTCTAATCAATCAAGTGAATCTGTCACTTGTGCATGAGGCCTAGACAATGGAACATCCTTGCCAGCATATTCCGACATTCTAAAGTGTGCGTAAGTGAGTCAACAAATATACCACATAATTATTGTGATCAGCCAATAGAATTTGTGTCTGACTGAATAAAGTGCAGTGTCTCTTAGAGCGCCTGTGAAACATGTGATGCCATATCAGAGCAACTAAAAAGCTTATTGATTATATCAGACAGTAAGTGCATGTAATAATCTATAATTCAGGCATAATATTTAAGCTAAGATAGTTCAAAAACAATGTATCTGAATTATATCACGAACAAGAGAAATTAGTGTGCTATGAAAATTATTTCAATGAGATAACATATATTTTGAAAGACTTATACTTAATTTTATTGGAAAGGCAGATTTACAGAGAGAAGGAGAGCAATGAGAGAAAAGATTCTCTATCTACTGGTTCACCCAACAAATGGCTGCAGTGTCTGGAGCTAAGCCGATCCAAGGCCAGGAGCCAAAGTTTTGTAACAGGTGTGCAGTGTCCAAAGACCTTGGGCCATCATCCAGTGCTTTGCTAGACCTTAAGCTGATTGGGAAGCAAAGCAGATGGGATACTAAGCTGCACTTGGACGAAGAGGATTATCCAGTAGAACCAATGCACTGGCACTAAAACCGGTTCTGTAAGGTACTAGTCACAAAATTTGTATTTGTTTATCTCTTCGTTAAATTTGTCTGTCTCTTCATAAATCTCCTTAAATTTTACATATGCAACTTATATACCACTCTTTTTTTTAAAGGTTTATCTATTTTTATTAGAAAGTCAGACATACAGAGAGGAGAGACAGAGAGGAAGATCCTCCGTCTGATGTTTCACTCCCCAAGTGAGCCGCAACGGCCGGTGCTGCGCCGATCCAGAGCCGGGAACCCAGAGCCCCCTCCAGGTCTCCCACGCGGGTGCAGGGTCCCAAATCTTTGGGCCGTCCTTGACTGCTTTCCCAGGCCACAAGCAGGGAGTCAGATGGGAAGTGGAGCTGCCGGGATTAGAACCGGCGCCCACATGGGATCCCGGCGCGTTCAGGGCAAGGACTTTAGCTGCTAGGCCACACCGCCAGGCCCTATATACCACTCTTGATGAAAGACAATGAGAGTACAATGGTAAGAAAAATACTAACATCAATTGCTGCAGTGTGATTCACCTAGTTAATACAGTTTCAAACAGTAAAACATAAATGGTTCACTGAATAATGTCTCTACCATACAATCAATATTATTCTCATAAAGGGAAGCTTTTTTTTGTTTGGCAGCAAATTCACCTTTTTCCCCCAGCATGGGCTTCTTATATTGCAGCTGGATGACTGTCCCTTTGACATCCCACCATTATACTCCCATGAATACGTCCCCATTTTCAGCACAGGAGACGGCCAGACTCATCTTGTTTATTTCCTTAGCTAGTACTTTGTCAACCATTTCTCCAGTCTCCTTATATCGCTCTTTAGAAAGAAAGAAACAGAAGTCAACATCTCTGTGTTAAGAGTGCTCACTGGTATGGGAGAATTGATTCTACAGCCTCTCATGGACAGTTTAATATGTGTATGTACCATATATTTCCAATGGACAGGCAAACAATCAAAGTCCACTTTGGTAAAGGGTGTCTTTGGCACAGGAGGCTCCAACAACCTGGGATCCTAACTCAGGAGAACCATTCCTGCTTTGCATTCCAGTGTTCATTCAGTTTCAATGAAAGGGAGACTGTCATCTACATATGAAGAGCACATGCAGATAAACATCCTCTTTCCACAAATAAGAAGGTGCTATTTACTCTGCAACTCTTCAGATCACCTCTAGGAGTGTGACTGTAGCTAAAGAAAACACTCTTGCTTTCCAGGGTTTTCCTCAAAAAACAGGAACTGTTCTTTCTGAAAGGAATCTTGAACATCAGGGCTACCTCCTTACATTTCACATATGATTACTTCAGGTAGTGAACACAGAGCTAAAGAGTCCTGCAGAATGGTTATTTTAGCTTTTCTCCTTCTTCAAGTAGATCCATTAAGGATTCCTTCTTGATCTGTGAGTGGAGAACTTGACAGGTATAAGAGAGATGGCCCACAGCCATGAAATGTGAGAGAAATTTCATGTTGTTCCTAAAGGGCTTAAAGCAACCCATGCAAGATGCTCACAACTAGTTCTTCACAGAGCTTCTGTCAGGAGACTAGAGAAAATTTAATCTGATAAATCTCAGTGCAGTGTGGAGAGAACAAAAAGATATTATCAGCAATTACAGGTCCCAAGATAGGAGCAGAAAGCTTTCCAAGCAAGCTCCAAAATGTGTAATGGAATCAAACCAAGAAGTAAGAGAAAAAGAGACAGAGAGTGAAAGAGAGGGAAAGAAGGAAGGAAGGAAGGAAGGAAGGAAGGAAGGAAATAAATGAGGGGATCTGCCGTAAGATGTGAGCTGAATGGGTCATTCTCTACCCCTAGAACATTAGATTAAATGAAATCGAGCTTTACATAGTTGATTAGAGAGGGAAGGGTCCAGGATCAGAGAAAGTGGGATATACCATGGTTTCCACACTTTTCTTTTTCTTCTTCCTGTGTCAGAGCGAAGGAGGGAGATAAAAGGAGAAACTACACCCAGTCTCCCAACTGCCTCAGTAGCCAGGGGTGGGGAACAGCCACCCGGTATCACCAAGGCCATTGATGTGGAGCATGTTCCAAGGCTTCTGCATAAGTGGTTTTGCAAGTTCTGAAATGATGTTGATCTCAGAGATCCAAGGATGAGGATATCTTTCCAAGATCCATTGGTGACACAGTCCACCTCTGAGTCTCCGTTCACCCAGAAATTTGCTGTCACACTTCACAATTTGATAGTTGACCAATTTGTTCTGTCCTCCTTCCTCTGCTATGGTACCAGATATCCTCTGCAGGCTCCAGTGATCTAAATATTGTTCATGTGCATATGGGTATGCTGTGGGTGCTGCATTCCAGTCTGGAATGGCACATCTCACCTCTGCATTTGTCAACAGGTGCTGTAGCCTGGCCTGGCCCAGTCTGCCCTTGATGCCAGCTCTCACTGATGTGTGCTGATGCCGAACCTGGACCTGTCCTGGCGCTAATGTGAATTGGCTGGTGCTGCACCGAATGGCTTGTTCCGCACCCTGTCCTGGTTCTCAAATCTTCTATTGGGTGTTATGAACTGGCCCAGGTTTGCCCACCTCGAGACCTGACCCACAAATATACCATGTGTGGCAGTGAGTGGTATTCAGTGGTGGTGGTTGATGCAAACTACCCAGCCCAGGTCCCTCACATGGGATGGTACGTGGGTCTGACCCTTACATTTTCTTCAGTTCCCCACTGCAAATCTCTTGGTCTCGGCCCCCTTGCTTATTCCTAGGACAGTCAGCCTCAGAATGCATTTCTTGCCTTTAACACACTCTGTTACCAGTCCTTCCTTCTACACATCTACCCACCCCTTTTCTGGGATTCTGCCTTCCCTCTCTGCTATGTTAGCAGATGTTTTCTGCAGGCCCAATGGACTGCTGTAGTCTCTGACATTGTCCATGCCTACATTGTTGGGAGATAATTCAATGGCAGCATCATGAAAGATACCCATTGGGTAACTTGGGAAGGTGGACAGGAAATCCCAATGCATATTAAACTGTGTCATAAAACAAAAACAGAAAAGATTTAAAAATGTATTCAATTTTTATGTATCAATCTCTATTGGCAGTAGCAAAATATTCAGCTCACAATCTAAAAATTTTTAAATATATTTATTCCACATATTACTTTGAAATGTCTTCCATTGCTTCTTCAGCTTCATAATTGATATCTAAATAAACAGGACAATGCTTTACATGATTCATTCAAACATAAAACTTACACAGCACTTAATGGATTAAATATCTGCTTAATTTTGTACTTTAACCAAGTGCCTTACGGATTGCTTTAGCCTAATGTTCCAAGAACACTGTAGATTGAAGTATTAGTGTATTTCTTTACACAAATAGGTTTGATTTCAGGAGACTCATGGAGGGTAAGAGATCAGTCTCACTCACGCTTTGAATTAACAACCAAGAATAAGACATCCCGTAAGGAAAATATTGTGTTTTTTTTCAGTAAGGATTAACAAAAAGCAAATATCTGCATCCTAACCCATCATTCTTTCTTCATTTCTCCACTCTGAGGATTAAAAAGAGAAAAAAGTATTTATGTAACCTCAGGACGACTTGTGTACTATATCTGTTTCATTACCAACAACTGTTACCAACCTAACATAGTAAGTCTCCCTATTTTCTAGGATATGAGATGTGTGTCACTCAGGACCAGGAAATAGACTCACCAGAATGAAGAAAGGCGAGGAGCATGATGAGAACAACTCTAATCCATGTGGAACAGAAAGGCATGCTTTCATGTCTGTGAACTAAAATTTATGATGGTTTGTAACTTATGAAACAGAATCAATTCTAGAACATTGAATGTTCAGAAAGAATCAGATGCCACACTTGGAAACACTCCTACAGGTGAGTAAAGTATCCCAAACACCCATATTTCTAATACAGGGCAATTATTTCCCCTCTTTTCTATCAGGAGTTATTTTCCTTTTATTCTTCCAAGTCTAACATCAACCAGACACACAATGTGCAAAAAAGTCTCAGTGGTCCTGTGGGAGAAAGCCTAGATCCAAGTCCAGTTTGAGCAGGTAAACATTACATGCTTGCTTTCTCAACCCTTTTGTTAGCCCAGAAGTAACATGTCTGTTTCAGGAAACATACACTGTTGAAAACAGGAAGTGCCTTCAGTTGGCACTCTCTGGGAACAATCTTTGCAGCCATGCTCCACACTAAATGCAGCTCCCCAGATCTGTCTTTGACTTACCTCATGCAGAGACCTCATGGGAACTGAGGCCACCAGCTTTGCAGACTGTGACTATTTAGTTCACTCCCCCTCCTTAGTTGCCACCTTCCCACTAAGTCTCTTTCATTGATTTGTGAGGGAGGGAAACAGTGGGAATAAGGGAGATGCTAAGGGAAACATGGCGTAGAGGTATTGTGTGTTTTCTCTGGGAGCTGCAAAATAAGTCATGATGTAGCAGGAAGGGAAAAAAAATGAGCAGGATTATAGGTCCTAAGATAGGAAAGCAGTAAGAAAAGATCTCTTCTTCTTTCTTTGCGTATTTGTTACTTTATCTTCTAAACACAAAAACATTTGTAAGATAACAAGTTTGTATGAAATGACAAAGCACCTAGAATAGCTAACACCATAAAAAAGTAGAGGGATAATTCAAGCTACCTAAGTCTAAGACTTACTATAAAACTACAGTAATGGAGACATTATGGCAGAAATCCCCATTTTTCTCTGAGCCATAATAAAGTCACTACTAAATGACAATTTCAATTCAAAATATAGCAGAAAAATAGAGGAAAAATTGGCTAAGTATTGCCATTTGAAAATGCTAGAGAGCATAAAAGTTATTAGCAGGAAAATCCATGAGGAATTTTATTACCTTACTGAGGAGTTTTTCTTGAAAAACTTCATGTCTTTTACTAAAGTAGAATCTCCCAAAGTTGAAAAATCTGTAATTCTACACTATATGGAAATTAATATTTGGAGTATTATATTCCACTGAGTTTTATATTTACTTTCAATTCATAGAGTATCTATATGTGTATACACATTAATTTCATACTCAGTAGAAGGCATAACTAATTAGTTAAATGATGCTTTATTCAGTTGATGCTTCATTCAATTATTGAACTGATACTCAAGGGTAAAGAGGAATCCAGGTATTTTTAATTTTAAGAAACACTCAAATAATGTACTGTGCATTCACCTGTGAAAATATTAAATTATAGATACAAAGAATCATCATGTATTGTAACTTATTACTTTACGCAAAATAGAAAGAACATTAAAAAGTACATTTAAAGAGATTAAAGTATTTAACATATATTGATTAAAGTATTGATGATTGCATTTGTGCTATTTTATTATCAAACACAAAATTAAGATGCTGGTGTTTTCAGTTGTTACTGAAAACAGAGAACACTGCGAACAAAGGCCCTTCAATTACAATGGTTGTTAGTGTTGGAAGATCTTTTATCATACCATGTCCCATGAGGCTACCACTTGATCTTTGAGAAATTTAAGATACCAGTTAAAGAGATTCTCGTTGATTGCAGAATCCACCATATATAGAGTTGCAAAGAAGCCATAGAAATATGAAGGTCAGGTGTCATAACAAGTGCCATAATAAAGGAATGAGAGTGTGCCATTAGTCCTACTATAAGAGAACAAAGAGAGAAAAAAGTAAATGATGGAAAGAACATTTTGAATTCACCAAGTACTGCATGAAACACTTCTCAGTGAGGTTTTGAACCCGGGGCACTTCATAGAGTTTGCTCTCCACTTCCACTTGCAGCTCTGTCCCACTTACTCTCCAACATTTTACATGAACAAATCTGGGAAAACCTGGACCTTCTTTCAACCTGTTTTGATTCCGTAGTGGAACTTACTCATACAGAGAAGAGGATAGGTTTAGGTTTTGTTTGAGTGGATTTCCTGGGACAGAAGCCTGTTTGCAGCTTACACATACAAGGGCTACATAGGAGGGAAACACCTGTCAGAGAGAGCAACAGTGTGTTAAATAGGAAAGCTTGCGCAACGTTTAACAGCAAACTCAGAGTGCAGAAATTAGGGATGGAGATTCAGTGGAATGTTCCAGAATGTCCTATTGTCGGAAGAAGGACTGAAGGGTGTCATCAAATTAGGAGGGAGGAGCTCGTGTTAGAACTATGGGGCCCAATATGAGGGATTTCTGAGTTCTGAAGTCAGCATTCAATAGTAACTAGCAACTGTTATACAGAGTTCAATTAACTGGCTTATGTACTTGTGTGTATTATACAATACAAGTATACGGAGAGGCCAAATACAAATCTTCTAACAAAACTTCTTTTAGACACAGAGCTTCAGTGAGAAGTAGAAATGTGTTTTAGTGGGTTTTATGATATGAGATATATTGCAGCTCTTTTTGGTATGATTTCCCTAGATCATCAGAAACATGGTTTTTACTATCATTATGTGTTAGTTTCTCTATTTCTGGTGAAGAATTGCTATATCATCTGGCATTCTTACCTCTTGGCACTGCAAAACATGCAACTATTGCCATATGTGTAGCCATCACTCGCACAGATTGGATCAAATTCATTGTTGCAAATGTAACTTGCATATGAACCACATCTTGGCTATTGAACACAAAAAGACACCATTGAATTTTTGAGATATATAAGATTTAAATAAAATTTTCTTCCTTCACATAAGTTGCAGATATAGAAAGCAATAGTTATATTCAGCTTCAAAGTTCATTAATAAAAATTGAGGTACCATGAGTCAGCTAAACATTTAATATTCTTACTTTGCTTAATAAACACAATGTAAATTTAAAAAGCAATGGAAGCAACTGTATCCACTTTTTTTTTTATAATTTATCAACCTGTTTCCACCTCTGTTTATTCTCAGATCAATTACATTCTGAAACAAGGAATCTCATTTGTATTCTGATACTTTTATGTATCCATTTGCATATTTTTGTATTGGTAAGTATATTGTACAAACATATACATACCATTATATAGAGCTCTACTTTTATATGTAAAGCATTTAATCTTTGTCATGGAGACTTTACATTTATAATATCATGTGTAAATTTTAAACCTTCTTGGGTCTTTGTATACTTGTTTAGAAATATAGTTCATTTTCTTCTGTTTCAGATTCTGTTCCAAAATGTGAATGTTTTAAATTATAACTTTATCCATCCTTAAGTAGATAGTTGGGTTACTATTTGCTTTATTCCTCTTGCTTGTTAGGGTGAATGATTCTACTAAAACATTCTATTACAAACACTGGTTGCTGAGTACAACAAACCTTATACCCACTCATGGAAATTTTAAATAATGGAATAGTTACACTGGTCATTAAAGCCAAATGATGCTATATTATTGGATAGATCAAACCTATAGATTTGATCAAACCTATAGGTTTTCAATAGCATATCACTTATTATTTAATGTTTCTTTTGTTTCAAAGGTGTATACTTTATTTGTTGACATTTTCTGTTAGAATTTATCATTTCCAACTTAAAAATTAATCACTATTGACTTACTATTCCTCGAACTTCTGTTTCTTGGTTAAAAGAGGTTTCTGCAAGCAATAGACAGAAGTAAAATGTGAAAAAGAAGAAAATGTGGACAATAATATACACTATTCTGTGAATTTCTCACATTTCTTAGTAGTAGAACTGTATGTGAATGGCGTACCAGTAATAATGCATGCAAGTAATAAAATGAGCATTTCTGTTAGTTTGAAAAAGTTAAGTACACAAAATGACTACAAAAGAGAATATCATGTCATTAAAAATTGTCATTACCTATGAAAAATAGTCTTCTCTATTGTTTAATATTCCACCATATTCTCCTATGTAGGCTTTCATTTCCCAGTGTGGTATAAAACCATAGTTTTCTAAATGTTGCAAAAGACCATCTACTCAAGAAGGTAACAATTGCATTACGTTCCCATAATATGCCCTTTCAAGTAATATTTAGATATTAATTAGTATTTAACATATTAGTATTCAATTGTAATACGGAGGCTGCAGTCTCACAGTTTAATTTGAAATGTAAGAATACAATGGAACCTTAACAAAGAGAACTTCTCAAACTTGGTTTTTTATAGACTAGTGGCTAATGTCCTCGCCTCACATGCTCAGGGATTCCACATGGACATTGGGTTCATGTCCTGGCAGTGCCAATTCCCATCCAGCTCCAGTCTCCAAATTTCTAGTCTTGTGGCCTGGAAAAGCAGTAGAGGATGGTAAAATCTTTGGCTCCTGGCTTTGAATCAGGCTCAGCAAATAATTTATCACAGATATGAGAATGTGTCTGCTTCTTAAATATGCCCTGTATCTAAGAGAATATTAGACTTCAAAGAAATGCCAAGTATAAAGACTCATGATTCCGTATACTTGGCATTAAACCGACGTGGAATATGACCATAAGGGAAAAATGATAAGCAAAGATCTTTCATCCCAAAGAAATAATAATCTAAGAGCTATTGCCCATTCTAAATATTTCTTTACTTTAAAGTAGGCATTGAAAGAAAAGTGATTCACAGCTGCAATTTGAAAAAGCATTTGAAACATGTCCTGTCTTATTTCACCACCAGACAGTTTGCAAAACCCAACAGGAAATCTTGGCCAATCACTAATTGAAACAAGGGCTTGCTACGTATACTCACCACAATGAAAGAAGAATGTCAAGGAAATGATGAACACTGCTGTGATCCATGGTGAGAAGAAAGGCATTGTAGCAAGTCTGTGGAAGAAAACTTTCAGAATGTTTATAGCACAGGAGTCAGTGCTCCTTGGCCACAGGAATATCTCTTACACTTGAAAGGATCATTCAACTCCACCTCCTCTCCCCTCCCTCAGGTTCTCCCCATCCTCAGATACCAAAGCACACATCATGTGCACACAGGGCCTCCTAGAAACTTAGAGACCCCCAGGATAAGTCTCCTGGAATGGAACACCTATAAAGGAGTGACTTATTCTCCCTTTCCTCTGAATCAGGTCATAATCTCCCACCTGTAAGGAAATGTTCACACCAGAAACTCAGATTTTACTCAGAAAGTCACAACAGGACTTTGAAAAGAAAGGATATGAAGGTTCTCACAGTAATGCTGGAAGCCAGAGTACTGCTCTAGGTATGCCACCTGACCTACCTGGAGGTGGAGCACAGTGTAGAGTGTGGATAACAACTCTAGATAATGTGTGTTTTATTCCCCCTTTCTTCTCAGTGGACGTGCATGCAGGACAAGAGCTTCCTTGGTTGGTTTTTTGGTGGTGTGCCTCATGGAGATAAATGGGCTGCCCAAGGGCAGATAGGAGACAGAGATATTTTCTGTCCTTGCTAGAGAACATAAAGTATCTCATAAGAAATATTTCTCCTATTCCTCAATAGATCTTCCCTCAGCATGAATTTGGTATACGTTGATCTCAGCTGATGCATTCAAAAATCAGAGGTGTGTATAAGTATAATCTATTAAGATTATAGGAGATTATTTTTAGATAACAGATTCGTAACACCCTTAGACATTAGAAAGCCTATAAAAACTTACAGTGGGATCCAGAAAAACCCTGACACCCTCTTAAAAGGAGGTTGTGTGTACAGAGCAGGAGAGGATCTCGGGGCGTGGCAGTAGGATAAGAGTAGGTCTGTATCCTAATCCAGGCGATCTCCCCACCGCCCGAGGCTTCCCAAAAACTTTCGCTGCAGAAGTAGTGGATACTTCCTCAAGGATTGTCGGTATGGACACCGAGAATGGTATCCCAGCTGCCAAGGAGATCACAGGGAATGTGAGTGCCCTCAGAGGTAGTCATTTCCAATCAGATTTCCCACATGGGCTGGAAGCAGCCCAGAACCCTCGTGATAGGGTCTGGTGACATGGAAACTACAGCCAGGAGCCCAGGTGGCACTCAGAGATAAAAGGATTGTAAATTTCCTTCCAGGCACAGGAGAGGTGCTTTCTCTGGTCCTTACCTAGTAAGCCTTGGCTCCCAGCTCTCTTACACTGAATATCAGGGTTGCTTGTGAGCCCCAAAATTAGTTCAGATAGAGACAGATTTGGCTTTCAAATAGAGACTGAGATAGAAAGTTTGGAACAGCCAGGAAAAAGGCCAGCTAGCCTATTATCTCTCAGCCTGTACATACTGGTAAGGCTTCCTATTTGTCTTCTCCTAGACTTCATGAGATGGAATTTGGAATTCAGTTCTTCCTCACTCACCTAAGACTTTTTTCTTCAATTGTTAATATGTGACTTGTTAGAATTATAAAATGGATTTGGTTATCCTTAAAATGCATGAAGTTCTGTAAAATCTTGCTTAAATACTATAAACTGTAAAGTTTAAATTATGGGTTAATGTTCTCCCCAAAAATTTATTGATTCAGAACTGTTAATGCTAAACAAGATGTAACTGCGTAGAAACTTTGATGTTAAACTTTAATTCAGCTGCTATATATGATGGACATATAGCCTGAAGTCAGTGTTAATCCTTTTGAAAGAGAAAAGTAAGGGTTAATGCTTTTTCTGCTTCTGTATCCTGCTTGGCGAGATCAGATTAAAGGTAGGGGAATGGCCATGCTGGGCCTGACAATGGGAAGAGGGCCTAAGTTTCTATCTCCTGATAAGTAAATTCCTTAGTCCGAGGAAATGAGGCTGGAGGGCCCTGAGCTGGTGCCAGACTAAGGTCATAAAATTTGTACCAAACCCAGCAGGTGTGCTGAGCTCGCAGTATAAAATGCCTGTACCCCTGGACATCGGGACTTCTTCTCCTTGCAGAGTGGGAGCCTGTTCGCGAACGTCAATAAAATCCCTCTTGCTTTTGCAGCCTCTGACCTGGTTATTGGGAGCTTTCGGGCGGCGACTGCGGGGGCCGTACCTGTTAAACCCCCGCGGTTTAACACTTTCACTGTTTCTGTGCCATTCCAATTGATTTAGGCTATTCATACAGTTCAGGAAAGCTTCATGTGTTTTGTTGCTTTATTGAGGTAATTGTTTCCAAAACTTAAACTATGATGCTCAGGGCTCATGTTTACTCTGGCAAAGATAACTATGTTATATTTTTACCTTCTACCAGAGATCTTTAGATGCATTCCCTGGCTGCTGTGGTCCCCCCCCCCCCCCCCCCCCCGCTCTCCACTCCCTGTTCAGCATGAAGTAGCTAGAGTCGTTGCTGGCCCCTGTTCCTGACAGTAGCTGGGGTTCGTTCTCTTGGGAAAAAGGATGTTGAAGAGTTAGATGAGATAGGCAGTTAGGGTATGTGGTCCCTGGTGAAGTTATTTTTGTGTAATATATAATATTGCTTCTCCCCGTTTTCTGCTCTTCCAAGGGCATGTTCTCCCTAACTACATCTATCAGGTTTAACTTTACAAAACACAAAAGGGGGATTAGTAGAAGGGCATTCAGAATCTTTGCTATTGTGGGAGACATAGCCAGTTAAATCCCCTGAAGGCGCCAGGAGCAATCGATATGGAGATGAATGAGCAGGATGCATCCTGGTTCACAGGTTTAGATAAAGAACCTGCTAGAGTAACAAGCTGTGTTTGGGGGAACTGTACTTGCTGTTGCGATGTAAATGTCTCAGACACCTCCACCATGAATGCCTATGTGACTACCTTCTTTTAAAAGTCTGGTGCTGTTATAAACTTTGCCTGTTGATCATCAGTCAGGAGTCCATGCATGTTAAAAAAAGTCTCCGTGCACCACGTCCGTCACTATAGGACAGTGACATGTAAGTATCAGCATTTAAAATGTTAGGGTGCATAAAAGTAATTATCAGGATAATCCATGAAGAATTTTATTGTCTTACTGAGGAGTTTTCCTTGAAACAAGTTCATTTCTTTTACGAAAATAAAAGATCCCAAGAGTAGGTAAGAAAGAAAAACGTATAATTCCATCACCATATGGAAAATACTTTTACTATTTGGATTATTGTCTTCCACTGATTTTTATATTTACTTTCAGTTCATAGAGTACCTGTACATGTATATACAATAATTTAATATGCAGAAACAAGTGCAACTTATTTTTCAATTCATGTTTTATTCAATTGATGCTTCATTCAATTCAACTGATGCATTAGGATAAATAGGAATTCAGGTATTTTTAATTTTAAGAAACACTCCATGTACTGTGCATTCTCCTGTGGAAATATTAAATCATAGATACAAAGAATAGTCATTTACTGTAACCCGTTACTTTACCCAAAACAGAAAGAACATTAAAAAGCACATTTAAAGAGATTAAAGCATTTTACATATATTGATTAAAGTATTAATTTATTATCAAACACAAAATTAAGATACTAGTGTTTTCAGTTGTTATTGAAAACAGGGAACAAAGGTCCTTCAGTTACAATGGCTGTTAGTGTTGGAAGATTCTTTAACATCCCATATCTCATCTTAGTTACCACAGTTGTGTTTATTTGATCATCGAGGAATTTAAGAGGCTAATTAAGGAGATTCTATTTGATTGTAGAATCCACCATAAATGGGGCTGCAACAGAAGCCACAGAAATGTGTAGGTAGGCATATTTCAGCAGGTACCATAACGAAGGAACCAAAATGTGTCTTTACTTTCTCTATAAAGAAGAAAACAAAAAGAAGAAAAAGCAGTTGATGGAAAGAACATTCTAAATTCACTGAGTACTGCATAAAACACTTCTCAGTGAGGTTTTGAACCTGGGACACTTCATAGAGTTTGCTCCACTTCCACATGCAGCTCTGTCCCACTTACTCTCCAACATTTTACATGAACGGATCTGGGAAAACCTGGCCCTTCCTTCAATCCAGTCCTGATTCCATTGTGGAATTTGCGCTTACACAGAAGAGGACAGAATTAGGGTTTATTTGAATGGATCTCCAGGGGCAGAAGCCAGTTTGCAAATTACACTTACAAGGGCTACATAGGGGGAAACACCTGTCAGTGAGAGCAAGAGTTGGGTTGATAGGAAGGCTGGCAGAATGTTTTGCAGCAAACTCACTCAGAGTGCAGAAATAAGGAGAGCAATCCAGTGGAATGTTCCAGAACTCAACGTATGGACTGAAGGGTGTCATCAAATTAGGAGGGAAGAGTTCTTGTTAGAACTATGGGGCCCAATGTGAGGGATTTCTGAGTTCTGTAGTCTGCATTCAACAGTAACCAACAACAGTCACACCAGGTTAATTGGTTTATGTATTTACCTGTATTATACAGTGCAGGCCTACTGAGAAACCAAATACAAAACTTCTAATGAAACTTCTTTTAGACATAGAGCTTCAGGGAAGGGTAGTAATGTGTTCTAGTGGGTTATATTACTATAGAGATATTATACTTTCTTTATTTCTGTTGAAGAGTTGCTAGATAATCTGTTATTCTTACCGCTTGATACTGCAGAATATGCAACCATTGCCATACGTGTGGCCATCACTCGCACAAATTGGATCAAATTCTTTGGTGCACATGTAGTTTGAAAATGAACCACATTCTGGCTATTGAACACAAAAGAACATCATTGAATTTATGAGATAAACAAATTTTAAATAAAAATTCTCTCAATTCTGACACAAAATTCCAGATATAGAAAAGAATAATTTAATTTTATTTCAAAGTTCATCAATAAAAATTGAGGGACTATGAGTCTGCTAAACATAAACCTAATGTAAGTTTAAAAAGCAATGGAAGAACTGAATCCACTTTTTTTATAATTTACCAACCTTTTTTCACCTCTGATTATTCCAAATTCAATTATTTTCTGAAACAAGGAATATCATTTGTTTTCTGATATTTTTGTGTATCCATTTGTGTATTTTTCTATTGGTATGTGTATTGTACAAACATATATGTATATATAGAGAGAGCTCTACTTTTATATGTAGAGCATTTAATCTTTGTCATGGAGACTTTACATTTATAATATCATGTGTAAATTTTAAACCTTCTTGGGTCTTTGTATACTTGTTTAGAAATATAGTTCTGTTTCAGATTCTGTTCCAAAATGTGAATGTTTTAAATTATAGCTTTATCCATCCTTAAGCAGATAGTTGGGTTACTGTTTGCTTTATTCCCCTTGCTTGTTAGGGTGAATGATTCTACTAAAACATTCTATTACAAACACTGGTTGCTGAGTACAACAAACCTTATACCCACTCATGGAAATTTTAAATAATGGAATAGTTACACTGGTCATTAAAGCCAAATGGTGCTATATTATTGGATAGATTAAATCTATGGCTCTTTATAAATATCATAGGTTTCCAATAGCATTTGAACTTTAAATTTCTTTTGTTTCAAAGGTGTGCACTTTATTTGTTGACATTTTCTGTTAGAATTTGCCATTTTCATCGTAATAATTGATCAATATTAACTTACTGGTTGGCGAACTGGTGCTGCTTCTTGGTTGAAAGAGGTTTCTGCAAATAACAAACAGAAGAAAAATATTAAAAAGAATATTTTGGGGACTATATCATACTAGTGAATTTCCCACATTTCTTAGCAAAACCCTATGTGAATTGTGTTGATACTAATGACAAATAATCAAACATTTTTTGTAGTACTAAAATATTATGTATACATAATGACTACTAAACAGAATATCCTGTAATTAAAAATTATTACTACCTATGGAAAATAGTCTTCTCTATTGTTTAATATTCTAACATAATCTCCTATACTGGCTTTCATTTCATTTTTTATACCATAGTTATCCAATTTTGTTATAGAAGAACATCAAGTCAAAGAAGACAGTGGCTGCATTACGCTCCCAAAATATGCCCTCTCATGTAATGGGTGGACATTATAAATTAAATCATTAGCATTTAATTGTAACATGAAGGCTCTATTCTCACAATTTACTTTGAAATATATGAAAACAGTGGAACCTAAAGAGGGATAATTTATCACAGACATATCAGAGTCATCTTGTTAAAAGTGGCCTTGATCTAAAAGAATAAAGTAAGTTTAGATTTCTAAGAAATGCCAGGTGTAAAGACTCATGATTGTGTACACTTGGCATTAAACATCATTGAATCTAATCATAATGGCAAAAATGTGAAGGAAATATCCTTCATCCCAGAGAAATAATAATTTAAGGTCAATTGCTCAGTCTAAATATTTGTTTCCTTTAAAGTAGGCAATGAAAGAAAAGTGATTCACACGTGATATTTGAAAAGGACATTTGAAACATGTTCTGTCTTATTTCAGCAGCTGACAGTGTGCAAACCCCAAAAGACAATCTTGTCCAATCATTAAGTCAAAAAAGTGTTTCCTACATTCCCTGATGTCTAATGATGCTTCACCGAGAGCTGGAAGACTTACTCACCAGAATGACAAGGGAATGTCAAGAAAATGATGAAAACTGCTGTGATCCATGGTGAGAAGAAAGGCATTGTAGTAAGTCTGTGGAAGAAAACTTTCAGAATGTTTATAGCACAGGAATCAGTGCTCCTTAGCCTCAGGAATATCTCTCCCACAGTTGAAAGAACCATTCAACTCCACTTCTCCTCTTCTCCCCTCCCTCGGGTTCCCCCCATCCTAGATACTAAAGCACATGTCATGTGCACACAGGGCCTCCTAGAAACTTAGAGACCCCCAGGATAAGTCTCCTGGAACATTTACAAAGCAGTGGCTTATGCTCCCCATTCTCTGGGTCAGGCCACAGACAATCTCCCACCTGTAAGGAAATATGCACACCAGAAACTCAGATTTTACTCAGAAAGTCACAACAGGACTTTGGAAAGAAAGGGCATGAAGGTTCTCACAGCAATGCTGGAAGACACAGCACTGCTCTACCTGACCTACCTGGAGGTGGAGCACAGTGTAGTGTGTGGACAACAGCTTCAGACACTGTGTTTTCTTCACCCTTTCTTCTCAGTCAGGTGCATGCAGGGCAAGAGTTCCTTTGGTTGGGAGGTTGGTGGGGTGCTTCATGGATATAAATGGGTTGCCCAAGGGCAGATAGGAGACAGAGATATATTATGTCCTTGCTGCAGAACATAAAGTAACTCATAAGAAATATTTCTCCTATTTCTCAATAGCTCTTCCCTCAGCATGAGATTTAGGACAAGTTGATCTCAGCGAATGCATTCAAAAATCAGTGGTGAGTTTGCAGAGTTGGAACTTAGAGATGCTGTGATAGAAGGAAAAAAAAAGCAGTAAAAGCTTTGCAATCTACTGTGCAGTGTTGACTTAGGCAATAAACTCTGGAAAAGAAGATATGTATATGAAAATTCTACATAGGTAAGTGTCTACCCTGAAATCTGAACCATCGCAATCTTAAAGAAGATGATGCGTATAAGATCTGTTATTTGAGGTAAATATAAGTTCACATAAATTTGAAAGTACTGGAGTGTTCTCTTAATCCCATTAAACATTTCTCTACATGGGAACATTTACAAAATTGTATTACAGATCATCAAACATTAAGAAACATCAGCTGTTGAGCTTTTACAAACATCCAGTTTTATAACCAGCATGCGAATAAGTGGCTTGTGTATGAGGTCTGGGCAATGGTGTATTTGAAAATCTCACAAATGAGTCTCAGGGCAACCAGTGCTAGGAAACAAGATATGATGTGGCTTATAACTCTAACAAGACATTTGTCAACAGTTTAGGTGCAGAACAGTTTTACGAGGGGTGTGCAGAGAGATGTTCAATACCCTGGTGAGGAGTAACTAATCTTTGTGTCCCACCGAGCAAGGCATAAGTGAATCCACGCTGACCATTTCCTGTCTGATTCTAAGCTTTTCTTGTTGTTCTCTGTTTATCTATTCTAGATTTTTTATTTGTTTGTTTGTTTGTTTTGAGGAATTTCCAGAGCAATCCTGATGGTCATTGCCAGAGAGGGTGGGGACCCAAAGTTGGAACCAAGCTAGGACCAGAGAAAGCTCCCCTCCCTAGTCCTGAAGGAAGTTTACTGTTCTGTTTCTGCGGACTGCTCAGAGTTCCTGGCTGTTGTTCTGATGCCCTTGGATCCTGTGAGGAAGGATTTGGACCTCTTCCATCCCATGCGGTAGAACCAAGCGGGAGTGGATGACCTCAGAGTTCTTGGCCTCCAAAGGTACTCCAATTCCCCGTGTTCTCCTTGGCAGTTGGGATATAGTCCTTGGTGCTCATACAAATAGCCCTTGGTGAGGATCCGGGAGTCATCAGGGTTGGGATACAAGCCTCCTCCTGTCCTCCTGCTCTGCTCTAGGGTCCCCCTGCTCTGTGCATATGACCTCCTGTTAAGAGGTTGTTAGGATCACTCTTGATTCCCCCTATATGTTTTTGTAGTTTAACTATTGTCTAATGCTGATTCGAGTCTGTTGTCTATGAGTTACCAGTTATGAACCTGGTAGGTTATATTTCATGTCTTCCTCACACATTCTAGGGAAATGGAAGATTTGCCTGCTCTCCCGCCCCATTACGGAATAACATAGAGTATTAAAAGTATATTAGGTTTTACAGTTCTTTGATGTAGATCATATAGCAACTTGACTCACATTGCTTGTTGGTACATTGGTTACTTCACAATATCTTATTGCATGTGAGATGGGCTGTTTGAGGTTGAGATAATATTACATTTTACAGGTACTATTTTTCATAGTGACATCATTTCATCTTAAATTAAGGCAAACATGTGGTATCTAACCTTTTGAGATTGGCTCATTTCCCTTAGCATTATGGTTTCCAGTTGGGTCCATTTGGCCACAAAGAACTGCATTTTGCTTTTTTTAATAGCTGCTAAATACTATAATAAATATAGACATGAGATAGCTGAATAGTAATCTATGGCCATTTTAAGGTGTATAGAACCCGGTTGTATATAAACTAATAATTGAAATGTCAATGAAGAAGTCACAGGATGTGGTTAAGAACTTGCATTTTTTTAGCATATTGGTTACTCAATACTATGTAAATTAATTCCACAACGTTATGCGTTGTTGCTGATGTTATGTTGGGACTTTCAATTGATTGGGATGATACTCTGCCGGCTCTACTTTCAGACCAGAGATGGTCTCCCCAAGAAACCGTTGAGCTTATCTGGACAATAAGATGCTGGAGTCTATGCTTGGTATATGCTTGCAATGAAAGAATCTCAACTGAACTTGAACTGTGGTAATGCAACAAGGTGGAGGAATCCATCATGGGGTACGGTTTGGGGAGAGGGGGAGGAATCCCAGTACCTATAGAACTGTGTCACATAATGCAATGTAAAACTGTTTCACATAACGCCATGTAATTAATTTAAAAAAAGATATGATGTGAACAGCTTCAAGAAGATTCATTAAAGCCTGGAATGTAAGACTAAGACAATTCTTAGCAATGACCTTCATTAGAAGCTAAATACATCCTATCTTACCTTAGTCAAGTGGAAACCACTGAGTAGTTGAAGTAAGGAAAGATTTCATTGAACTTAACTAAAAAGTGAAAACTTAACTAGTACTCACATTTTGGTCCTCCAGAAATTTGGAAACTGAAATCCATAAGTTCAAACCCACCATCCTCAGGAAACTTTGACAGTTTATTCAGATATTCTAACACAGAATCTCCTGATTTTGAACTGCAGAAGAATAATTTCTGTCCTTCACTTGTCACTAATATTACAGAAAAAGTCACCATAGTATCATCTGCCTTTTTTCCTCGTAAATAAGCTTAACATTTAGCGAAGGAAATTTGATTATAGCACTGCTCAATAGCAATTCAATGAAATATGAGGAAAAATTAACTGAAGTTTAGATAGGAAGTTACAATAAAGGGATTGTGACCATCATATATCCCACACATTGGACTTTTCATTGTTTCTTCATTTACAGAGATAACAAGCAGAAGTGAAAACCGTGCTGTGCAGTAAGCGTCACAGTTTTGAAATATTTAAGAAATAACAATGAACTAGAGTTTTAAAATAGCTTCATGAAAAAAAAAATCAACACGTTCCAGACTTGGAACATGTAGAAGAGTACATCTTAAAGATCAAAGTGCTTTCAAAATAGAGACAGGCAAGTGTATTCTCCAACTCACCCAAGACAACTTACCGTGTAAATGCTGGGCAACGAATAATACAAGAAAAATACCGATGGCCCTCAGGGTCTAGTTTAGGCCCTTAAAGCAGCACCTGATATTTGGAGCAGTTCCTCCCTCACCTTGAAGAACAAGACTGTGTTTCTAGGATTCCATATACTGCTGGAATAGAGCCATACATCTACATTTACTACATTTTAAAAGTATGCTAATGCATTGCAAAGCATCTTTTCTCAGAAAGGACAGTGTTATTTGGTGAACTGTCACAATGGGTAAGGTGAACTGAGTGGGAACAGGCTTGAGTACACAGTTTCTCTGGAGATTGTGATATCCTAATGCATCCGTGTGATAAGAAATGTGAATATGGATGAAAGTAGTAGGCCACCACTACTTGGTCGGGACATTTCTAAATGCATAAATCTCATAGAAGCATTCCTCATCCACTTGACATGTATGACTTTGATAGGGGAGTAACAGTATTTGCAAATTAACCCTGCAAAAAGGAGACCTGAAGTGATGGGCACGATTGTGTATTTAGCTAAAAAAAAAAAAAAAAAAAAAAAAAAACCATTAGGAGCCTCATGTTACTTACAGTACTGAATGTGCAGTTTATTGAGAGCTCCCTAATTCAAAAGAATATTGTTAGTGCATTTATAAAAACTTCCCAAATTTTCTTGCAATTTTTTGGTGCTGTTCACATCATGTCTTGTCTACCAGCACTGGTTGCACTGAGATCCATCTATGAGATTTTCAAATACATAATTGCCCAGACCTCATGTACAAATCACTAATTCATATGCTGGTATAGAACTGGACTTGGTAAAAGGTCTCCAGCTGATATGTCTTCATGGTTGTGAATTTGCAGCAGTATTTTAAAGATTTATCTACTATTATTTAAAGGCATATTTACAGAGAAGGGCAGACAGAAAGATCATCATCTTCTGATTCACACGCCAAGTTTCCACAACAGCTGGAACTGAGCTGATCCAAGCCAGATTCCAGGAGTTAAGAACTTTTCTGGGACTCCCACTTGGGTGCAAGGTTTGAATCCTTGGGGCCATCCTTGACCGATTTCCCAGGGATGAAGCAGGGAGCTGGCATCCACACAGGATTCTGACAGATGCTAGCCAAAGATTTACCCACTAGACTATCTCCCCATTACATGTAATACCGTTTCATAAGATGGGGAAATGCTTACTGGGATTAGAATACTTAATGTTAGTACTGTCATATTTATGTGATTCTACATTTATTTCAAGCTCAGAGTTCCAAGAGGAATCAAATCTCCATTATGTCTAATTATTATGTGGTCTAGCAGTGTGGGCTCTTGTCTATATAGAATTTCTCATATGAACTTTCTATTTTTATTGATTTTATTCTCTTGGATAGTCATACTCAATAACTTAGAAAGCCCTAACTTTTGCAAATGCATTCTTCCTTTTCCTAGTTTTATTATCCTGGTCACTGTGGCACAGTAGCAGAGATACCTTTTACTTGCTGTTTTATATATATATATTTTCTGTCGTAGGAACTGTAAGTACCACCTCTCCACTCTCACCACTGATTTTTGTATGCATTTGCTGAGATCAACTTGTCCTAAATCTCATGCTGAGGGAAGATCTATTGAGAAATAGGAGAAATAATTTGATGAGCTATTTTATGACCTCCAGAAAGGACACAAAATATCTCTGTCTCCTATCTGCCCTTGGGCAGCCCATTTATCCCTTGAATCTCCACACCAACAAATCAACCAAAGGAAACTCTTGAGCTGCATGCACATGACTGAGAAGAAAGGGTGAAGAAAACACAGTGTCTGAAGCTGTTGCCCACACACTACACTGTGCTCCACCTCCAGGTAGGTCAGGTGGCATACCTAAAGCAGCACTCTGGCTTCCAGCATTGCTGTGAGAACCTTCATGTCCTTTCTTTCCAAAGTCCTGTTGTGATTTTCTGAGTGAAATCTGAGTTTCTGGTGTGTATATTTCCTTACAGGTGGGAGATTGTCTGTGGCCTGACCCAGAGGATGGGGAGCATAAGCCACTGCTTTGTAAATGTTCCAGGAGACTTATCCTGGGGGTCTCTAAGTTTCTAGGAGGCCCTGTGTGCACATGATGTGTGCTTTAGTATCTGAGGATGGGGAGAACCTGAGGGAGGGGAGAGGGGAAGTGGAGTTGAATGGTCCTTTCAACTGTGGGAGAGATTCCTGAGGACAAGAAGCACTGATTCCTGTGCTATAAACATTCTGAAAGTTTTCTTCCACAGACTTGCTACAATGCCTTTCTTCTCACCATGGATCACAGCAGTGTTCATCATTTCCTTGACATTCCCTTTTCATTCTGGTGAGTAGATCTTCCAGCTCTCAGTGAAGCATTTTACATACATGAAATGTAGCAATCCCTTGTTTTAATTAGTGATTGGACAAGAGTGTCTTTTAGGGTTTGCAAACTGTCAGCTGCTGAAATAAGACAGGACGTGTTTCAGATGTTGTTTTCAAATTGCAGCTGTGGATCACCTTTCTTTCATTGTCTAGAGCTAAAGAAGTCTGTAGGCAGTAGACCTTAGAATGTTATTTCTTTGGGATGAAACATCTTTGCTTAGCATTTTGCCCATATGTTTATATTACATCATGATTAAACGCCAAGTGTACAGAATCATGAGTTTTTACACCTGACATTTCTTGTAAATCTAAATTTACTTATTCTTTTAGATCAAGGCCTCATATTAGAGGGTTGATTGGTATCTCCTTGATAAATTATGTCCTTTATGTTCCACTGTATTTTTTTTTGTATTCTTATAATTCAGATGAAGTTATTGTTAGGAATTAGAGCCCCCATATTACAGTTGAATACTAATGAGTTAAATACTAAATAATGTTTACATATTACATTAATTGCATACGATAGCGAGTGTAATGCAAACATTATCTTTTTTACTAGACTGATTTCTAAAACAAATAGGAAAACTGTGGTTTAAAAACTGGGAAAAGAGGCCACTATAGGAGAATATAGTGGAATACAAAACTATAAAGATTATTGTAATAGGTAATGAGAATTTTGGAATTATAAGATATCATTTTTGTATTCATTTTGTGTATGTAACAATTTAGTACTACCAAAATGTTCACTTTATTACTTGCCTGTCATTAGTATCAGCACACTGTTCACATAGGCTTCTGCTGCTACGAAATGTGGGAAATTCACAACATAGAGTATGCTACTATTTACATTTTCTTCCTATTTTTAATTCTTCATTTGTGTGTTGCTTGCAGAAACCGGTTTTAACCCTATAACAGAAGTTCGCAAAGAGGTAAATTAATATTGATTAATTTGGAAGTTAAAATAGTAAATTCTAACATAAAATGTCAACCAACAAATGTATACCCATTCAAACAAAAGAAGCTTATCTCTATAAAAAAACATGCTATTGAAACCTACGGTATTATTATACTGAAGGCCATAGAGTTTATCTTTGGGTTGTATAAAACTGTTTGGCTTTAATGACAAGATAAAACTATTCCATTATTTTAAAATTCCACGAGTAGACATAAGCTTGTTGTACTCAGTATCTAATGTATGTGAAAGGATGTTGAAGGGGAATGTTTACCTTAACAAGCAAGAGGAATAAAACAAACAGTAATCCAGTTATACACTTAGGATAGATTAAGTTATCATTTTCATGTTTACACATTTTGGAATAGTACATGGATGAAAGGCAGTAAGCTATATTTCTAAACAACTATATAAAGACCAAAGTACTTTAAAAGAAATTATGGCATGTAAGGAATACACACAGTGTTGTTATAGATGTAAATGATCAATATGGTGAATATATAACAAATAACATTACAAATAGAGTTGTGTGTGATTTTACACATATATTTGCAAACAAATGCATATGTAGATAAGTACAAATATCATAATACTATTGAGGAATATGAAAGAAGAATTAATTTTATGATTTCTTGATTCACAAAATAATTGAGGACTTTTGACCTGAGAATAAGCAGAAGTGGAAGGTCTTGTTAACTTATGAAAATGGATTCAGTTGCTGCGATTTTTTGTTAAGAGTAATATTGGGTTTATTCAGCATAGCAACAGAATTTTATGTCTAGCTGTCTTGTGGACTCCTCAGTTTTTATTGATAAGCTTTGAAACCAAATTTAATTATTCCTCTTCTATATTTGGAATTTTGTATGAAGAATGAAAAAAATCATTAAATATTTCTTTATCTAATATATTCAATAACATTTTTGTTTTCAATAGCCACATTGTGAATCATATTCAGTAAGCATTTGCAACAAAAATATTGATAAAATCTGTGCAAGCAATGGCCAGACTTATTACAATATATGTTGGTTCTGCAGTGCAAAGCGGTAAGAATCCCAGATTAAATTGCACTCTTCAGCAGAAATAAAGAAAGCTTCACCAAGTGATAATAAAAACCACGTTTCTGATCCCCTGGGAGAAAGATTCAAAAGATTGTATAGTAAGTCTACATTCATAGAATGCACAACACATTTTAACTTCTTCCTGAATTTTTTTTTCTAAAGGCAGTTTTGTTAGAAGTTGTGTAGTTGGCCTCTCAGTGTACCTGTATTTTATTTAAAACAGTTAATTTAACTTAGTGTGATTGTTGCTAGTTACTGCTGACAGACTGCTGATTACACAACTCAGAAATCCCTCACATCGGGCCCCATAATACTAAGAAGAACTCCTCCCTCCTACTCTGATGACAACTCTGAGTCCTTATTACAAATACAGGACATTCTAGAACATTCCACCAGATCTTCCTTCCTATTTCCTTCAATCTTAAACAGTTTGCTGCTAAACATTCTGCCAGCCTTCCTCTCTATAATACTGTTATCTCACAAGTATTTCCTCCTGTTAAACTCTTGTATATTTATATGCAAACTGACTTGCCCCTGGAGATCCACTCAAACAAACCCTAATCCTGTCCTCCTCTGTGAATGAGCAATTCCCAAGATAGAATCAGAACGAGGTTGAAGGAAGGGCTAGTTTTTCCCAGACTGGTCCATGTAAAATGTAATAGGTTGGATGGAGCTGCATGTGGAAGTGGAGAACAGACTCTGTGAATTGTCTTATGTTCAAAACATTACTGAGAAGTGTTTGATGCAGTACTCAGTGAATTTTTAACCTTCTTTCAATTATTTGCTGTTTTTCTCTTTGTCCTCTTCCTTATAGAATGAAAAATGATACATTTTCTTTCCTTCATTATGGTGCTTGTTCTCCAAACTGACCTACATATTTCTGTGGCTTCTTTGCAATCCCAATCATGGTGGATTCCACAATCAGCTAAAAATCTCTTTAATTAGTGTCTTAAGTTCCTCGATGATCACATGAACACATGTGTAGTACCCACCTAAGATGGGACATGGGACGTTAAATAATTTTCCAACACTAACAACCTGTAACTGAATCACCTTTGTTCTCAGTGTTCAATTTTTCAATAATGACCTTATTTTTTGTTTGGCAATACAATGGAATGACTTTTAAGCACAAATATTTTTATCAATAAAATGTTAAATAGTCTGTTCAAGTGTTGTTTTTTCATGTTCTTTCTATCTTGGGAAAGCAGTGAAAATGGCCCAAGAACTTGGGGAGACTCAGAAGAAGCTTCTTGTTCCTGGTTTTAGACCCACACATCCTTGGCTACTGTTGCATTGGGTAGTGAAACAGTGGATTAACTTTCTGTCTGTGTGTCTATTACCCCAGCATTATAACTACCTTTCAAATAAATTCTCTTTAAAAAAAAGGTGTGAAATTTTTGTAAGTAAGATTCATTGGGTTATAAACTACAAATAGTAACTTGCAACACTATGTAGTTAGCCCTCTGTACCTGATATGGGGGCCTTGCTTAATTTGCTCTTTAACCCTCCGTTTCAACTATTTTCGTATGTTACATGTTCTTATGTGTTTTTTTCACAATGATTTTATTTTTACTTTAAAGTCAGATTTATAGAGAGAAGGAGGTACAGAAAGATCTTTCATCACCTGGTTCACTCCCCAGGTGGCCGAAGGGCCAGAGCTGAGCCAATCTGATGCTAGGAGCCTCTTCCGAGTCTCCCACACAGGAGCCAGATCCTAAGGCTTTTGGTCATCATCTACTGCCTTCCTAAGGCAGATCAAAAGTGGATCCAATACGGTGTCCTACTTCATGCAAGGCGACGACTTTAGCTACTAGGCTACAGAGATAGGATGTGTCTTTAGCTACCTTGACATTTCTCCTCCTTCTACTTTTTTAAAAGACTGTTTGAGAGTGGAGGGAGACAGACAGATTCCACCAAGTAATTCATTCTTCAAATGACCAATGACCAGTGGTGGACTGCTGGAGAAAAAAGACTGAAATTAGTATGAACCTCACCTATGGGTGGCAGAGACTCCATCTCTTGAAGATCTCTGGAGAGAGCATAGAAGTTCCACGCACCTTCTTCCAGCCTGTGCCCTTGGTGTATTTTGCATCTTGATGTTCTCAAGTGATTCCTTTTCTAACAAACAAGTCATTGTAAGTAAGTAGCATGCTGCCCTACATTGTATGAACTTCTCTAGTAGGTACTCATACCTCATAAGAGGTTGTGGCAATCTGTGATTTGTAGCCAAGTCCAACATAAATTATGGATAATCTGGCATGTATTGCTTGTGATTGGCATCTGAACTTGGGGTAGTTTTCTGGAATTGAGCTTATATATTTGATGCTGAGTGTCACAGCAAATTCAGGTAGTGTCAGACTGCATGGAATTACAGTCAAAGACATTTGGAGTTCAAAGACATTTAGAGATCGGCTGGGGAAGCTCCCACACATTGCAGTAAGCAGGAGCACTAAGCACTGGTATTTGAGATTTTGATTTTTCCCACTGCTTGCCCATGTGGAAATCCGTGGTCAGTTTTGTTCTGGCTATGAGCTTTTGCAAATTTTGCTCTTTGTGTATCATCACTTTCTAAATTATACTGCAAAACTACCATAGACCAGAGTTTTGGAGAGGATCATATGACTATTTAGTACATCAATTTCAACTTAAATTTTTGTAGGGACTGCTAAAGGGATGTGACACCCTGGGTGACAAGGAACTACTAACCACCAAATGAAATAAGATCATTACTTGAACAATATCAAGATATTCTGTGAAAGTTATTTTTATTAAACTATTTTATTGAGACTGCGTACATACCAAGAAATGCACATCAGTGTACAGATAAACAGTTTTTGTTCTCTATTATTAATAGCCACCACTCAAGATATGAACAGAATATTAGTTTTGGATTAGGATAATATATCATTGTTGTTTTATACCTTAAAATTGCAGAATACACAGTATACAGGAGTTAAACAGCAATAATTTAATTTTGAGCTCTACAAATGAAGTGGTTTTTTAGATGGCAATGTTGAAATAAAGAAGGAAAAAATTGTAACCCTATTAGCTTGTTTAATCATTTATGCTTGACTTCTAGTGAAAAATATTAAAACTGAACACAAAGGTTCAGGATAAATCCAGAGATCATTTTCTAAATTTTTTAAGACAATGGAAAATAGCATTATTTAGTAACTGTTTATTCTAAATAATATTGCAACATACTATAGAGCAGTATGGTTGTATAAATGTTTTATAATAATTGCTAAATGATTGGTTACCTCTAAAGAAAACATTAAACTTACATGAAAGAACCTATTAAATCTACTGGTCTAGTGTAGAAATGCATATTAAGTTCACATCTTATGGCAATTCCCCCACTTTATTTATTTATTTATTTATGTATTTATTGATTGATTGATTGATTGATTTTGGTTACTGTTATTCTTGGTTTGATTTCCTTACACATTTTGGATCGCTTGCTTGGAAAGCTTTCTGTTCCTATCTTGGGATCTGTATTTGCTGATATTATCTTTTTGTTCTCTCCACACTGCACTTAGGTTTATCAGATTAAATTTTATCCAGTCTCCTGACAGAAGCTCTGTGAAGAACTAGTTGTGAGCATCTTGCATGAGTTGCTTTAAGCCCTGCAGGAAGAACACACATTCCCCCCCACTCACCACCACCACCATATTTCATGGCCTTAGGCCATCTCTCTTATACCTGTCAAGTTCTCCACTCACACATCAAGAAGGAATCCTTAATGGATCTACTTGAAGAAGAAGAAAAGCTAAAATAACCATTCTGCAGGACTCTTTAGTTCTGTGTTCACTACCTGAAGTAATCGTATGTGAAATGTGAGGAGGTAGCCCTGATGTACAAGATTCCTTTCAGAAAGAACAGTTGCTGTTTTTTGAGGAAAACCCTGGAAAGCAAGAGTGTTTTCTTTAGCTACAGCCACACTCCTAGGGGTGATCTGAAGAGTTGCAGAGTAAATAGCACTTTCTTGTTTGTGGAAAGAGGATGTTTATCTGCATGTGCTCTTCATATGTAGATGACAGTCTCCCTTTCATTGAAACTGAATGAACACTGGAATGCAAAGCAGGAATTGTTCTCCTAACTCGGGTACATTGTACATACACATATTAACTTGTTCCGTCCACAAGAGGCCGTAGAATGAATTATCCTGAGCCAATGAGCACTCCTAATGCAGAGATGTTGGTTTCTCTATCTTTATAAAGTCTGTAGAAATGGTCGACTTAGTACTTGGTGAAGAAATAAACAAGGTGAGGTGGGCCATCTCCTGTGCTGAAAGTGGGAAAGTGTTCCATAGCAATGAAATCGTGCTGTATAAAGGGACATTCTTCTGAATCCCTATAGCCGAGTTTGGTGAAAACAAAAGGAAAATTTGGTGTAAAAAAACATTTCTCTTTATGAGAACAGCGTACATGTATGGTAGCGAGATTACTTAGTGAATCATTTATATTCAAATTACCTGTTTGGAACTGTGTTAACTGCCTAAATCTCATTTTGTTGTAGCGAATGATGTTATTATTTTTTCTTACCATGCGTTCTCATTTCTTTAATCAAGTGGTATGTAATTGGCATGCATAAAATTTAAGAGATGTTTAATGAAGAGATGGACAAATACTAATTTTGTGAATAGTACCTTTCACAATACAGGATTTAGTGGCCAGTGAAATGGCTCTATTGGCCAAACTCTGCTTCTGCAGAGCCAGCCTCCCATATGGTGCCAATTTGTGTCCTGGCAGCTCTGCTTTTCATCCAGCCTAAGGTCTAGTAAAGTAGTGGCTGATGGCCCATGGCCTTTGGACCCTCCCCACATATGGTAAATCTTTGGCTTCTGGCTTTGGAACGCCTGTCTCCCAATTTTGAAGCCAATTCAGAAGTTTACTAGCAAATGGAGGATCTTTACTCTCATTGCTCTCCTCTGTGTAAAATCTGTCTTTCCAATAAAAATAAAGAAGTCTTTAAAAAAATACGTTGCATATCTCATTGAAATAATTTTTATAGCAGAAATGTTTTATTCTTGATATAATGTGGATACATTGTTTTTGAATTTGTTTAAGAATATTATGGCTGAATTAGAGGTTACTATATATTTTTAATACCTGGTATATTTTTAAGCAATCTCATTTGGTCTTGGCTCGTATTGCATGTTACACAGGCTTTCTAATAGAAGCTGCATTTTATTCAGTCAGACACAAATTCTACGTTTTCACACTGGCTGATCACATTTGTGTTGTATGTTTGCTGACTCACTTTCCCGCACTTTAGAATGTCTGAATATGCCAGCAAGGATACTCCTAGGCCTCATGCACGAAGGATTCACTTGCTGGGATTAGTGATGGTATTGGTAAAAGCTCTCTAGCTGATATGTCTTCCTTATTCTGACTTTGTGATATAGTATTATTAAAGATTGATTTATTTTTATTGAAAGGCAATTTTAGAGAAAAGAGAGAAAAAAAGATCTTCCATCTGCTATTTCATACCCCATATGGCTGTAACAGCCAGAGCTGAATCAATCCCAAGCCAGGAGCCAGGAGTTTTCTGGGACTCCCACTTGGGTGCAGGTCTCAAGGCTGTGGATCCGCTCAATGACTTTCTCAGATCTCAAGCAAGGAGCCTGGTGGAAGTAAAGCAGCTGGGATATGAACTGTGCCCAAATGGGGACCGGCAGAGGCTAGGCAAGGATTTATCCCCAGGGCTATTGTGCCAGAACCTGCAATTTATTTTTACAAGATAGGATCACAAGAACCCTACATTAGGAATTGCAAATTTATTTAATTCTGTGTTTAACTCAACTTAGAGATCTACCGGGCATCAAATCTCCATTAAGTCTGATGTGCTTCTGATCTAGCAAATTAGGCGCTTCTCTGTGTAGAATTTTTCATATACACTTTCTACATGTATCAATTTTATTCTCTTGGATAGTCATACCCAGTTATTTAGACAGCATGTATTTCTGCTTCTTTTTACTCTCATAGGATCTATAATTAACACCTCTCCACTCTCACCACTGATTTTTGAATGCATCAGCTGAGATTAACATTCCAAACCTCTGGCTAAGGGAAGATCTATTGAGAAATACGAGAAATATTTCTTATGAGATACTTTATGACCTCCAGAAAGGACACAAAATATCTCTCTCCTATCTGCCCTTAGGCAGCCCATTTATCCCTTGAATCTCCACACCAACAAACCAACCAAAGGAAACTCTTGAGCTGCATGCACATGACTGAGAAGAAAGGGTGAAGAAAACACACAGTGTCTGAAGCTGTTGTCCACACACTACACTGTGCTCCACCTCCAGGTAGGTCAGGTGGCATACCTAGAGCAGCACTCTGGCTTCCAGCATTGCTGTGAGAACCTTCATGTTCTTTCTTTCCAAAGTCCTGTTGTGATTTTCTGAGTAAAATCTGAGTTTCTGGTGTGCATATTTCCTTACAGGTGGGAGATTGTCTGTGGCCTGACCCAGAGGATGGGGAGCATAAGCCACTGCTTTGTAAATGTTCCAGAAGACTTATCCTGGGGGTCTCTAAGTTTCTAGGAGGCCCTGTGTGCACATGATGTGTGCTTTAGTGTCTGAGGATGGGGAGAACCTGAGGGAGGGGAGAAGAGGTGGAGTTGAATGGTTCTTTCAACTGTGGGAGAGATTCCTGAGGACAAGAAGCACTGATTCCTGTGCTATAAACATTCTGAACGTTCTCTTCCACAGACTTACCACAATGCCTTTCTTCTCACCATGGATCACAGCAGTGTTCATCATTTCCTTGACATTCCCTTTTCATTCTGGTGAGTAAATCTTCCAGTTCTCAGTAAAGCATTTTACATACATGAAATGTAGCAATCCCTTGTTTTAGTGATTGGACCGAGTGTCTTTTAGGGTTTGCGAACTGTCAGCTGCTGAAATAAGACAGGACATGTTTCAGATGTTGTTTTTAAATTGCAGCTGTGGATCACCTTTCTTTCATTGCCTACTTTAGCTCTAAAATAGTTAAATGAATTTAGCCATCTAAAGATGGTTAAATGCCAAGTGTGCCGAAATGAGTCTTTATACCTAGCATTTCTTGTAAATCTAGTATGTAGACCATTCTTTTAGATCAAAGCCTCATATAAGGAGAGACCTCATTGAATGGTCCGCTGACAAATTATTATTCTTGAAGTTCCACTATATAGTTGATTTTCAGATTAGACTATTGTGAGAATCAGATACAGCATTCATATTATAATTAAATAGTAATGATTGATATACAAATTAATGTCTAAATATTACATTAAGAGAATATGTTACAGAAGTGTAATGTAAACACTGGCTTTTTTTGGCAAGACTGTCTTGTAATACAAATTTGGAATAACTATGATAAAAAGTGGAAAAAGAAAGCTACTACAGGAGAATTTGGTGGAATATTTAATAATATAGAAGAATATTTTTATAGATAATGTGAATTTTGAAATTGCAGAAATTCTGTTTATTTTTTTTTTGAGATTTATTTATTTTTATTGGAGAGGCAGATATACAAAGAGGAGGAAAGACAGAGAGGAAGATCTTCCATCTGATGGTTCACTCCTCAAGTGGCCACAACGGCTGGGGCTGAGCCAATCCAAAGCCAGGAGTCTCTTCTGGGTCTCCCACTTGGATGCAGGGTCCCAAAGCTTTGGGTCGTCCTCAATTGCATTTCCTGGCCACAAGCAGGGAGCTGGATGGGAAGTGGAGCTGCAGGGATTCGAACCAGTGCCAATATGGGATCCTGGTGCATTCAAGGCAAGGACTTTAGCTGCTATGCTATCATGCCGGACCCAGAATATTCTGTTTTGTAGTAATTTTTTGTACTTAAGATTTTAGTGCCCAAAAATGTTCATTTATTAATCGACTGTCATTAGTATCAGCACACAATTCACATAGGCTTCTGCTACGAAGAAATGTGGGAAATTCACAAGATAGAGTATGCTACTGTCTCCATTTTCTTATTTTTAATTCTTCATTTGTTTGTTGTTTGCAGAAACCGCTTTTTTCCCTATATCAACACAACTTAAACGAGTAAGTTAATACTGATAAATATTTACATTGGAAAGAGAAAATGTAATAGAAAACATTAACAAAGTGCACGACTTTCAAACAGAAGAAACAAAAAAATGTAAAACAGCATGCTATTGAAACTTATGCTGCTATTATACTGAGGGCCATAGAGTTAATCTTTCGGTTATATAAAACTGTTTGGCTTTAATGACAAGATAAAACTATTCAATTGTTTTAAAATTCCACGAGTAGACATAAGCTTGTTGTATTCAATATCTAATGTATGTGAAAGGATGTTGAAAGAGAACAATTCACCCTAACAAGCAAGAGGAATAAAACAAACAGTAATCCAGTTATACACTTAGGGATAGATAAAGTTATCATTTTCATGTTTTCACATTTTGGAATAGTATATGAATGAAAGGCCGTAAGCTATATTTCTAAACTACTATATAAAGACCAAAGTAGTTCTAAAAATTAAGGCACGTAAGGAATACACATAGTATTATAGATGTAAATGATCAATATGGTGAATATATAATAAATAACATTACAAATAGAGTTGTATGTGATTTTACACATACATTTGCAAACAAATGCATATGTAGATAAGTACAAATATCATAATACTATTGAGGAACATGAAAGAAGAATTAATTTTATGATTTCTTGATTCACAAAATAATTGAGGACTTTTGACCTGAGAATAAGCAGAAGTGGAAGGTCTTGTTAACTTATGAAAATGGATTCAGTTGCTGCGATTTTTTGTTAAGAGTAATATTGGGTTTATTCAGCATAGCGACAGAATTTTATGTCTAGCTGTCTTGTGGACTCCTCAGTTTTTATTGATAAGATTTGAAACCAAATTTAATTATCCCTCTTCTATATTTGGAATTTTGTAGGAATAATGAGAAAATATTAAAAATTTCTTTATCTAATGAATTCACTGATTTTGTGTGTGTGTTCAACAGCAACGTTGTGAGTCACAACCAATACACTCTTGCACCGTGGAATATGATCCAATCTGTGGGAGTGATGGCAATTCTTATCACAATACGTGCCTTTTCTGCAGAGAAAAGCGGTAAGAATCCCAGATTAAATTGCAACTCTTCAACAGAAATAAAGAAAGCTTCACCAAGTGATAAGAAAAAACATGTTTCTTATGACCTGGGAGAAAAATTCAAAAGATTGCTATAGTATCTCTATATTCATAAAAACCACAAGAACACACTTTAACCTCTTCCTGAAGTTTATTTTCTAAAAGCAGTATTGTTAGAGGTTGTGTAGTTAGCCTCTCAGTGTACCTGTATTTTATTTAAAACAGTTAATTTAACTTAGTGTGATTGTCCGATGGCAGCCCTCAGACCATCTTACAAATGCAGGACATTCTAGAACATTCCACCAGATTTCCTGCCCTATCTCCTTCACTCTGAAGGAGTTTGATGCTGAACATTCTGCCAGCCTTCCTATCCATCCAACTGTTGCTCTCACAAGTGTTTCCTTCAATAAGCCCTTATATGTGTAATTTGCAAATTGGTTTCTGTCCCAGAGGATCCACTCAAACAAACCCTAATTCTGTCTTCTGTGTCTGAGCAAGTCCCAATAGGAATCAGAACTAAATTGAAGGAAGGTCAGGTTATGGCAGATGGAGACAAGCCTTGTGTAGGCTGGAAGTAAGTGGGACGGAGCTGCATGGCAATTGGAGAACAGATTCTTTGAACTGTCCCAGGTTCCAAACCTAGTGAGAATGTTGTATGCCATACTAAGTGAATTTAAAACCTTCTTTCCACTATGTGCTTCATTTTCTCTTTGTCTCTCTTTATAGAATGAAAAATGATACGTTTTCATTCCTTCATTATGGTCGCTGCATTTCATAGTGACCTATCCATTTCTGTGTCTTCTATTGTGACCCTGTTTATGGATTCTACAATCAACTAAAATCTCCTTCATTAGTGTCTTAAATTCCTCGATCAAATAAACACATGTGTGGTACCTAAGATGAGATATGGGATGTTAAATAATTTTCCAGCACTAACAATCTGTAACAATCTGTTTTCGGTATTGAATTTTTCAGTAACAACCTGAAAAACTAGTGTATTAATTTTGTTTTTGAAAATAGCATAGCACAATTTTTAATCATGAATGTTTTAATCAATAAAATGTTAAATAGTCTGTTCAAATGTTGTTTTTTCATGTTCTTTCTATCTTTGGTAAAGTAATGATTTATAATACATGGCTATTCTTTGTATGTGTAATTAAATATGTTCATAGGTAAATGCATAATGCATTATTTGAGTATTTCTTAAGATTAAAATATCTAGATTCCTCTTTATCTGAAAGCATCAGGTAATATGAATTAAGCATCAATTGAATAACAGTTTTACTTATTCAGAATATGAAATTACTGCTCATATACAATTAGGTACTCAAGAAATTGAAAGTAAATGTACAAATCTTTGGAAGATAATACACCAAGTATTAAAGGTAATTTCCACATGGTGATGGAATTTCAGATTTTTCTTTCTTTCCTACTTTTGGGATCTTCCATTTTAGTAAAAGACATGAACTTGTTTCAGAAAGGAAAAATCCTCAGTAAGACAAATCCTTCATGGATTTTTCTGCTGATGAATTCTGTGCACCTCGCATTTTCAAATGGCGATACTTAGATATCCAAATTTTTCCTCTTTATCTTGAAATGAAATTGTCATTCAGCAGTGACTTTATTATGGCTCAGAAAAAAATGGGGATCTCTGCCACAATGTCCCCATTACTGTGGCTTTACAGGAAGTCTTAGACTCAGGCAGCTTGAATTGTCTCTCCTTGTTTCTCTACTTTTTTTTTTTTTTATGGTGTTAGTTATTCTAGGTGTTTTGTCATTTCATACAAACTTGTGAGTTTACAAGTTTTTCTTTTTAGTTTAGAAGATGAAGTAACAGATATGCAAAGAAAGCAGAAGAGATCTTCCATGTGCTGGTTCTCTCTATCTAAATGGCTGCCCTAACCAGGTCTTCATCGGGCCTGTGCAAGCAGTCCAATTACTTTCCAATAAAAAAGTAATAACAGTTAAATAAATCTTTAAAAAAGAAAAAAACTCAGGAGATTCTGTATTAAAATGTCTAAATATGCTGTCAAGGTTACTCTGAAATGGATTGGTTTGAACTTGAGAATTTCAGTTTCCAAAATTGCTGGAGTAACCAGGATGTGAAGATTTGTTTGGTAAGTTCAATGAAATCTTTCCTTACTTCAAATACCACAGTGGTTTCCACTTGACTCTGGGATGGAGACAGAATGTGCTTAACTTGTAATGTAGGTCATTGCCCAGAATGCTCTTCGCCTTACTTTCCAAATTTTCTTGCAATTTTTTGGTGCTGTTCACATCATGTCTTGTTTTCCAGCACTGGTTGCCCTGAGACTCATCTGTGAGATTTTCAAATACACCATTGTCCAAGCCTCATGTACAAACCACTGATTCATATACTTGAGATGTAACTGAACATTGGTAAAAGGTCTCCAGTTGATATCTCTTCCTGATTTTGAATTTGTAATATTGCTTTGTAAGGTGCTCCTATTTGGAGAAATCTTTAATGGGAGTACAAGAACACTTTACATTTGTACTTGCATAATTATGTGAATCTACATTTACCTTAACTCAGAACTCCAATCAGAAAATCAAATCTCCATCAATACTGAGCTGTTTCTGGTCTTGCAGATTAGACACTGTCTATGTAGAATTTCCCAAAGGCATACTTCTTTTTTCCTGATTTTATTCTCTTGGTCACTGCTGAACAGTAGATCGCAAAGCTTTTGCTTCTACTTCAGCTGTTATTTTTTCTTCTATCATGGGATCTCTATGTTCCACCCTTCCACTCACATTTTTGAATGCATCAATGAGATCAAATTGTTCCAAACCTCTTGCTGAGGGAAGGACTAATTAGAAATGTGTGAAATATTTCTTATGAGCTACTTTATGACCTCCAGGAAGGACAAAAATGTCTCTATCTTCCTTGGGCAGCCCTTTTACCCCACAAATCTCCCACCAACAAACTAATTGTTGTAAATCAGAACGCAGAGACTTCAACCTTTGAAGGAAAATGAATTATTAAAGATTGGAGCAGCAACTATCTCACAGAATAGTGCATCAAAGGGAAGAAAAATAGGGTTTTTATAGTTAAAGTTAATATACAAAAAATCATGCTACATGCACAACAGCAGGGTGGTCACTGGGAGCAATCTTTTAATTCTAAAAGCAATAAAATGTCATCAGCTAACTGACTTCAGCAGGCCCTACAAACAATAACATTAAACAGGCCAGAGGCCCTTAGTCTTCCAAGAGCCTCACCCCAACTGGCACCTTCGCAAAATTCATTGTTGGTCCTGTCATAGTTGTGCATCTGAGCTGATCCATATCATTTCCCCCTTTTGTTTTTAAACATTTGAAACATAATACATTAGAACACCCTGTGATCACGTGCAATTAACTTGAGGATGAAGAAATTTATCCAGACTACATAAAGACAATAAAAACCTACAATAATAGGTAGAAAGGATACAAGTGATCCACTTCCTCAATACCTATTCTTATTTAAGACTAAGAGTTGAGGCACACTAAGCTATGTCTTCTAATAACTGATTATCATATTTGAGATTTAATTGGGTTTGAAAAGTTGTCATAATAGCAGATAAAACTTCTCTATTTCAGATTACTCATTACCATGATTAGATAATATCTTTTAACCCTCTTCCAGTCAAACTGTGTACTATTTTAAGGCACAGGAGTCACACATTCAGTAACATAATTTTAGTCACATTTTAGAAATAGTTGCTGGTTAACAGATTATATTTGGTATCCCAGCATGATAACAGTTCATTCCAAATCGACTACTTTGGCCTGTAATTGACTATTAATTTGTCTTTGGGTAATCCATGAATGTTCTGAATCTCTTTGTCGTTTTTGCACCAAATGTGCAATCTGAATTCCCTGACATAAGGCTACTCCAGGTGCAGCTGCAAGAGTGATAGCAATTATTCCCAGTATGGCTACAATTAACATTCCTACAACCTGTTCAATCCATTTTTTAAGCTCTTGAATCAAGGTATGAAGAATAAATGTAGACACCGACTCCTTCCATCCCCTTTACAGTCTAACAACCCCATACAAGCCCTCAGTAAATATATAGATTCCTGGGAGAAATTTACAGTATTGTTTGCTGATAAACCTGTGTGCAAAGAACAGTTAATGCATGCATGACAGAGAATTCACTGATTCATTTCAATGTGCAGGTCCCATCAGCAACACAAAGGGTAGACTAACACAAACTTGAGTATGAACAGCTGATCTTTTTTTTTTTTTTTTTTTGTAAATGATACTGAGAGGTTCCCAGTCTAGTTGGAGATAGTCCCTATCCAAGTCTTCATAGGTTCCAAAGTGTTGACTAGTTACCAGATGTGGTCCTTCTGGGAGTCTCCAGGAATGTAAGGAGAAGGAACAGCCACGCCACTGCGGAAGCAGAGGACATAGTGGTGATGGCAACCATGGCCTACATCTTACTAGTCGTCTTCACCTATTCTGAAACTCGTGAACGTACACAAAATTGAATCAGAACAATGAGAACTTAATGATGTGGAGAACAAAAAATTACCTTAATAGAAAATGTTGTAGATAAAAATTAGAACATTGGCTTCGTTTATAAAAATGGCTGTTTAGCAAAAAGATATATATGAGTAACATCCATTTGCCAGAATTGATTAGAACTTTGTTTTTGAAGATTTGCACCTATAGGGTGAGAAGCACAATGTAAAGAGGCACAGAAGAAATGACAGTGAAATTTTGAGGGCTATTTATGCCTAATTAGCATTTCCAATAGTATCAGTGTTAAGTCTGTTACTCTTGTATAGGCACAAATTGTATTGGATATTGGTGTTTTACAAAGTTCTGATTATTTAGGATTGTGAGCTAGCCCTGGCAGGAGTTTCCTGACCACAGGCATAGGCCATCACAATCAATTTTAGATATACATTCTTTTGTCCAATTCAGGCCTTTATGGCATTTTAGGGTAATGATCCTTAAAATTGAAAACCTATTAGTGCCATATTTTTTAAGTAAGAAGATGTGCTCAGCATTGCTTTTAAAGTGTCTGGGCTTGTCAAAATTATAACAATTAAGCTGATCCTGCTTTTGCTTAGTGCTTTAGTGTAGTAGCCAATAAATTAGCCTTATAGGACTCAGACCCTGTATCCATACAGATCCTTACATAACCTGTCATAGAGCCCACAGCAGCCTTAATTGGTTGGCATTCGGAATTTGCATTTTCATAAGCTAAGGTTTGTAAAATTAAATCTCAGACATCTGGTTGAAAAATCCCCTTTTGTAGTGCAGCTTTTAGCCAAGCTATGAAAGCCACATAAGGTTCCTTATTTCCCTGGGTCATTTTTACAACTTAGAAGGGAGTCTGCCCAGCCTCTTGTACCATGCTCGTAATTCAGTACTTAATGTCACATAAGTAGAATGCATTCCATATATGGAAACTGCTTTCTTAAATTCCTTAAAGACATGAATGTCCATGTAGTGATATTTAAAAGGTCAGCTCCCTCTGCAAAGTCTGGACAAGCAACTCCAGCATCCACTGCCTTAGAGTTACGGAAAGGCGGAGGGAGAAGGAATCCGAGGCTCAGCTCCGGAAGGTGAAGAGTGGCTTTGGCAACGTGGCCCAGGGAGCTGGAGGAGGGGACAGGTGCCAGGGAACATTAGGAGCAGCAGGAGCTGCAGCAGGCCTCTCAGGTTTTGTTCATTTAAAACGATCAGGCTCACTGGCCATTTTTCTAATTTTCAGTAATAATACATTATCCTGAGATTTGTTAGTTATTACATCAGATGCCTCAGATTCATTGCTACTTTCCCCTTGATTCTCTTCAGTCGATGGGAAGTTTGTGAGCCAGCACCAACTTTTGAGTCCTGCTTTTTGCTTTTTCTTCCTCCTGGGCAGGAGAGGCTTGGGGGAAAAGGACAGCAAAGGTCGCTTTGAATCTCTTTTGCAGATGGTAAACACCTGAGTCCTGTCATTTTTTCAGCTGATCCGTATCACCAATCAAGAAAACGCCTGGGCTGTGTGCACATGACTGAGAAGAAAGGGTGAAGAAAACAGACTGTCTGGAGCTGTTGCCCACACACTACACTGTGCTCCACCTCCAGGTAGGTAAGGTGGCATACCTAGAGCAGCACTCGGGCTTCCAGCATTGCTGTGAGAACTTTCATGTCCTTTCTTTTCAAAGTCCTGTTGTGATTTTCTGAGTAAAATCTGAGTTTCTGGTGTGAGTATTTCCTTACAGGTGGGAGATTGTCTGTGGCCTGACCCAGAGGATGGGGAGCATAAGCCACTGCTTTGTAAATGTTCCAGGAGACTTATCCTGGGGGTCTCTAAGTTTCTAGGAGGCCCTGTGTGCACATGATGTGTGTTTTAGTATCTGAGGATGGGGAGAACCTGAGGGAGGGGAGAGGGGAGGTGGAGTTGAATGGTTCTTTCAACTGTGAGAGGTAATGCTGTGGACATGGAGCACTGACTCCTGTGCTATAAACATTCTGAAAGTTTTCTTCCACAGACTTGCTACAATGCCTTTCTTCTCACCATGGATCACAGCAGTGTTCATCATTTCCTTGACATTCCCTTTTCATTCTGGTGAGTAAATATTCCAGCTCTCAGTAAAGCATTAGGAAATGTAGCAAGCCCTTTTTTGAATTAATAATTGGACAAGATTGTCTTTTGGGTTTGCACACTGTCAGCTGGTGAAATAAGACAGGATGTGTTTCAGATGTCTTTTAAATTGCAGCTGTGGATATACCTTGGATTTTTATTCTTCTGGAGTGAGATACTTGTTTACCATTTTTGTCCTTATGGTAAATCTCATGATGGTTAAATGCCAAGTGTATACAATCATGACTCCTTTATAACTGGCATTTCTTGTAAATCTAGTATGTTGCTTCATCTTCTAGTTCAAGACCTCGTATAAGAGGAGGAATCATTGATCTTTTGACAAATTATCTTTCAGAAAGTCCCATTATAATCATAAATTTCAGAGTAAAGTAATTGTGAGGAATCCAATAGACCATTCAAATTACAGTTGACTACTAAGGAGTTAAGAGCTAATTAGTGTCTACATATTACATGTTAGGGCATATTAGAAGACTAGGCTGTCTTGTTTGTAAAATAGGAAAGTTATAGTATCTATATTGGTATTAGAAAGCCACTATGGGAGAATCTGGAAGAATTTTAAATAATACAGAAAGTCTTTTTCATGGGTAGTGTGAATTTTTGAATTACAGAATATTCCTAGAAATGAAGTCATTTTGTGGACTCAACATTTTAGTACTACCAGCACTCATTGGAATACTTGCTTGCCGTTAGTATCATGAGCAGTTTGTTAGCCTTCCTCTATGAGAAATGTGATGATTTGCAATGTAGAATATGATTTTGTTCCATTTTTTTCTTATTCTTAATTCTTTTTCTATGTTTTGTTTCTAGAAACTTCTTTTGAATCTCCCGCTCGCCGACCTGTAAGTTAACACCAGCAGGATCTCCCAGTGGCTGAATCCTTGCCTTTCATGCACTGGGATCCTGTGTTGGCATCAGTTTGTGCCCTGGCTTCCCCAGTTCCCTTCCACCTCCCTGCTTGTGGTTTGGGTAAGCAATGGAAGATGACCTAAGGCCTTGGGACCCTGTGCCCACACAGTGACTAATGGGAGGCTCCTTGCTCCTGGCTTCGGATGGACTCAGCTTCAGTTGTTGAGGCCACTGGGGAGTGAACCAGAGGATGGAGGATTTTTCTTTTTGTCTCTTTTCTGTAGGTCTGCCATTCCAATAAAAATGAATAAATATTTAAAGGAAAAAAGTATAAGTATTTGAGGACCTATGTTATTATGCTAAGGACAATAGCTTGAATCTTTTTTCAGTTTTATCTATTTATTATTGGAAGGGCAGATGTACAAGCAGGAGAGACAAAGTGAAAGATCTTCATCCACTGGTTCACTCCCCAAGTGACCACCATGGCCAGCTGAGCTGACCCAAAGGCAGGAGTCAGGAGCTTCTTCCAGGTCTCCCATGTGGGTGCAGGGTCCCAAAGCCTTGGGACATCCTCTGCTGCTTTGTCAGGCCACAAGCAGAGAGCTGGATGGGAAGTAGAGCAGCCAGGACATGAACCTGTGCCCATACGGGATGGCTAGCAGTTGCTAGGCAAGGGTTTAGCCTCTAGGGTATCGTGCTGTTGCAACAATAGATTGAATCTTTCCAATTATATTAAACTCTTTGGCTTTAATGACAAGTTAATATCATTTCATTATTTAAAAATCACATGAGTGTGCAGTAACTTTGTTGTATTTAGCGTCTTAATGTATGTTAGCAGGTGTTGAAGTTGAATTTATCACCCTAACAAGCAGGAGGAGTAAAACCACCAGTAACCCAACTATATACCTTAGAATCAATGGATAAAGTTGTAATTTTAATATATTTACATTTGGAAATATTGTATGGAATGGAAGACAATGAACTATATTTCTAAAAATCTGTATAAACACCAAAGGAGTTTTAAGTTAATAGATGCAATGAATACACACAATATTTATTACAGATGTTAATGAGCAACATAGAAAACATAATGAAATATATGTAAGAGCAGAACTGTATGATAGTACATAGATATTTGCGAACAAATACATAAATGGATACATACAGATATAATACTGTTGAGAGAAACAAAGAGAGGAGTAATTGTGTGATTTCTTGTTTCATAAAATAATTGAGGACAATGAGCTGAGAATAAACTGAAATGGAAACAGGTTGCTAACTTATGGAAATACATTCAGTCTCTTGTATTGCTTTTTAAAAGTTAACATTGTGTTTATAAAAGCATAACAATAGTATTTCATGTTTAGCAATTCATGGGAACCTGTATTTTTGAAGATTTATTTTATTTTTATTGCAAAGTCAGATATACAAAGAGCAAGAGAGAGAGGGGAAGATCTTCCGTCCCTTGATTCACTCCCCAAGCAGCTGAACTGGCTGGAACTGAGCTGATCCGAAGTCTGGAGCCCGGAATCTCCTCTGGGTCTCCCAAGCAGGTGCAGGGTCCAAAGGCGTTGGGGCTGTCCTCTGGTGCCTTCCCAGGCTTTAAGCAGGAAGCTAGATGGGAAGCAGACTGCTGGGATTACAACCGGCACCCATATGGTACCTTGGCACATGCAAGGCAAGGAGTTTAAGCCACTAGGCTACTGCACCAGACCCAAGAGTATCTGTGTTTTTAAAGATAAACTTAGAAACTAAATATATCTATTCCTTTTCTATATGTTGAATTTTGTATGAGAATGAAGAAAATTTTTATTTAAAACTTCTTTATCTAATAAATTCAATGATTTTTTTTAATGTTCAATAGCCAAGCTGTGATATGGCTGCATATTCTGCTTGCTCTGAACAACATGATCCAGTCTGCGCAAGCAATGGCAGGACTTACGGCAATTCTTGCAAGTACTGTCGTGCACTGAAGTAAGAATAACAGTTTAAATAGCCATTCTTCAACAGAAATGGAGAGACTACCACAAAATGATAGCAAAAACAATGTTTCTGATGATGTAGTAGAAGCATACAAAAGATAGCTGTTGTTTCTATATGCATAGAAACCACAAGAACACACTTTACCACTCCCTGGAGCTCTGTGTGTAAAAGCAGTTTTGTTAGAAGTTTTGTGTTTGACCTCTCAGTGTGTCTGTATTGTATAATACGGGTAAATACATAAACCTGTTAATTTAATTTTCTTTGATTGTTGCTAGTTACTGCTGACAGACTGCTGATTACAGAACTCAGAAATCCCTCATATTGGGCCCCATAGTACTAACAAGGACTCCTCCCTCCTAATCTGATGACAAAACAATCCTCAGTCTTTCTTACAAATACAGGATAGTCTAGAACATTCCAATGGATCTCCCTCCTTATTTCCTTTACTCTGAGTTTACTGCTAAGCGTTCTGCCAGCCTTCAGTTTATCCCACAGTTGCTCTCACTCACAATTATTTCCCCCTATGAAGCCCTTGTATGTGTAATTTGCAAACTGGCAGATTTATTTGAATGGAAACCCATTCAAACAAACCCTAAACCTGTCCTCTTCTGTGTCTGAGCAAGTCCCAGGATGGAATCAGAACTGGGTTGAAGGAAGGTCAGGTTGTGGCAGATGGAGAAGAGCCTTGTGCAGGCTGGAAGTAAGTGGGACAGAGCTGCATGGGCAAGTGGAAAACACTCTCTAAACTGTTCCAGGCTCAAAACCACTTTGAGAAATGTTTTATGCAGGACTGAGTGAATTTAAAATGTTCTTTGCATCATTTATTTCTCTTTTTTTTCCTGTTCTTTATAGACTTACTAATGCATTTTGGTATAAGCATTATGGTGAATGCTGAAATCTGCCTCACCTACCCATTCCTGTGTTTTCTATTGCAACCCCATTTATGGTGGATTCTACTATCAACTAGAATATCCTTCGTTAGTGTCTGATATTCCTCGACGATCAAGTGTGGTACCTAAAATGGGACGTGGGACATTAAAGAAAATTCCAGCACTAACAACCTGAAGCACCTTTATTCTCAGTGTTCAATTTTTCAATGACAAGTTTTTTTTAAAATAATGTCCCTGTTGTGTACTTGACAATAACATAGCATAATTTTTCATAAATACTTTAAATGCTGTTTTCAAGTTTTTACTGTCTTTGATAAAATAGGTTATGATACACAAATATTCTTTGTGTCCATAATTAAATGTATTCAAAGATGAATTCCCAATACATTATTTGAGTTTTTGTTCAGAGTACACATACCTGGATTCTTCTTGAGCCTGGTGCATTGGAATCTAGGAAAACTATCTGTAATGCTGAATTCTGACATGTGCCCTACTGCTTAATCTTAGAATACTATGGTCTTAAGCATTGGGGAATGTGAATAAATAAAATGTAGTGTGCATACATAATTAAATGCTTGTAAGTTCTATCCAAACGTACTGTAAGGCTTATGAGACTTGGATGAAAAAAGCTTATTTTCTATTTTGTTATCAGAGCTGACATCACAGATGACAAAATATCCTTTTCCAAAGCAACAGTGAATAGCATTCCAATATTCCTTGCTCATTCTTGCACAGCATTTATATTGTTTCCAAATCTTATTTCTTGTGTAATGCTGCAGTGAAAGTGACAGTGCAGATATCCCTTTGATAGACATTTTATTAAAGCTTTATTTATTTTTATTGGAAAGTCAGATGTACAGAGAGGACGAGAGACAGAGAGAAATATCTTTCATCTGATGATTCATTCCCCAAGTGACTGCAACAGCCAGAGCTGCGCCGATCTGAAGTCAGGACCCAGGAGCTCTTCCAGGTCTCCCTCGTGGGTGCAGGGTCCCAAGGCTTTGGGCTGTCCTGGACTGCTTTCCCAGGCCACAAGCAGGGAGCTGGATGGGAAGCAGGGCTGCCAGGATTAGAACCGGCAACCAAATGGGATCCTGCATGTTCAAGGTGAGGACTTCAGCTGCTAGGCCACAGCGCTGGGTCCTTTGATAGATATAATTTAAAGTCTTTGGGTGTGTGCATGGAGGGCTGATTACTGTTCCCCATGCTAGTTCTAATTCTCAAGAAATCTCCATAGTGGTTTTTTTTTTTAATGTACCAATATGCATTGCTGCCAGTAGTATACCAAATTTTTCTTTTCTCCACATGCCTTGTTAAATGCTCCTTTTCTGCCTTCAAAAGAATAGCTATTACAGTCACTGTGATAGGACATTCCATTGTTGTTTTGGTTTATACTTCCCAAATGATTAATGAGAATTTTTTCAGACCTGCTGGCCATGTTTATGTCTCTAGAGAAGTGTCTAACTTCAGTATTTTGTTTATTTTCTAGTGTAACATTCTGTTACTTAAATGTATAACGGCACTGTAGGTATAGCAAAGGCAGAAAATCTATTAATATACTGGCAAGGTGTATTTAACTGTTTCATTGTGAGTTTTCACTTTCTTTGGGATTAGAGATCATCCTGCAATGTACCTTCACTTCTTGGAATGCTAGACTCCATTTTACATTATTTTTATTTTTTTCCTCCTATGATTATATAATCTCAGATGAACTGCATTTCGATAAAATTGATTATATTTTAATTTGATTATTTCAATGAGCATTGCTTATATATCAACTGAGCTATGCTTTCTACATTTTAGTTGTTGAACTCTATTCAGGGAAGCATAAAGCTTTTGATTATAATGTAAGTTAAATATATTTTATATCACAATAGCAAATAAGACAGTTCTCTCTGACTCTAATGTGCATGTAGTTTTTAAACCTATGAAGAACTTTGGTTCATGTCTTATCATTCTCAAACTTTACTTCTTCCTACTTGGTTCTCCTGGGATTGTTGAACCCATGTGATTAGAAAGCTTTCATGTCTTCTGTGTCTTGGGATCTGTACAAAACAGAGGCAGTAATTGTGCCACCCAAAGGCAGAGCTTTAAGTTGGCTTTCTGAGGATGTCCAGAAAATGTCAGAGTTACAGAAGAAAACATGTTCCATGAAATTAGGAACAGAGCCATACCTCATTTACAGGGTAAAGCATTATTGATCATTGATGTGTTCATCTGAATAACTAAAATTCAAGAAAAAATTCTGTCCTCAACAATGGGGTGAAGAGAAGGTGAATAAATGCTGGAAACAAAAAGAATGCTTTTCAGTGGAAACGTGAGTATATATAAATCAACTCTCTGAGTTCATTACCAGCCTGTATCATCCAGTGAAAGTTGGCTATAATAGAAATGAGGGTGAAATAAAAAACACGTGTCCATTGAATTATATTTTATTTTCTAATTTTGATTTTTGAATAATTGTCATCAACAATAAATGAAGCTCTAAAAATGGAAAATAAATAGGAAGACATGGACTTGGGTAGCGAGGGATGGGCATTTGGTCTGGCGCTTAGGGCAGCACTGGAGATGCCCACATTCCACACTGGAATGCCTGGGAGTTAGTCCCGGCTCCACTTCTGATTCCAGGTTCCTGTTTATAAGTGCGGGCGGTGGGGGGGCGCGGGGCAGTGAATTACGACTCAAGAACTTAGTTTCCTGCTACACAAGTGGGACATTCATATTGATTTCCTGGCTCGTGGCGTCTAAGCCCTAGCTACTATAGGCATACCTGGAGTAAACCAGAGAATGAAAACTTCTTTTCTCTCTCGCTCTCATTTTCAAAGAAACTTTTTAAAATGTTCAGTGGTAGGGCCCAGCATGGTAGCCTAGTGGCTAAAATCCTCACTTTGCATGCTCCAAGATCCCATAATTTTGGCGCCGGTTCTAATTTTGGCAGCCCTGCTTCCCATCCAGCTCCGTGCTTGTGGCCTGGGAAAGCAGTCAAGGATGGCCCAAAGCCTTGGGACCCTGCACCCACGTGGGAGACCTAGAAAAGGCTCCGAGCTGCTGGTTTTCCTGCCATTGCAGTCACTTGGGGAGTGAATCAACAGACGGAAGATCTTTCTCTCTGTTTCTCCTCCTCTCTGTACATCTGACTTTCCAATAAAAATAAAATAAATCTTTAATAAAATGTTGAAGGGTAGTCCTGAGATTCTTTCTCTCAGAATTTGTAAATTGATTGTCTTCTCCCACAAAAGGAGAAACATGAAAGAGGAGACCTGAATTACTGAACTCTGGGAACAAAAGGGCTTCTTGATACTCAAAAGACCAGAGAAAATTAAGAATATAAGAAAAAAAATCTCTGGAGTCGAAGGCTTCTCTGGAACAAATTTTATTTCAGCGGAACAAATGAAAATTATATTGATCCATAAATCATGTCTGATTTAGGCTGACCTGACAAACACCCAGGGGCACCTATTGTTTAAGGAGAGCTGCAAGAGGTTCTGAAGTTCAGGTAATTTCATTTGCATAAGTGATTAGCATTTCCCTTCATGGTTAAGATTCAGTTTTCCTTTACTCAACCTGAAAACACAGGAAAAGAAATAAATTAAGGCCCACATTAAGGGAAAAGGAAGACAATGTAATCATGTAAAAGTCATGTAGGAAAGCAAGCCTGTGTTCGTACAGCTGTCAATGACTGCTTTGAGCATCCCTGTACTCCATGCCAGACCTTTCTCACCTCTGGACCAAGTGTCTTATTTACACTGAACTGATAACTAGAGTCATTTTGACCAGATGTTTGACATGTGTCTGAGCCTTTGTATTACTACCAGAGACACAGCAAGATTTATTGATTTTAGTAGTCGTAACTTCCTATGTATTTAATAGATTCTAGCATTGGTATAATAGGAGAGGAGTTATTCCTACATTTTATCGTTGAATATTCAGAAATTCTGAAGCTGAAGGATCTCTCATCAGATTTACCTGTTTGAACCACATATAATTCTATTTCTTGCATAGAGAATATTAAAATCTGAAGGTTAGAATCGTTCACTTTATATATCTATAGATATCCTTTAGTATTGTTACATTGGTTTAAAATAAAACTTATTAGGCAGCAATAAAGAATCTATGAGCTTTGTAATACTACATCCTTCAATGTATTATACAGATTCATCGTGCAAGCAGCAGGCTTAATGAAAGCAGAAATTTTTCACTGAAAAGTAAATTTACTGCACATAAATTCTTACATAAATCACATTCCTCTGGGAATTAACCAAATTTACCATTCAAGAATTAGGTATCGTTGGTGTCCGTTGCACAAGTCACAGATGAAACGAACAACAGATATACAACAAAACATTTGACCCCCTATTGAACAAGAGTATTCCAAAGACAAATAAATAGAGACTTCTTACCTCTTTGCCTCATTAAAAACGCAGAGATTACCATAGGTTTTTCCATCAGAACCACAGACTGGTTTGTAGACAGACTGACATTTTGTGTTTCTGTTTGGGTTTTTGCTGCTGCTACTGCCAGTCTGTAGTAAAGTAAAAAATAACTAGATAAGGATGGAATAGCCCATTTAATTTAGATGTTCTAATAATACATTTTCATTGCTTATTTATTAACAAAACATACTTGATCAATCATTGTATCAGTCTCTTATATTTAATCCACACAATTGAAAGACTGCATGTGATTCAATTTTTTTAGCTACACATAGATGACAGGCTTGAGATTATAGTGAATTAAATATCTCAGCTATGACACAAGCCCTAAGATATTTTATACAAAATCCTATTTTCTTAAAGAAAGGTTTTTTTGTTTGTTTTTTATTGGAAAGTCAGATTTACAGAGAGAGGGAGAGAGAAAAATCCTCCACCTGCTTGTTCACTCCCCACGTGGCTGCAACAGCCAGAGCCAAGCCAATCTGAAGCCAGGAGATTCCTCCAAATTTCCCATGCAGGTGCAGGGTCCCAGGGCCCTGGACCATCTTCCTCTGCCTTCCCAGACCACAAGTAGAGCAGCTGGGAAGCGAACCAGCGCCCATATGAGATCCTGGTGCATGCCAAGTGAGAATTTTAGCCACTAGGCTACTGTGCCAGGCCCAAAATCCTATTCTTAATGCAGATCAAACTTCCTCCACTTTAATTCTCTGGGGAAAAAAAAGTAAATCCCTCCTCTGATTGAAGACACAATAGTGAGAGAAAAGTCATTACTGGTAATTCAAGAGAACCTGATGTGTATTTCATTTAATTTGGGCTCCAAGAATTTGTAAATAAATGATACTTTCTTCAAGATATTCTGATGTAGTTGAATAAATAGACATTAACTTACAAAGCAATATAGTGGGCTGTATGGTGAATGAAATCATTAGCGTTAGAAATATATTAATGAAAAATCAAAGATCTTCACAGGATATCGAGAGCACATGAGTACAGAGTGACATAAAATGAAACTGAATGGTACATACGAGCCAAATATGAGAAAGTTAAACACCTTGCGTGTAGAAGTTTGGATTTTATGTTCCAGGTAGTGCAAAGCCACTGAAGAATTTTGAGCAGGGTATGAAATATCAGATCCGATTTTGGTTTAGAAATATTGCTTCAGTAGTTTGTAGATAGGTGTAGGCTGTCAATATGAATGACAGTTAAACCTGGCATGGATATGATGCTTCTCCAAGTAGGTGGAGAGATACAGAGAGTGTTTGGGTAGACATTTATAGGGAAGAATTGAGAGAGAGATTAAAAGAGTACAGATGTCACTACTTACGTTACACGTGAGACTAATTTCTCGCTGAGGTAAATGAGGAAAGGCAGACTAATACTAACCTGAATCCCCTTCATGTTGCCTTTTAAAGAGTTGTCTACATTTTGTCTGCCTTCTTGACTGTGAAGAGAGTTGGACATACTTTGTGGGCTTGATGACCCTGGATTCCCCTGCTGGCTAGAGGTCCCTGGCTTCCCTACTTGCGGAACAGACCCAGCATTTCTTTGTTTATTTGAAGTATCCATGTTTCCTTTTTGGTTGGAATCTGCTGAGTTTCTCTGCAAGATCCATGCTTCTGACATGCCAGGCTGATTCAAAACTTCTGGCTTTCCACGTTGAGTAAAATGTCCTGGCTCGTTAGAATATTCCAGGTGTCCTTGCCGATTCACTACCCCAGGTTTTCCTTGTATGTGACTACCTCCTTGTTTATTGGGTTGATTAACTTCATTTTTTTCCTCTACAATCAGCAGAGGTTCTCGATTTTCTCCTAATTTTAAGACATTTGCTTTTGAAAGCTGGGTGGAAGACACTGGATAAAAGAGAACCATAAACACAAAAATCAATTCAATTTCAAAAATTCACGCACTCACCACAATATAGAGTTTGTATTTAATGGCTTCTTGACTTTTTTGAACCAAGCATCAAGATAGAAAATTCCTTATACCCTGAATATTTTAGTTCATCTTTTCTTGACTTCCTAGTAATCATGCAATCATGTTAGCTTGCCCCGTGTTTTAAATTGTAGGAGCTGAATTATTTGAATTGAGCCTTCATCCTGCCCCAAATTATTTTTCAAGATTTTCTAACCTGAACAATATATATTTTCAACTTTATCCACATCCCAGAAAACATTCCCAGTTTTCCAACCTCACTTCATAGTTGAATCATCATAATTTTCCAGACAGAACAGCTGGCAGGCATGGCCCTGTTTTGATCTTCCATGTACTTAAATGCTTTCCGTAACTACCTATCTTTCTTTTTCATGTCCCAAAGGCCAAGCTGTCCCTTCTGCTTTAGAGCATGTTTGCTGTTTCAGTTTTAGGAACACCATCACTATGTAAGATTCTTGCACCAATCATGCACTCTGTGTCTACTTTTCTCCTTCCTTTCCTGATCAAATTACTCATGAGAACAGTAAAAAAAAAAAAAAAACAAAAAAAACACCTGTGACTATGTTTTAAAACCTGCATATCACTACCCATGTATGCTATTAGCTTTTTCAATTTATCTTGGAAGCCCATCATTGTCTCATGAATAAATAAATGTTTTAGAATCTTTTCAGATTCTATAAAGCAATAAATAAATAAAGTGGTTTTTGACCTCAGTTGCATTCTATTTAGTTTTGTGCTTAATGTCTCTTTGCTAGGTTTCTTTCTGCTTGTTTTTGTCTTTCCTTATGCCTTATTTCTCCTATCCAGGTCTCCCACGTGGGTGCAGGGTCCCAAGGCTTTGGGCCGTCCTCGACTGCTTTCCCAGGCCACAAGCAGGAAGCTGGATGGAAGGTGGAGCTGCTGGGACTAGAACCAGCGTCTATATGGGATCCCGGCGCGTTCAAGGTGAGGACTTTAGTCACTAGGCCGCCGCACCGGGCCCCTATCGGCTTCTTAATACAGTTTCCTCAGAGCTTACATTTACTTCTTACAGGTTTCTTTAATATATGTTTCCTACGTATATAACTTTTAAATCATTTCAGTGCAGAAGATTCAAGTTTATATGTATGCTCTCACTTGCATTTGCAATTACTCTGCCTTGTGTTTCCATGAGTAGATCTTGTACTTTCAAGCCAATGTAACTAACCACGAATGCCTCATCAATTTTTATACACTGAACCTGCAGCAGTAAATAACTGTAGGTGGTTAAACCCCAAATACAGATACAGACGTTTAGCAGTGACAACCTTCTTTGATAAACTGTGGTTCTGGGTGAAATCTAAGGGTGTAATCTAGCCATTCATTCAATTTAATAAGAACCATATTAAGAAGTGAGTGTTTAGCCTTGCAGATAAAATGTTTATTAATAATTCAAATCTCATGTCTGAGTACCTGGGCTTCGTAACCAGCTCTAACTCCTAATTCCAGCTCCCTGCTCATGCAGAATCATTGGAAACAGCTGTGGTGATACAAATAATTGAAGCAGTGCCAGGTGGGAGACCTGGAGTAAGTACTCAACATGAATTTAAGGAGGCTGGACTGGGAGAGCGTGTTGAGAGTGAATCCCCGGAGTGCTCACTCTGTCTCTGAAATATATGTTTTAGAGTGATTATTTGTGCTGTAATTTTAGCTAGAGATACAACCAGCTAAGACACTTTTGCCATCTTGCAACTGCGAAGTCTGGTGGTGGATTTAAACATGTAAGTAAAATGTATAATAATGTAATCAATTGTATAATGTGAGAAGGACGCTAGACGATAAAGAATATGACAGCATGTGACAGAAAAAATATGGGTAAAAATCAGAAAGCTGAAAAAGAAAAATGATTTAAACAGAGATAACTATATGCAGGATCTCTCAGCTCTAGGAATGAAATGTTACTGATTAACAGTCATTAACACCAACTGAAAACAGATGCAGATGAAAAGGGAGAAAAATGAATTGACTGAGCTATTAATTATTAAATATTTTAAATTTTTTGGTAGGTGACACAGCAAAGGGAGACAAGCTCAGAAGACGCAAAAAGTAAGTAGTTTAAAGTATGTTTTCCTTTTCTGTCTCAAACAACTCATTTGGCTACTGAGAGCACAATTACATTTACTGGGGTTTTGGTGAATTATACCATGTGTAAGTATATACACAATGATATGTGAATATTTTTTCTTGCGATTAATAGCATACTTTTAGCACTCCTTTATGTCTTGTTTTTCATTGACAATCCTGTGAAGGTTTTGGTTTGCCAATAAGTTCTTTCATTTCATTCCTCAACAGCTGCATGCTGTCCGAAATTACAGGTTTAGCGTATTTGCTAGCCGTCTAGCAACAAGAAGCTACTTTATTTTTCTCATTTGGTATTATAACTAATGAGGCCATGAAAACGCTAATACTGTACTATTTAATGCATGATTAAAATTACAGAATAGAAAGGGTTCAAATTTGGAGATTAATATATTACTTTAGAGCTTGACTGTTTTTTACATCAAAAATGTGAAAAATAATTCTTTAGTTTCTTTCTTGGTTTGCTTGGTTTTATGTATTTTTTGGGCTTTACAAACTCCGTTACATGCTTGTCATTACTTTTCTGTTAATTCTCTTCTCTTTATCTGCTTTCTTTTCTTTACCACTTACCCAGGCAAAGATATATATAGTACCTACCATCATGGAACTATGTACTAGGAAGAGATATTTAACTGTTTGGGTTTATTTTCTACTAAAGTGTGTGTGTTCATATAGTGTATATACATACATATGTATTTCTCTTTTATTCTTGAGTTTTCTTTTTTCATTTCTTAACTCTGTTACAATAGCACCTCTCTATGGCATCTCTGTATAACATTTAATTTTTAATACTAGCACAAGATTGATTTTTCTTAGCATGCTAGCTACCTGTGTTCCTTTGTCGTACTTAACAGTATGAAACAGCTCTTGAGTGCCTCTCAAGAGAATGATACTTATATTACAAAGCATTATGATATTGAAGGTCTTAGTCTTTTATTTTAGCTTACTTTGTTTATAAGATGAAAAGATACAAAAGTAGAGGTTGTTATTTGGAGATAAGCTAGAATCTTTTATTATCATCGACAATATCTTAAGCAATGTCTTAACTTTTATTTTTCAAAGAGTTTGAATAAGAAGTATACAGTTTTACAAGCAGTGTAACTGCACTGAAATCAATAGTAACTTGCTAGTATCAAGTACTGAAGAACTCAAGTAATGGTGACAAATGCTATTACCTGCAAAAGTAATACAAAAATTGTATAAAAAGACATAATTGCTTCATTTTACAAATGAAAAAACTGGGGCTAAAATAGGAAAGCTATTCCAAATCACATAGAAAAGGCCAGGATTTTCAAACACATTTTTATTCTGTATCAAGCCCATAATCACAACGCAAAACCACTGCCTACGGAACATGAGCTTGAATATTTAGAAACTCTCCTAAAGCTTCTAGATTGGATTTATCTTCCCTACCTGATACCTTGCCTTTCCAATTACCTTGCACCTGCTTCTATTCAGCCACACCAAAGTTCACTCTTGTTACACCCGGTCACTACTTTTTTTTGATTTAGCTGTCTGATGATGATTTACTGTTCTAAAATCTTCTCACAAAGCATTCCTAAATCACTCAACACTTCAAATTCTTTTATTTAGAGTTTGAAGGAAGTTCACCGATTGTGACTTTCTTACCTGAGAACATGACCAGGAACATGAAGGATAGGAAAATGGAAACACCCATGGTGGAGTCAGTTGTTTCCAATTTAATTGTAGAATGGAGTTAAGCGTAACTCTTCAGTAGCTGTTCTCCAAATAAACTGTGCTGATAACCACCATGTTATATATTCGCAAAATTCTCCACCCTAATTGCTAAATAGTAGTTCTTAAAAAAAAATTACAGAGTACCTTTCACAGACTGGAAGGTGTGGTTTCTTGAGTGGTCATTTCAAAATTAGCTTCTTGCCCCAACTCCCATAAATTTCTAAACTTTAGTAGAATTCTATCATATGTATTTTCCTTGAAAAAAAAATGGGGAAATTCATCTGGGAAAGTGATAGTTTCAGTTTTCCGTGTTTGTATTGTTAAGAGATGACTTATTTTCAGTTGGTAGCGTTACTGACCATATATGTTTATACTCTCCCATTAGAGCCTCTCAAGACATTTTTTCCTGCCTATGAATTATGTTCTAATTACTTGCCTCAAATTATATTTTAAAAGGAAATAAAATGCGTTAAGTATTGTCATTAGTGATGAATGCATCACGTAGGGAATGATGATGATGTGTTTTGATGAGGTAACAATGGATCTGCTGTTTGAAAATTTCGTGACACTGTCAGCCTCTTTTCTCTAAACAGATGATCATGTGAAAATGACCTTGGAATTTTCACTTGGTCATAAACTCAGTGTTATAGAACAGTTGAATATTGTAGTCAATTCATTTCACTATGTAAGAGAAATTTCAATTAAGGATAGGACTGCAAATGTTAACTTGGATAATGTGAGGTCTGGAAACCATATTGCACAAAACAGGTTGGTGCCAAGAATAAGCCTGAAAAGGGCAGGCTGAGGGATAAATGGTCATTGGCATCTTTCTGAGGCTAGTCATAGAATAGAGAGATTTTATTTGTGTAGTTCTAAATGGCACAACCCATGTAAGGAAGTACAGGGTACATGCCTTTGAGTTCTAGAAACCATCAACCTTGAAAAAGGATGTAAACCAAGACAATTTTTCAACCTTTCTGATTTTCGATCCTCAGATTTAGTACTTTGGGATTGTGTTTAATTTTCTCTTTAGTTTATTTAGGAGTTGATTTTGAAAGTTGTAGTTTCTTTAAACCAGGTTAAAACTTTATGATCAAACAAAAAGTTTTAAAGTTTTCTATAAAGTCTCTGAATGGATTTAGATTGTTATGTTAGAATAATTATGAATCATGATTGAATCATGCATATATGAGCATATGTATGTTTAAGTACCATATATATCAAAAACTCAAGTAGTCTTTCCAAAAATTTAATGAAAGTATCAAACAAATTGAAAGAACTATACAATTAAAGTCTAAATATGTATACCCTGCCAAAATGTAATTAGTATGTTGATATATTTGCCATATGTTACTAGAAACTTCAAAAGTTTAATGGAAAGTAGAATTTAAAAAAATGTGAAAGTCATGCTCAGTGTTTCCTTGATTTACATTTTCTGTGAATTTAAGATCCTGTAAAAGTCTCTCGAAGTAGATAAATTTAGGCAATTATTTCACATCAAGACTCCAAGTAAAACAATACAGAAAATTTTCAAATGGAAAAGGGTCTGTATTATCTGCATTTACATTTTGCTTAAGCAGTTTCTTCTTACATACTTGTTATCTGTCCTATCCATGCTTTCCCAGAATTTCAGTATTGTTGATACTTAAAAATCACATGTATAGATGATAAATAATATTCTGTGTCTTGTATGTCAGCGTATTTAAAGGAAAAGATAAAACCTCAAGGACACTCAGATCCTGAGATCTCAGTGAATGTCCTGAGGAACTAGTTGATGGCATTGTTATGATATTCTTAAAGGTTGTTCTCTTTCTCTTAACATTTTTGTTTTTTATTTTTTAATCTGAGGAGGGGTAGGGAAGGAGGGGGGGAGAGAGAATTAGAATAAATAGTAGGGGCAAAAACTGTTATGGGGGTCATCAGCACTGCTTAGAAGGGTCTGCATTAGCAGAGAGTGGGAGGCAGTTGTCCAGTTCGTGGACTCCATGGTACGGAGCAAGGGCATTTTGCTTGGCACTTTAGCTGCTAGGTCAAACACGTGCCTACCTCTCTCTGACTTCATGTACCTAATCTCCAGATCATTTCAGAGGATCGTTGGAAGTTCAGTTAATGCAACAGTTAACATTAGTTCAGCTTTTCACTTCGCTTTTGATAACAGGACTCTCCCACATTCAGGATCACCTTTCACGTTTAGATGTAGGATCCCAATTCTGGCTGAGAGGAGTCTTGAATGATTCTTATCCTATTCACACATTTAAGAAGGGAAGGATGTGTGTTGCTTATCTTGGACTGGGGTTCTACACCAAGGCTGTGTTTTTCAGTACTTACTGTGCTTAGTAGAAAAAACGGTGGCAATGCAAATAACCTGGGGTGTGTCTTTCTCGTCTTGTTATAGCTGTGCATTTTTGTGAAAATTTCTTTTTTTCCCTGATTCTAAGAATGCCCCCACTGAAGAAGTTAAAGCTTTACTACATGTTTTGGTAGAAAATTTTCTTACCAGCAGTTTAGGGACCTTATTTTAGATCATTCTGCCTCAGGTTGTCTGATTGAATCTCACTTAGCACTGGTCAATGTACCTCAAGAGACGGGAATCCTGAGGTTCCTAACAGCTTCCTCCTGCTAAATACTTTAGCCACCAGCTTCTATTTATTTCTATTCATTCCCCAGACGTAAAAAAAGTGAATGCCATTATGTGTTCCTTGGGCATCAGGAGGTATGAAAAGCCTGAGCACAGTAGAAAGTAGTACTACATAGCCTTTATGAAGTAATTCTTCCATAGACGCAAGTATGTCTGAGTCCAGCCAGACAAATTGAATGTTTGGTCAGCTCTCTGAAATATAATGCAGATTTCATGGGAGACACAAATGCCTCTTAAATTTGGCGTCATGTTATCAAGCTGTGAACGAGAGGCTTGCCAGTCAGTTACCAAATCTCATTAAATACTTTACAAGTATTTTTTTAAAGAAAGGGGTGAAAAGTCTTCCCCTGAGTAGCCACTACCTACCCTACCCTCTAAAATGTCTTAATTGATTTACATAGTTGACTAGTTCAACCAATTCCTCACCCTTTGAATAAATGCATCTATTTCCGAGTTGGGAGGAGGAGGAATGGGGAGAGTGGAAAGGGAAATCTCTGGGCCTGTGGAACTGTATCATGAAAAATAAAAATAAAAATAAATATCTATTTTCAAATACTGAGTCCTGGAAAAGCAGATAACCTGAAATAGATTCTCAGGAAATGCCCGCGTTTGGGATACCAACTTCCTCATTCAAATGCTGAATTTCAAAGTTTATTGAAGTGATAATATATCTGACCTATGAACAATAATGTTTCATTAATGTTAACTATGCCTGTGATGCTAATCTCAGTGTATGAAGAAATTAGGAAAGTGCCACCTTCTACCTTCATGGGAGCTGAACTTCGATGAGGTGAATAGAGAGCAATAGAGTCCAAATATCAGGGTATGAGGTAAGGTGGTTATAATAGTTATTTATTGGCTTACATCCGAGACTTCAATCATGTGGAAATCTTTTAGTATTAAAGTTGGCAAATTCCAGGGAATGATCAGAAATATACCCTTTATCAGATTCAAGTTTACTTTCCGTTACCACCACTACAAGGGAATAGCAGAACTTTCTTAGCCTTTATAAATAAGAGAAAACAATTAATGGTTCTCACCTCATGCTGATCAGAAAATTTTATTTAATCATTAACCTCCATGGTTTTGTTCATGTGTTTTATATGTATTGACATATGAAATACATGAAATCTGTCATATATATATACACACACACACACACACAGAATTCCACACTCCTTCCTCTTTACCATCTCCTTTTATTTTTATTTTAATTTTTGTGATGGAATATGTTCAGCTTACTTTAAAATCACTAATTTAATCATCCACTAAATAAAGAATTCAACAAGTAGTATGTTGAAAGCCCACTGTTCCTTGGGAGTATAGACAAAGACTGTAATCAATAATCAAATCTCAAAATGTTGATTTCACACACACACGTTACTCTGTATTAGCACAAATAAAAGAAAACATGCTTGTCTTTTAGGGGACTGGTTTGTTTGCCAAGCACAATGATCTTCAATTCACCTGCTCTGCCATGAAAGGCAGAGTTTCACTCTTTTTTGGGGGGTGGGGGGGATTAATAGTTTTAATGTAATTTTTTTCATAATTCATTAATTACATTGTATTATGTGACACAGTTTCACTCTTTTTATGGCTGTGTAGTTTTCTATAGTTACAGTTCTAGGAACATAATACTATTTATTATTCCTCCTTCTCTTATTTCTCTTTCTCTTCTTTAATTTTATTTTTGATAATGTTCACATGGCTGACCAGGGTGGGAAGGATCAGGGGTAAGTGGGTGAGACCATTGTTTCCACATGCCCTCTTTCTTCTTCTGGTACCTGGGGGATTGGGGGAGATAAGGCGAGAAGCTGCACCCAGCCTCCCAGCCACCTCAGTATCCAGGGATAGAGAATAGCCACCTGATGTTATCCCTTGGTCTCTCATGTGGAGAGTGTTTTGATGGTTCTGCTCAACTGGTTTTGATAGTTCTGAAATGCTGTCAACCTCACAGATCCAAGGATGATGAAATGGCTGTTGGATGACATAGTTTATCTTAGAGTTTTCATTTGCTCAGAAATTTGCTATTATCACTTTGCTGGGGTAGTTGACCAATGTTCCACCCTCCTTCCTCTACTATTGTACCAGATGCCCTTTGCAGGATTCAATGGACTGCCAAATCCTTCATGTGCATCTGGGTATGACATCCACCGCTCCATCTAAGCCAAAGAAAAGGCCCAGTTCTGACACATGCACTCTATTGTCAGACCACAGGTCCTACCACTCTCCTCATTGTTAGAGTTCTGAGTTTAGTGGTTCTGTTGCGGGGGCATTGCCAAAGAGACCTTGTCTGAGGTGATCCCAGACCTAACTCTTGTGTGTGTCCACCAGTACAGGGTCCGCCTCTGTCCATCGGCCTACACATATATTGGTAGTTACAATTGGAATTAAGAATGGTGGAAGTGGGCACCGTTGTCTTATCTGAGATCTGAAGGGAAATGCTTTCAGCGTTTTGTTGTTATTGAATTCTAGACTGGTTGTTGGTTTGTGACGTATAGTTCTTATGATTTTGAGAAATTTTCTTTTTATACCTAATTTGTGGAGAGGCTTGTTATTTGTTTTGTTTTATTTTGTTTTATCATGAAGAGGTGTTGAATCTTATCAAATGCTTTCTCTGCATTATTGAGATGATCTTACGGTTTTTGCTCTTCATTCTAGTGAGGTGTTTTTTCCTGTTTTTATTTTATTTTTATAATCTTACATAGTTGATTAGGGAACAAAGGGTCAAGGGTTACAGGAAAGTGGGTAAGACAATTGTTTTCACTCTAATATCATCATTTTTTCCCCTGTATCTGGGGTCAGGGGAGAAACAATGGGAGAAACCCCACCCAGCCTCCCATCCATCCCAGGTCCCCGATGTGGGGCATGCTCCAAGGGTCCTGCTCAAGCAGTTTTGATAGTTCAACAGGTCTGAATTGCTGCCAATCTCGCCATTCCAAGCATGATGAAATCTATTCAAAATCCAGTGACTGATATAATCTCTTCATGGTTGAGGTTCTGAGATCAGCAGTTCAGTTGGAGGGATCTCCAAAGAAACTTTGTCTGAGGTGATCCCAGACCTGATTCTTGTGCTTACCAGTACAGGGTCCGGCACCATCCGTCACCCCAATGAGCTTATGCACATGCTGGTCGTTGCAATTGCTGGGTCAGTTCTATTTCCAGCCCTCTCATCCACTTGAACCAATGGGTGTTGCAGTCCAGCCAGGTCCTGCCCCCCTCATACTCATTTGGCCCTCACGCAAATCAGTGGGAGCTGCAGCCTAGTTGGGGTGACTCCCCATAACCTCCGCCAGGCCTTCCCCTTATGCTGGTTCCCATGCATGCCAGTATGTACCATGGACTTGTTCAGTCTGACCCAAATCCCATTTAGCTTTTGTGCCCATGTCAATGGGCATTGAAGCCTAGTTCAACCCAACCAACCCTACTATCCAGCCCACACACATACTGGCAGGTGCCTTTCTGTCTAGCCACCCCTGCCCCTGTCCTGGTTTTCGTGCTCTCCAGTGGGAGTGGTTACCCAAGAGGGAGGTGCCCACTATTTCCCTACTAAGGCCGCTCCCACTCCCTGATTATGCACTTTCCAGGTGGTTCTGTAGTTTAAATTTGACAGATATAGCCCCCAGTGCCAGCTGATGCTGTGGCAAAGCCCAACCAACTCTCACCCACTCTAATTTTTGCTTGCACCAGTCAGAACAGTCAGCCTGACCTGGCTTTTCCCTGATCTAGCTCACATGAGGCGCACAGGTATTGTAGCCCTGCCTGGTCTGGTCTGCCCTCATCCCAACTCCTAGTCAGGTGTTTTACGGTATTTACTGAGTTGTGACTATTGAATCACCCTTGCGTTTCTGAGATAAATACCTCTTGGTTGTGATGTGTGATCTTTTTGATGTAGTTTTGGATTCAATTTGGTAGTATTTTTTTGAGAATCTTTGCATCTATGTTTTTGGGGATATAAATCTGTAGTTTACTTTTCATTACATGTCTGGGTATCAAAATAATTTTGGTTTCATAAAAAAAAATTGGCAGAGTTCCATCCTGTTCAACATTTTAGAATAGTTTTATAGAGTATTGAAGTTACTTCTTTGTATGTTTCATAGTATTTAGTAATAATGTTCTCAGATCCCAGAGTTTGCCTTGGTGGAAGACCTTTGATTACTGTTAGACTTTTTAATAGCCACAGCATATCAAGCTGTACCTCAAGATTTTTACAACTCAAAACTAGAGAAAGTGACAGTATTTTCCGTGGCACATTGTGATAGACTAATAAGGCCAGAAGCAACTATCGCAGAGATCTCAGGTGCCTCAAAACCTGTGTAGGCTCTCTCATAACCTGTGACCAATACTGTCTCACTTTTAAACTAATTTCTAGTGTCATTGTATAAGAAGGCAAGTTCTAGAACAAATTCAATGTGTGCTTTAGGGGAAATGCTTCTAAGTACATCCTATATTAAAAGTTAATTTGTGTCGGTGATGAATGTTTGTTTCCTTGGATCCATCTTTATTTTTCTTGGGTTTACCTGCAACAATGTGAAGAATTGCATATGTTGGAGGGTTCTGGATGGTTCTGGGTTTGACCAGTGTGATAGTATTTTCTGTGTTTCTTTTCAAAATGTGTAATTTCCTTCCAAAATGGTCAAACTAAATCAAACTACATCAAACCTGAATAGATCATCAATCTAGAATATTGCCAATCTAGAATATTGCCAAGATAACTTTATTTAATCTGATTTATTTTATATACAATAACTATTGAGAAATACATTGCAGAGAATAGTGGATAACATGGAGTGACATTTCTGATGCCAAATCAATAGGAGATGCTTCCAGCATTGCAACATTAGAAGAGTCAACATTTCCCATTGTGTTTGAAACCGAGTTTTCCTTTTCTTTCCCTGAAAGGAAGAAATGGTATTCAGATGAATAGAGAAGAAACGTATTTATCCTATGGTGGGGGGAAACTTGGGAAAGGTACTTAATAGTTTCTAAGTGTCAGTTTGTTGGGGATAATATTATTCCATGTAGGAGTTATCTGTGGGGCTGCCATTGTAGAATAGTAAGTAAAGCTTTTGCCTGCAATGCTGCATTCCTACATGGGCACCGTTTTGTCTCAGTTGCTCCACTTCTGATCTGCTTCCATGCTGTTGGCGTGGGAAAGCAGTAGAAGATGGCCCAAGCTTTTGAGCCCCTGCCACTCACATGGGGGAGTCCCAGATGAAGTTCCTGGCTTCAGTGTGGCCTATCCATGGCAGTTGAGGCTATTTGAGGAGTGAATCAGCAGATGGAAGACCTCTCGACCTCCCTCTTTATATAGCTTTTAGTAAGAAACCAATCTTTCAAAAAAGGCCACCATGTGTAAAATGAATAGCATCAGAAACTCTTAAGATAATATCCCTGATTACACAGCACTGAATCAAACTAAAATTGCTCTCCCTCTTGTTGCTCCGTGTGCTTACATAGCTGCTTTGCAGAATTCACAAGGATTTGGGTAAGTTTGTCCATCAGTGCCACACACAGGGGTAGAAGTCTTTGTGCAGGACTCTCTACCTGTTGCTGATGTCTTCATATAATTGCTGCAAAAAGCCTGTAATGTAAATGAGGTGTTTTTAGTTCATGAAGATCAACATTATTTGCTCTCTTTAATAACACTCCCTTTAATAATGCAAAAGAGACATAAGTGTTTAGAAGTTCCTTTAAAAAGCTTAACATTCCAGTTAAGATACTTGTTAAAAACATGCATTCTCATCACCTAGAGATGCCCTTTCTCTATATATTTTTTATTCTGTCTTCCATCTCTTCGCTATGTATTGTTCCAAAATAGAAAATTAAAAGTAAAATCAGAGTATAGATCTTCTCTTTATTCTGTATCAGTTATTTTTCTACACTATTCACATTCTAAACAGTAAAATTTGGTAACATAATATTCTATCACAAAGATATACTTTCTACATTTCTAATCCTTTATTAGATTTAAATCTAGCAATGTCTTAAATCCTGAAACTTGCAAATTTAATTACAGCTCATTTTCTTTAGCATTTTATGTATTGGAGATTGTGCATTTTATGTAAATAAATTAATATAATTGCTAATTAAATTCTATTAGCTGAATATTGATTAACCTAGATACAATCTTTGCACATAGTACCTGGATTCATTCAGATCTTGGTAGCCTGGTACAGTCTGAGCTTATGCTTATTTTTCTTACGTATAATATGTATCACTGTTATCCTCAACATTATCCTAGTTTAGAAAAGAAGTACTATTTGTTTCACATTTTATAAAAATGTACAGATTTTGACTCATATAAACTTCTAATATAGAAATGTGATAAATGGTTACTTCAACACAATAGGAAGCATTTTTCAAGTCCTTGAATACTATGTTTCTGCACCAATGATGACACTTTTTAGAACAGTGTACTGCATAATCATTTTACCTCCTCTATGAGGCAGCCAAAAAGAGCTCAGCGCTAAATGGAACAGCCACAGTGCCTCTCAACCTAGGATCACATTTGCCAAAGACCTGTGGGATAATTTCAACTCATGAACAAGAAAAGACATACCTGAGACCCTCCTTGACTTACAGCCACTGTAAGGAGAGAACAGACACGAATAAATCACAACAGCTCTGAAGTTTAGAATTACAGTAGAGCTTTCAGATCTTCTGTTAACAACTGTCTTGCTTTATGCATAAGAACCAAGGCCCAGAGAGAAAAAAAAAAGCTTATTAAACACACTTCCCACGTTTGTGATCTGCACAACTGAGCAAGAAGAGATCAAGTTTCACACGATTGGAAAGGGCTTTGTCTCTGTGTTTGCTATTTATGTGACTGCCATCCTGTCATGTTTTGTACTTCTCTAAGGTATACTTGCAACTAGGGATTCTACTGAAAGACAAAGAAGCAAAATTTTGGATCTAGTATTTTGCAGAGGAATATGCTGAATTAAGAACTTGACAATTCCACAACCTCAGGCTGTTTGGTGAAAAGATTATCAAGATAATTTGTGAACAATAGCAATTCAAAATAATTTTGAGAGCATTGAAAAAAATCATTTAATACCAATGTCAGTAAACCAATAATATCCCTCACCTACTAGATCTCTGTATTTTAATCATTGTACAATATGTTTACTTTAAGTCATGCTACTAAGACTGGGGCAGGTAACTTGCATGACATACAGCAAAGAATCAAGCCTTGGTCTTCGACTCAAAGCCAGTATACCGAAGCCTAACCTCTCAATGAAAGCTGTCTTAGAGCATAGGTTTCACCTGTGCTCTTTGCACGTGATGAAATAGTAGCCAGAGGACAGGAGTGATGTGTCCAGTATGTTAGCAGATAATAGCAGAATGATTGAAAACCAAAGCTCAGCATTTCAATCTTGGCCTCTTCCTACTACTTGCAGTCTTGCTCTGCCGGCTACCTTGATTGACCAATCTATCCATCTGTTTTATCTAACATCTATAGCTAGCTTGTACCATCATCTTTCTCTATCACGTATTTATCCCCTCTTCTCCCTTTCCCACTCCTTTCCTACCTCCCCAAAGCAATTTCTTCCCTCTCACCCTTACATATTTATTCTCTCTCTCTCTCTCTCTCTCTCTTCCATTTAAGCAAAAAAAAAAAAAAAAAAAAAAAGAATGACTCAGCTTCCATAAAGTGAGAGTCTCAGAAAATTCTGACAAGAGAAGGGGAAATATAAATGAGAGTTCATTTTAATCTAAACTTCTGTAGTTTATTTCTAAATTCCTAACAATTGTGGCTTGCTGGGAGGAAGCCTGTTGGATTGGGTCTTCTAGATCAGCTACTTGGGACCCATATGATCTAGAAAAGGCCTTCTCATCTAATGAGATTTAACACTGTAGAATCCTAGAAAACCATCTCTTCCATAGAATTATGGTGAAAATCAAAATAGCTAATTTTTAAACAATTTCATTCTAAATTAAAAGTGGGATGGGTTGTCACCATAATTAACCATTCCTATCAGCATAATTTTATATTTATATGTACTTAATATATGGTATATATATATTATCATATCTATAACACACATATTATATATAATTATATATCATAATGTGGATCAGGCTGGTCCAGAATCCCATTTAGCATGCATCTATATCTAAATCTAAATCTATATCTAGAGATAAATACAGATGAGAATACATATTTCTATATAACATTTTCTCATATGTAAATGAAAAATATATGTGGAATATTATGTATAATCATACATATACAAAACAGAATGTATGGACACATAGAACTTACCTGCAGAGATGAACAGATAGGCCATACTAATCAAGAGCAGAAGAGTGCTTGATGACTTCATGGTCAGTGAGGTTGGTTAGCTCTGTAGAAAAGTATGATAATAGAGTTCACTACTGTGGACGTTCTGGAGGTTGTATTTATAGCTGCAATCATATGCATGAATTTAAGTGCCTGTACATTTTTCAGTCAGCTATTCGCCACCCTGATTATGCAATTTGGTTTCTGGTGTTCCTAGACTCTTGGGAAACAAAGCTTACTTCAGAACTTTTTCAAATCCTAAGGAACAGTGCTTGAAAATGGAGTTTAGATGGAATGAAATCTACTACAAATAATACACTCCAGAATTTCCTATGTTTAGTAAAGGGGGATGATTTCAATCTAATCAGTTTCTTTCAGTTTTCACGTTTGGGATATATCTGTGTCCGAGCCTTGAGGTCAAGAAGCTCTTTTGTGACAGTGACCTGCTGGACAGTCTGCGCGATTAGTACATAATATTATGAAGGCTTGGTGTCACCACTACCAGAAAAATAAAAATGCTGATGTGAGAGAATTTGCCAGAGTAACTGCATACCCTGAAATGCTCATTGAATTGGAAACTAGACATTCAAGGTGGTTATGAAGTACAAACCTGTTTCTTTGAACTGTTCACTCTTGGCCTATATCTGATGGTTCTTGCTTCGTATTTTTAATTTCAATAAGTATTTCAGGGGAATATTTTAGTCATTGTCTCTATCACCCCTTCCTTCCTTGCTTAGCATTTGCTCCAAATTGTTTCCTCAGTCTCAAAAATTCCTGGCCCAGAAACTCGAATGGCTGCTTTCTTCCTTCCAAAATATCAGCTAAAATATAATCTAGTCAGTTTTTTATTTTCCCTACAGAATAAACACATCCCAACTCAGATCAAAATGTTTTATGATCTTAAGTCCTTCCCAATATCAAAAATGAATTCTCCCTGCTTAGTTACATAGGTATCCACTTCAGATACATTTTTGATGCAATAATATGTATATATAAACAGTTGCATGAAAGGTTATGAACTCCTGGATCTTTTGTGTACTGTCTATGTATACATGGTAATATCTTGAACATAGAAACTTTAACACCATTTGCTTTTCCAAATGTAGACCAGTAATAATTTGTTTTTGTTTTTGGAAAAAAATAGTACAGGTATTACTAGATGCTGCATACACAGTGACAATGAGGATTGAATGTTAGAACTTTTGCTCATTCTTTGTTCAAATACTTTAATGGAACCCACTTATGGCAAGAATTCAAGAATTTTAATTTCTAAGAATTTTTAAGTGTGAGACATTGGGAGAATAAATAATTTTCATATGTTTACTCTGGAAATGAAGTTGCTCATGAATTGTAATCAAATAATATCTCAAATTTTTATAATATTTTTGGTAGTTAAAATTAGGGCCCAGTGTGGTATCCTACTGGCTATAGTCCTTAGCTTGCATGTGCCGGGATCGCATACAGGCGTCTGTTCTAATGCTGGCAGCCCTGCTTCCCGCCTAGACTCTGCTTGTGGCCTGGGAAAGCAGTCCAGGATGGCCCAAAGCCTTGGGATCCTGCACTCGCATGGGGGACCTAGAGGAGGTTTCTAGCTCCTGGCATCAGATTGGCATAGCTCTGACTGTTGCGGTTGCTTGGGGAGTGAATCATCGGATGGAAGATCTTCCTCTCTGTCTCTCCTCCTCTGTGTATATCTGGCTGTAATAAAATGAATAAATCTTTAAAAAAATCTAAAGTACTAATTTTTAAAAATTTTATTTATTTTTATTGCAAGGTCAGATATATAGAGAGGAGGAGAGACAGAATGAAAGATCTTCCATCCGATGTTTCACTCCCCAAGTGAGCCGCAACGGGCCGGTGCGCACCAATCTGATGCCGGGAACCTGGAACCTCCTCCGGGTTTCCCACGTGGGTGCAGTGTCCCAATGCATTGGGCCTTCCTCAACTGCTTTCCCAGGCCACAAGCAGGGAGCTGGATGGGAAGTGGAGCTGCCAGGATTAGAACCGGCACCCATATGGGATCCCGGGGCTTTCAAGTCAAGGACTTTAGCCGCTAGGCCACGCCGCCGGGCCCGACTTTATATTTTTAAATAAGAAAATCTGTTAAACCTGTACTCGGGAATAGAGGGGTACCAGCTGGTGTGACAATGGCAGAATAAAGGCTGTCAGGACTTGACTTCACAAAGGAACAGGATTTCAAAGTTAATAGGAGATCTTGAGACAAAAAATGGATAGCCAGCATTCCAGAAATCAGGAATGCTGTGAACGAAAGGCCAGTAAGAACTAAGATACGGTTTTGAAAATTAGAGTAAGGTTTAGCCTCAAATGCAGAGATGGATGGAAGGTTAAATGCTTTATATGCTGTTCTAAGGACTTCATGCTTCTGAATCATTAAAAAAATAAATCAGAAAAATATTCCCCACAAAAATGTACATCAAGCTCCTTGGAGTTATGGGTTTACTTTTTAGCAAATCAGGACATTTTCTGATAAATTCTTTTTCACCATCTCCCCATCATTTTTTCAAGATGTTGTCTGAAGTGAGGTTATTCCCTAACGAGCTGAATCTTTGTTCATTAGCAGTTTAGGACCCTTGCCTTGCCTTGCCTTTCCTTCTCCTTTCCGTACCTTTCTCTCCCTTCCCTCCCTTCCCTTTCTGTTCCAGCCTTCTCTCTCTCTCTCTTCACTTATCCGAAAGGCAGAATGACAGTAGAAGAAACAAAGATCTTTCATCTGCTGACTCCTTTCCCCAGTGGTCACAAGAGCCAGAGCTTGGTCAGGTGAATCCAGAAACTGGAAACCCCCGCCTTGTCTAGGAGTTCAAGTACCTTCATGCACTGCTTTCTCAGGGAGCTGCACAGGCAGTGTGCTAGTCGAGTTTTGAACCAGCATTCCAGTGTGTGATCCTGGTGTTGTAGATAGTAGCTTCACCACTTTGGCACAGTGCCAGACTCCAGGGGGACTTTCTTCCCTCTGTATTTTGTTTTTATTCATTTTTAATATTGCAACTCCAAGTTTAGTAGTTTGTCTAATGTAATATTTAATTTGATATCAGTATGGTATGTGTTTGGGGGTATTCTTTTCTAAGAATGTACTTTGGCTCTTACAGCAACTTAGTATGTAATTCCCTTGTATCTACTTAACAGGTTATATTTTTCTTGTAACGTGTCAAACATATTAGGTAATGTAATACTTTCATCTTTCAACTCTAGTCTTTCATTTCTGGGTTTGTTTATATGACTTTCCAGATTACGGATGATATTTCACTCTCTCTGATTGCCAGACATTTCACATTTTACTTTGTTCAACCTGAATATTTCTGTACGTTTGTATTTTTCACCTCTGCCCTTTGAATTACTTTTAAGCAGCTTTGAGTTTTTATTTTTTTAGATACACACAGAGGAGTTCTAAAAGTTCTTAGAAAATATGCATTATCTTTTCATTCCACTGACTTTGAACTTTCTGAGGCTCTTTGCACTGTAACAGTTCATTACACAGGACCAGGGTAGTCTAATTGTAGGGTCAATTTTGCAGCCCTTCTAGAGATAACATCCTCTCAGTATGTTCCTATCTGAGCATTATCATAGATTTTTGACTCTGACAAAATAGTTTGAATCCTGAGCCAATCTCCAAGGATTATTCTGTGTGTATTCCATTTGGGTGCTTCCTTTTTTCAAGGCATAGAGTTTCTTAACACATTGGTGACCAGCATCAACTGGACACTGGAGCGTCCCTCTGCAAAACTTCTGCACTCTTACTCTGACCTATGAATTCTGGCCTCCTCTCGTTGAAGAGGCTTTGTTTGGCTTCCTGGAACCTTCAGAAAGTCGATCAGCGACATCTAAGGCTCCAATTCTGTCTTTTCTTTACATGAGTATCAGTTTCCTGTATCTGATATCTAATGTATTAAATACACCCTTTTGTATACTTTGTCTAGCACAGTAGTTGTTTCAAGTAGGAAAGCTAAGTCCAGTCCTTCTTTGTGCCTGTTGATTAAAACATTAATTCTTCGCTAAAGTCTGAATTTTTTTCTATGATCACTCTAAAGGATATCACTAAAAGTAGTTGAGAGTTTATAGCCCAGAACAAAAGAGGTCAGAAGCTCTGATACAGTTAAATTCCTTTAAAACATTTTCACAAAGGGGCTCAAAAACTTAGGAAGTCTGTTAGGCTGCTGTGTGTGATGCCAGCATCTCACCAAAGCACTGAGTCGGGTCCTAATGGCTAATGTGTCAGAGAGCTGCAAAACATGGCCCAAATACCTGGCCCTCTGACATCCACATGGAAGACATAGATGGAACTATGGGATCCTGGCTTCGGCTTGAAGCAACCCTAGCTCTTGAGGTTATTTGAGGTATTGATGGGTGGGTGGCACATTGTCTCTCTTCTTTCCCTCTGATTATGTTTTTCCCTCTCTCCATCACTCTGGATTTCATATTTTTTTAAAAATAAATACGTATTTAAAAAAATAGATGTCATTAGGCAACAGCAAGTTAAAACTACAATGAGATGCTTCTGCATACTGAACAGAATGGCTCAAATCCAAAAATCTAATTGTATCAAATACTTGTAAAAACTGGGAAAGCCTTAAGTTCATTTTTTTTAAAAAACGAATAATTTTAAATATGTATTGCTCAGGGAAATGAGTCAATCTGAAAAATGCATAGTGTTTGATTCTAACTGTATGCTATTCTAAAAAGACAAAACCCACAAAGACAGGAAAATCAGTGGTTGCTAGGTGTTCAGAGATGGTGAAGAATGGCCAGGGAGAACCCAGAGGATTGTTAGGGCCGTGAAGGTATGTTGTGTGCCACCATAAAGGTGGGTATATGTTTAAATATTTGCCTAAATCCAGAAAATGTAGAACCCAGCAAGTAAACCTTATCGTCAGTTATGGACTTCAGTTGACAATGTGTGGTTGTTGATTCATCCACACGCAGCATGAGGCAAAAGTGGCTGAGTATGTATTGGGAGAAGGGAGTACACAGGTACTCTTTATTTCTTACTAATTTTTGGCTCTGAATTTAAAAATTGGTTTAAAATGGAATTATTAAATGAAGATAAGCCTAGTAAACGCAAGCAACAAGGATAGGAAATCCCATCCCCAAGCATTTGAGTTCATTTTAGGACAGTTTCTTCAAAGCTGGATCATGCAGCCTTCCTAACTTCATCACAATTTCTAAACAGGCATGTTTCCTCATATGTCAATGATAGCACATTAAAGGTCGTATAGAGACTTCTTTATATACTATCTTCTTCACTTCTACCAAAATCATGTATGTGATGTTTTATTGGCATTGTGCATGAGACACGACTGAGTCTTAGTAAATTATGATTTGACTCCTAATTTCCTACTAGAACCCCAAATAAACTTGCAAAAGACTAAATCCGACTCATTTAAGGAACTGTGAGTTCTGGAGTACACTGTCTAGCAGTTTCTCTCTGTAGTCCAGATACCCGGAGAACACAGTGTGATTTTTCTCTCTCATGCAATTTCAATTGATATGAGGGCCAAGGTTAACCAGTCCCCCTAAAAGATGACATTTGTGTTGGAGGAGTGAGGAAGGTCATTACTGTAAAGGAGTGAGGAATTCTGTTTGCCGCACTTTGCTTTACTTAGTCTGTGAGACATCGCTTTCAGTGTATATTGAATTTCTCATCAAAGCAGCATGGTACAACTTTTCCTACAAACTAAGCAAGTAGAAGCAAGCCTCTTCCAGAGTTTAGGACTTCAGTAACACAACGTTATTGTCCATAGAGAGATGGAAGGACATTTATATTTAGTGATGTGTTGAGAATGAGATCCTGCCAGTTTCACTTATATAAAAGAGTTGGAAGGTTTTTGGTAAGTCTCAGAAATTAACCTATAATTAGTTATGACACACATAGGAGGGGCTCAGTGCTTCTTAACAGACTCAATAAGCAAGAATGTAATAATGCCTTCTTAGGTCTATAAAACTTTTGAGAGCACTGCCCATTTAACAAGATTATTGCTACAAAAACGAATTATATCTTACTGGGTGAGACAGCAGTTTTCTCTTGAAAGAGACCTTAAGAACTATGTTTACAGTCAGACTCTTCCTATAAAGAATAAAATAATTCGGGCAACTAACTGGAGATTGATGTACCTTCATTTCCCACAACCACTTCCCTTGCTCAGCAGGTGTTGCCACAAGCTTCTTGAGCAACAGAGTTGAGAATTCGTTCTCTCTGCTTCGTAAAGGAAGTCTTTCTGCATCCACTGGTGCCTTCACCCCATTCCTAAACATCAGCCTAACCCTGGCTTTCATATACTTCGTAGACACATATTTTACTCTAAGGTAATTTTTAGAAAAAAAAGTACACTTACATTCTCTCATTCTGCTTTCAATAATTTCATTATCAAATTTTCTTGAGTGTCTTAAGTATATGAGTATATAAAATGTGATCTGGAATATTTTTTCACCATTGTTTGTATGAGACCATGTCTTTCCTAAGTGGCAAAGGCTGTTTTTTCTAAAGTACTGGTTACAGCCTTGAGATCCATGGACTGGATTTTGTCCACAGTTCTGATTTGTCCTTGCTATGAGGATTTTTGTTTTTAAGATATTATTACATTTACATGTATTCTCACTTGTCATAGTCTCCAGGATCTTAAAATCAAAACCTTTGTATCATTCCAGGATATGCAGGTCTTTGATTTTTTTTTTGTTGTTGTTGATATTTCACTGTGAGTTACAAATTACATTATACAGGGCCCAGCACAGTGGCACAATGGCTAATCCTCCCCTTGCAAGTGCTGGAATTCCAGATGGGCACTGGTTCATGACCTAGTTGCTTCACTTCCAATCCTGCTCCCAGCCTATGGCCTGGGAAAGCAATAGAGAATGGCTCAGAGCCTTGAGATGCTTCCCCCACATGGGAGACCTAGAGGAGGCTCCTGGCTCCTGGCTTTGGATTGGCTCAGTTCTGGCTGTTGGGGCCATTTGGCAAAGGAACCAGTGGGTTGAAGATCTTTCTGTCTCTCCTCCATAAATCTGATCTGTCTCTCTCTTACACATAAACAAATCTTTAAAAAATTACATGATATCAAGAAAGTCTCCAACAATTACAAACTAATTATGGATGCCATTTGTGTTTATTAACATCAAGTATTTGTTAGTGCCTTGTATACTGGTAAATAAACACTGGCAAGGATCTGATTTACTCACAACCTAAAAGAAATTAAGTAAAAAATTGTAAGACAAAAACTACTACTAACTAAAACTGTGCATACGAGCCAGTTACTGATCACAAAATTGTTACTCATAAGATTCCATATTGTCACATTAAAGAAGAAAAAGTGGGGCAGAGTTGGGTACAGCAATTTAGATGTCACACAGAATGCCTGCAGCCCATGTTAGAGTATCTGGTTCACATTTAAGCTTGGCTTTCCTTCCAGCTTTCCCTAAAGCAAACTCTGCAGAGAAGCAGATGATGGCTCAAGGACCTGGGGTCCCTGCATCTGCCACTCACCCAGTGCACCAAGGCCTCAGCCCATCCCTGCCCGTTTCAGGCATGTTGGAAATAGATCAGTGAAAGAAAGATCTCACTCAGTTCATCTCCTTTTCTGCTATTCAGACAACTTGGAAATAATTAAAATTTTTAAAAACTTATATCAGTTGCCAAACTGTAATTCAGGCAATCAGATAAATTAGTACTCATCTAAACCAAAACCTAACCAAAGGAAGGAAATAAAATAGAATAATATATAGAGGAGAGATAAAATAGAAAACATAAAAATAAAGAGAACCAAGAAAACTAAAACTTGGTTTCTTGAAAAGAGAAAAAATAAAAAAAAAAACTGATGAAGCTGTAGGTAAATGGACTATGAAAAAAATAAGAAAAGCTCAACGTACACAATTATAAGTTAAAATTAAAATGGGCATTATTTAGGATAAAAATATGAGAATACTAAGAATCATACGCCAAAGAGTTAAATAACGTAAATAACACAGAAAAGCTCTTGAAAATGTAGTTGCCAAAACAGATGAATAGAAAATCTGTGTAGACTTACAACTTTTGAGGAGATTTAATCAGTAATCTAAAACTTCCAATGAAGCTCTAGATCAGATGACTTAAGTGGTGAATTCTACCAAACGTTTATAGAAGAATTAACATAAAGGACTTATACATTGAAAGCAAATTATTAGTACACATAGAAAGAAGAAAAATCAATACAAATGTTCCAGAGTGGGGTTCATCAAAACCAGGAGCCTGAAATTCAATCTATATCTTTCACATGGGTGGCAGGTGGCCAACTGTTGAGTGATCACCTGCTGGCCCTTGAGCTGTACATGAGCATAAGGTGGAACCAGAGGTGGACAAAACTCAAACCTGGACATTGAAATTTAGAATGTAGGGGGTCTGAGTTCTGTTTTATATTTTATATTTATATTAAATTTGAAATGCAGTGGTCTGAGTGCTGCCCCTTAGTAAGGGCCAGGCATTTGGCTCAGGGTTAAGACCCTGGTTGCATTGCCTGAATCACATTTGACAGTGCTAGCAATCGATTCCTGGCTGTAGCTTTCCACCATCACAGACTCTAGAAGGCAGTAAGCAATGACTCAAGTAATTGGGTTGCTGCTGTCTATATGGGAGACCTGGATTGGGTACCTACCTCTGGTCCAGCCCATCCGTAAATCATCATGGGCATTTGAGAAATGAACAAGCAGTTTGGAGTGAGTTTCTCTCTGTCTCTCTCTTGTCTCTTTTTATAGTTTTATAAACTAATTCCTATGGTCTTTTTTCATGTTGTATTTCTTTAAGTATTTGTGCATGTTTGTGTGTGTGTTTCATAACAAGAAACGTTCACATTGTCAGGGACAGAAAGCATTCGTTTCAGCAATAAATACTGGTGTATTGTGTTGTGACTACCTTCAAAAAACCATAGAGGTAGAGATCTAAGAAAGAACTGACTTGGCAACAATCAAAATGGGAGCATGAAAATGAGAACAGTTAGTGATTATAAGTTTGTTATGAGTCAGTTTTAACAATGTTCCGATTATCATTTGAAAGTACAAGTACATATGTATGAGTGCTCAGATAAACGTATCCTTTTATGCATTGGAGCAAGGATTGCGAATCATGTTGAAAACTGTGTTCTGTCCTAGACAAAACTGTAATAATTGAGTGTTCAATATCACAGTGCTCCTATTGACAGATTCACAGTGCTCCTATTGACAGATTCTTTTTGTGTTGCTGTTTTTGAAGACTTTCATGAAAATATGCAAATGCGTAGCAATGTTAAATAATTATACAGTTAATTTGTAAACCTAGATTGTACCACTAATATTTTACCAGATTTGTTTTCAAATTTTATTTTATATGTTTAAGATGTTTAAGTTTAAATAACACAAACATAGTGAAATGATTACTGAATGAATGCAATTTTGTAAATTATCATCTATTAAAATCTGTTCTCTTAGCTCATTTTCAGAATAACTACAACGTTGTTAACTATATTACTCATGCTGTATATCAGACTTGTTCATTGTATCTAACTGCAAAGTTGCACTTGTTGACTCATTTCTCCCCCCTTTCATCTCCAACTCTGGAAACCTATGATCTATTTTTTTGGTATTCAAATTTTTTTTCAGGTTGTGAATATTAATGATCATGTATCTGTTCATCTTTTATTCATTAGTCCAATTTGATGCAATTTAAAATTAATTATAAGCATTAACACTCTTCCCTTCAACACTTTCCACGTTTTCTATAATGATATGTATAGATCTTCAGTGTGTATTCACTGGGATTTGTCACACGTATACACCTCTATTATTCAAATCCTGTATTTTGACTGTTCCTTTGTTTTTATAAATTGTCTCTTCTTCCGAAGAAATGGAAGATTTCTGGTCCATTGTTTATTTTTATAGGCTTTTCCTTTCATCATCAAACAGTAACTTGCAACCAGACAAGAGATAGTATTCTGAAAATTTTTACATATTATTCCTTGATGTAAGTCTTAAGCCTTGATATGAATGGTAAGGTAAAGATGTTGATGAACGATTTTTGTGGAAAGAGAAGGGGTGTAGACAGTGTCACAAAAGATACAGATTGATGCTTTTAGGCAGGACAGGGGAAAGTGGTAGAGATAAGCCCTTATTTTTCCTTTGTCGATATGTATTTTTTCATTTTCATGATGTAGTTGCTCAGGCTCAGGGATTTCCCCATTCACCCTTCCCAGTCCCCTCCCACAGTTTCCCCTATATTAAAATACTATGTCCTTCAACAACAGTCACAAATCTATCATTCTGCTGTTTAAGTGTGTCATGACATTGTAGGGATAGACAATGCTATGAAATCAAACATTCTATTGTCCAGATATATTTAATAATTTCATTTGAAATCCTTTTAATCAGAAGTACAGATGCATGCTATAATGTATCTCTGATTTGTGATATATTTGCCTCATTATACAGTTCTTCTAGATAAATAGATGTATATACATGTTATATCTGTTGACCTTATATTTTGCATGATGCTTGTCTTATCAGAGAGAACATATGATATTTGTTTTGGGGATTGACTTATTTCACTGAGCATAATGTTCTGTAGTTGGGACCATTTGGTTGCAAATGGTTGAATTTAACTCTTTTTAATGACTGAGTAATGTTCCATGGAGTAAATGTACCACAGCTTCTTTATCCATATCTCTTTTGACAGGCATCAGGGTTGTTTCCATGTCTTTGCTATTATGAATTGTGCTATTGTAAAATTAGGATTATAGGCCACTTTCTGATAAGCAGATTTCATTTCCTTTGGATATATTCCCAAAAGTGGGATAGCTGAGCCATATGGCAGGCCAATTTTCACTTCTCTCAACACTTTCTATTAATGACTTCCATAATAGTTTTACTAGCCTATACTCCCACCAATAGTGGAAGAGGATACCTTACTCCCCACATCCATGCCAGCAGGTGGTCGTAGATTCCCAGCGAGGCCAACCTCGCTGGGGTTAAATGGGACCTCAATGTGGTTTTTTATTTGCATTTCCCTGATAACTAGGGGCTAGAGCATTTTCTCATTTGTCTAGTAGTTATTTGAATTTGTTGTCTTGAAAAATGTCTTTTCATTTCCTCAGCCCATTTCTTTACAGGGTGGTTTTGCTGTTGTTAAGTTTCTGTAGCTCTGTGTACATCCTGAATGTTAGTCCCTTATTGGGTGTGTGGTTTGCAGATTTTTTTCTATTTTGTTGGTTGCTTGTTCACTTTGCTGATTGTTTCCTTTGTCGTAAGAAGCTTCTTATTCTGATGTAGTCTCATTTGTATATTTTGGATCTGACTGCCTGTGCTTTGGTGACTTTTCTAAGAAGTCTTTCCTTATTCTTATATCTTGAAGATTGTTTCCTCTGTTTTCTTCTAATAATAATTTAATGGTTTCTGGTGCAGATTTAGGTCCTTCATCTATTTAGAGCCAATTTTTGTAAAAGGCAAAAGTTGAGTGGTCTTGCCTGTTACTTCTGCAGGCTACTATCCAATTATCCCAACAGCATTTGTTGAAGAGACCAGATTTTCTTCCTGGATTTTCAGTTTTCTTGTCAAAAATTAGCTAACTGTACAAATTTGGGCTCTCTTTTAAGAATTCTGTTCTTTTCCATTGATTTTATTCTCTGTTTCTGTACCATAACCCAGCTGTTTTGATGACCACTGCCGTGTAGTATCTTAGGGTCTGCAATTGTGATTCCTCCAGCTTGATTTTTATTCTCCAGGATAGCTTTGGCTGTTCGTGGTCTCTTATGTTTCTAGATAAATTTTCCTATCTTCTTCTGAGAAGAATATTGCTGGTATTTTGTTTGGAATTGCATTGAACCTGTATATTTTGATAATACGGACGTTTTGATGATCCTGCCAATCCAGGAACATGGTTTATTCATCTTTTAATGTCTTCTTCTATTTCTTTGTTCAATGTTTTGTAATTTTCATGAAATAAGCCTTTTGTGTGAAGGATAGGGGACAAGAATTTGATCTGCTGGCAAGTTAGAGTTCAAATAGGAGGGAGAAGAGGTAGTGGGCCACTTGCTTTATCACTTTACTAATATTTTTTTCTGGGCCTAAGGTTTCACCTAGTTCTCTGAATTCAACAACTGTCTGTTTAGATATATATGGTCTTCGAGATTTTATTTCTATTCCCTTTGCATTGAGTGTTTACCTTTCATTATGAATTCAACTTTGATGTTGCTAAGAAGCCAAATACTGCCAATGTCTTCATTCATTACATAGTCAAACAACCTTCCAGAGAGAACAAACTATGCTCTATGGAGGACAAATTGGGAAGAACCAATAATTATGTCATCTAATACTTAAATAATAAATATTTTAAATAATTGAAAGCATAATATATGGTCATACTATTCCACTACTATTCCGCAGTGCTGGCTCCCTGCATATATTCATAATCTCAAAGTAGAAACATAATCTGTGCTTTTGCAGAATGTAATTTATTGACATACAAATCAAGGAAAATAGACTTGTATTGATCTAGGCGTATATTCATACATGTAAGGCATTTGCTAGGAAAAAGTAAAAGCAGAAGTGAAAAAAAAATGATGGGTATCAACAAGACAGCATCAAACACTGGCCATAATTCAGCATTTCCCGTGATGCTTTAGGTTAATCTTCCCATTGCTTTTCCTATGAAAGAGAAAGAAAAAGACATGTTCAGTGTAATATCTTAAGAATTCACCAGAGATGGGAAACAAGTTTAATTATGGCAAGGCTCTAAGTATTTGATTCTGTAGATACCCACACCTATGAATCTGCCAAGATTAGTGAACTCGTGACATCCAGCAAAACGTCAATAGTAAACCAGTCTCAGAATTTTGATGAGCCTTAGACTTCTGTACTAACTGCTCATTTTCTGAGAGTAAATATACATAGAACTGGGATAGGTAGGAATTATGGGAAGAATACTGTCAAAGGAGCTACAGTGTCACAATTGTATTCTAAAACACTCAAGCATTGTCTTTTTGAAAATTTGGTTTATTTGAAAGGTGGAGTTCTAGAGAGACAGGGAGAGAAGGAGATTATCTGTTTCCTGGTTCATTTGCCAAAAGACTACAACAGCTAGGGCTGGGGCAAATAAGCCAGGAGCCTGGAACTCCTTCTCGATCTGTCACGTGGGTGACAGGGGCACAAGATCCTGGGCCGTCTTCCACGTATTTCCTAGGCATATTAGCAGGGAGCTGGATTGAAAGTGGAGTCACCAGGACTTGAACCAACAGTCATTATGTGATACCAGCATCCCAGTCAGTGGCTTAACCCATTGTACCATAATGCTGATTCCCAGCATTTGGCTTTATACAGCATACCACCAACCTCTCCAATACCTTCTGTTAATTCGTATTTCAACTTCTCCCATTGACGTGCTCTTAAGAAAAGCTTGGCATCGATGAGTCAGACATGATGTGTTCATTATGTACTGATATTGATCTTTCAGTGTTTCATTGAAGTCAGAATATAAGAAAATGTTCCCATAAAACTATCTGAACCTTACTCTGATAAGGACAGGTGTGGTGAGGGTAGCACTTACGCCACTGCCTTGCAGAAGGCACATTTGTTGCCATATGTCTGGCCATCCGAGCCACAGTGGGGATTAGATTCCCGGGTACAGAAGATCTTGGGGTCACGGAACTCAGCACAGTCAACCTACCAAAACAAGGACAGAGACAACAGCATCATAGCGTCCTGTTGAAGGGACTGTATCTCTATGCAGGAGTTTGGGACTACAAACTTAACATCTTATACAGCTATATAGTTGTGACACAAGGCATCCCATGCATTACATTATTGTATCCAGTAGTAAATTAATGATGTTAAAAGGTATCTTTCAGATCTTTGCTCCAATGTTAAATCACTGCAATTGAAAGTAGCTTTTGACAGATGGCCCAGCATTCTACTGTCTGCCATCGTCCATACCCACAATGTCAGGATACACTTAGAATAATGGACTTATGACTGCTTATGAAGGACTTTACTATTGATATATGGGGAAAAATCCAAAGTGGGTAGGGATTTTAGGGAGGGAATAAGGGAAGTCCCAGAGTTATGGAATTGTACCATAAAATAAATAAAAAATAGCTTTTGATCATTAAAGCATATTGTTTTTTCAACTGTATTGATGCTCTTTGATAGCACTCCTTCCGCAAGGATGTGGATAATGAAAGGGGCCCCTGGTAGTTCTTGTACTTGCCCTATGAAGGCAGCCTCCATTTATTATCCCTCGAAAAAAAAGTTCCAATATTGCATAGTAACTTTGTCTCAGAGTCAGGAGAATTTCAACTTGTGTGCCTACCAGGACTTAATAATAGCTACTTCATTTGCTGTATTTAGAATGTTTTAATATTTCATTCAATCTTCTTGAAAACCACTGTTCATTAATTATCAAGAATGGACTCTGTGTAAGGAATGGTAGCAGATAAACCACTAATACATCCTTGGTTAATAGGTTCTCTCAGAAGCAGTCTCAAGTTTTTAAGATTTTTTTCAACACAATGTCAGTTAACATTAGGCTTGCAAAGGAAATTGAATATTTGGCATGTGAAATACAAAAAGTTGAATGGTTCTAAAAGTGAATTGTTTGCAGTGAAGTAACATTTTGTGTGAACACAGGAGGTTTGGTTTGTTCTGGTCCCATTCCATTAAGGTAACATTGTCCTGTTTACCTGTTGTTTCATAGTCAAACTACTGAGCCTAACCTCAAGGGGTACACTGAGCAACAGTACATAGTTATCGGATGAGCATATTGTCCTCGGGAACACGGAACAGCTGACCAAAACTTGAACAAGTTGCTCCTCACTGCTGATTCAAAACTTTCAACTGTCTCTTATGATTGGTTAGCAACACATCCTCATGTAGAAAAACAAGAACTAAATGCCACTGTATACCCTTGACCACAACTATAGTCAGAACACATGGGCTTCAGGAAAACAATTTGTGGAGTCCAAAGGACAACATGAGGGAGGGAGGCTAATAAAACTGTAACATATTTGGGATGCATGTTAAGTGAGTAGACTTTTAGCTGCTCTTGATAAACAAACAACAGAAAAACAAGTAACAAGGTAAGACATTGGATATGTTCATTTACCTTAGGAAAATAATGTTTGCATTACCTATATGTATCCCATAACTTCATTTGTAATGACAAAATGTATACAACAAAAGTTTACATTTATAAAGGACTAAGTGGGGAACAGGACAAGCATTGGCAAAGGAATTGCTTGTTGATGATACTAGCAATGTCACACACTGATAAGTAATGATAAAATGGTCAGTGAAAGGGTTGTACAATTAAGTTTCTAAAAAGGAGCATAAATACCGTGTGTAAGAAATTGTTTCTGTTGCTGAGATTTAGCTTCTTGTACCAAATGAAGTGCACCAGTGAGGTTGGGCAACATATGCTTAACAAAGATCTTGTAATAATTTGGATGGATACAAGGTTTTTTTTAAAAAATCCACATATACATCTAATTTTCCTCCTCTGCCCTGAAATTCAGTTCCATTATCTCCTAGTATTTCTTGAACAACAGTCTTTATCTACAAATGAAGGAGATTATAACTTCACTTTTTTCTCAAAAGCAAATGTATTTTGCATTGAAGACATTAATATGTACACCGTTTAAATGGTGTGTTTAGGTCAACCAAGAACTGTGAATCACAGAATCGTTACTGATGTTTCATTTATAGCTCAACATCCAGGAGGCAACTAACCTGGAAAAGACATGAGTACTGGTTCTGTGAAAAGACAGTGTCTCTATAGAGATTTAGTATCTAGTAGGAAAATAAAGAACATTTGTGACTGCTCTGCGTGTGGGTTAGAAGCCACAGTGGGACGAGCACAGGCAGTGGGTATCTCATCAATCCTCTGTGTGTCCCTTGGGTGAGGACAGCTAGGGAAGGAAACAAAGTCTCTTACTTGAAAGAGGCGTCTCCTTAAGACACCCGTCCCTGGCAATCGCCCCTGCGATCTCGTGATCCAGCCTCTCTTGTCCTTTAGAAAGCACATAGGGAAGTAGTACTTGGGAAGAATGTTCACTTGGAGCATTTCAACCCCTCCCTTCCCCCGTCCCCCTCTTCTCTTCACCTGTCCCCTGGAAAGAGACTCACAGAAAATGTGCAATAAATAGAAACCAACCAATCAACTGGCATAGGATCAAACATTCCTACAAGCTGAGAATCGGGTTACAGAATTGTTCTGTTCTGGACTAGCTGCATTATCTCCAACGAAGCACACAATACTTGCACCTAAATGTTCTTCACCCCCAAAATTTAAAAAAACCTTTGTTAAGGTCGCTGTCTCATTCCCAGTATTGTCATACTGATCAAATATGGTCCCAACAGAGTTACAGAGAGTCAGTGTGGAATTTTTGAAATCATTCTGTGTTAGGAATTTACAAAGAAATCCTGTTGCTGAGGGTCTCCCCACAGCACCTGATTATGGAAAATGATGTATACAGAGACTAGATGGCATTTATGTTCCCTTCAGCTTTATTGGTCCATGGGTTAACAGTGATCGCTTTCAGTTAACCTACGGAACTAAAGTTCTTACACGCTGTGTCCTCCATTTGGGTTGGAAAGAAAGCGACATTTTTAGACAATCCCTCTTTTGTGTGTAGCTCTCTCTCCATGTACTGTGTAAGAAGTTTTAGCATGGTTGCTGGGGCCCAAAGAGGACCACATTCTGTGAGACTGAGAGGCTGAGGAAGGTGACGATGTCTCCATAGAACCATCTAGAAGTTCTTCCGATAAATCAAACAATGAGGCAAGGGGACACTGGGTTTGGGGTTGGAAGGAGACCACACTGCTCACAATTGGAGATGTAGACTAAGGTTCCTCTGCCTGAATAAATGTCTTCTCCTCTTTCATTTAAATACAAATATATTCATGTATATTTGTATTTTGTATACTTAAATATAAACAATTCTATTTAATATATCTAGGATTCCTTAACCAAGCAATTGGCTTGTCAGTGGCGGTCAAGGCAGGTCTAGACTGGGGACGATGGCAGCATAACATTTTCTCCTTCAAACTTCCATCCTTGAGGCGCTCAGAAGTCTCAGGAAAGCTGAAATCTCATTAAAATGTCCCCAGTCTTCTGCAGTTTGGGAAGCTTGTCTTAGATGGAGGCAGGCTGGCCTGGGTCTGCATTTTGCTTCTCTCACGTTTCAGCTGCATTTTATGGGGTAGTAACTTGGTTGTCCTCAGTTTCAGCTTCTTCGTATTTAACACGGGCTGGTAAGGCTTATCTTCAAGGCTTTTTGTAAAGCCGGATTGTTTGAAATACTTATAAAATACCATGTGTTACGTGGAAGGTTGGCGTTATAAACACCGATAATCGGCCTCAAATTCTAGAGTTTGGGGAACCAGTGATTATTTGCTCTGCATTAGTGATATTTCTTTCTTTTTTTTTTTTTTTGAAATGTTTTTTAGATTGAGTTTGGATTCAGCAAGAAACGTCATTTATCTCTGTAGGTGTTCCAAATTCCACAAAACTTACTGTGCAAAGGTATCAGCCTGCCCTCTTGTGGATATTCGTGGAATTGCACCTCTCGAAAGTTGATAGATGTTTGGATAAGTAATCTTAGTCCCTAAATCAGTTAGCTTTATCAGTTATGACAACAAAATAATTTGACTTGCTTGGGAAACTGTATTTATATGATTATTAAGGCAATGGAAGACTCAATATCAGGAATGTTTTAGTCTATTATTTTAAGGTTGCAAATGAAGCCAATGAAAATTGCAGTCTCTCTCCCTCTCTGTCTCTCTTTGTCTCCATCTCTCTGTCTCTCTGTGTCTCTGTGTCTCTCTCTCTCTCTCTCTCACACACACACACACACGCACACCAACTTGGGATGAAGAATAATATCTGTTCTCCCCTCGCTGAAAAACATCTATAGGTTTAAATCAACTTCACGATCTCCTATACACATGTATCTAACTGCGTCCTGCCTTGATTTCCACTCTCCCTGCTTTCTTGCCCCATCTGTTCCTCCAAACCTTCTCAGAAATTTTGCCTTCTGGGATCAGTGTTCAGATGCCCATATCCTGGCCTGGGCTGCCTATTCGAATCCCAGCAACTCCTCTTCCAGTCCAGCTTCTCTGTTATGCGTCCTGGGGAATGATGCTCAGTGCTTGGCCCCTGACACCTGCTGACAGACCTGGCTGCTGGCACTGGCCCGGCCCAGCCCTGGCTGATTCTCCTTTTCTCCTTCTTATTCTGACTTTTAAAATAGGGCCTTTGGGGCCAACCCCTCTCTGGCCGTTTGTATAATTCATGACTTTTTGTATATGTGCTGCTCTTTGTCACTCCAGCCTTTGCAAACCTTGGTTAGTTAATTGTCTAGCAGTTTCTTCAGTTCACGGACTCTGTTTTTCCTACTGAGTATCAATTATGATCATTGACAGGGTAATTTTTTATGCCTGATTTTCGCCTCCTAAGAACATATATTTTCACAAATAGAACAGATAAATCTAAGATTTTTTTTTCTTGAGTTTACTTCCTTATCTCAAGCTTTGGTTCTCAGTCATTTGCATATACGTGGAACCTTAATAACTTGATTCATAAATGTATATGTAATCAAAATGTAACTATTTTTTTCGAACTGGTTGTGTACTTCGGATCTTCCGTAACAGCTTCTTCGGCTGCAGGAACCTCCCTGTGGACTGCAGTGGTGCCATTTCTTGCTCTGGGTAGTGGTGCCTTTTCTGTGTCTTCACGTCTGGGCCTCTTTGCTAATTCCAGAGTCTCTACCCATACAGGTTATCAACACTTGTTACAGCTCTCAACACTTTTTATCAGAGTCAATGCAATTATTTTTCTATTGCTTTGAAATCTTCCTAAATTTGTGGAGACAAGTGACCTTATTTTAAATTGCTGTTGTCCTGGTTTTTTTGCTCTAGTAAAAGTGAGGAATCCCTTTCTTTCGCTTCTTTAGAAAAGTTTGACTGCTCAGAGCGCTGGAGATGTCTTCCTATGGTTAAAGTTCGCTGAGTGATACAGCAACTGGTAGACCTTAGCTAGCCAGACCGTCTTTGCTGCTGCTTCTGTTTTCCCAGCTTTATTTTAGCAGTAGATGTAAGCATATTTAGCCATCCTGTCAATATATTAATTTTAAATAAAATAAAGCTGTTCAGGAAAATGAAGAGTCTCAGCTTCTTTCTGGTCATGGAACATTGCCTAATTAGCTATGTTAAAATTCTCCAACCTTAAAATACAAACGAAAGTAAACTAACTGTATGCCAAAAAGTATTCTAGCTGAAGTGATTATTGGTCATCACTTTTGAGAGGTTTGATCTGTTTATTCCGACCCAGATGAATCATTTAAATAGTGCTCATTTAAATATAGAACATGGTAGTGAAATAATAATAAAATAAGCATATAGTAAGTGATGCAAAAATACAATTCACTCACGTTTGTAAACAGTCCTCGAGCTGGCACTGCAAGTTAAGTCACTTCCTGCAGTGCCAGTATCCCACAGGGACACCCCTTTGAGTCACAGCCTGGGAAGGTAGGGCAGATAGTCCAAATGCTAGGACCCTTTCCCCGTACGGGAAGCTCTAGGCTCCTGGCTCTAGCCTGGCACAGTCCCAGTCACTGTGGCCATTTGGGATGTGAGCCAGGAACTGGACAGTTCTTTCTCTCTCTCCCTCTCTCCACAACTCTGCCTTTCAAATGAATAAAAAAATCTTTCCCCCAGAAAAACCTTTTTTTTGAGGATTTTGGCCATGTGGTATTACATTACATCTTTAATGAAATTCTAGGGATGCTAAACAGTTTTATTTTACTGTTATTATGTGATTTAACGTACATACATACTTGGCAAATTAAATAGCGAGCAACATACTTACAATCATATATAATAAAAAATGTTTTACTGTAACCTGAGTTCTAGAAGTCTGGGAAAGTGCTTGCTTAGCATGAATAATCTTTTTGAAAGAATACAACAATTTTGAAGGTCTATAATTTAGATGCTAATCATAATCTCCCACTACATGTTTCTTCATGGAGAAAATTACTTTCTTTTGGCTGGATATCAGACTCGAACAGGCAACTGACTGAATATCAGACTTGAACAGGCATGTTCGTAACTTCAGTTTCAAGTTCTTCCACTGGGCATCGAAAGTCTACCTCCTTCTAGCCCTCTCTGTCCTTTATAGATTTGAGTGGAGAATGGACTGCAACCTTGGAAATAGACTTTGTTCGTAGTGATTCAACTATTTAGGGCAGGGAGATCATTGAATCCCAAAATTTGTCTTAGGGACAGAAGTACTAAGAAGAGAAGAGACATTCCATGGACCACATAGCAAGGATTTGCAATCAACACATCTCTCGTCTGACTCCAGGGTCACTGCTCCCCAAGGAGTGCCTTGACCATTTTACCCAAGAAAGCACACTTGGATTTTCTTGTGCACAAGCATCTTCCGGATAATTATTGAGAGTGCAAATCCATATCCCATGTTGCTATTAGTTAATCTCTTCCATGGCTAAATAATTTAAGTGACCTTGAAATAAGCAGTCCACAAGATATATAAAGGAATACCATCAGGAAGTAGGGTATTTCAAGGGGATATTAGAAAACATTAAAATCATGAGGAAATAAAGCTTAAGGAAAGGCAGTGACTCCCATGTTAATGAGAAAACAGATGGAATTGTGTCTTTTAAATCTATTTGTAATAGTTTCATCATTGTAATGTACTACATAATGGGATGAAAAGCATGTTAACTGTCATATCCTCTCCTATGTGTTTTACAGTTAATATCACTTATGCTGCCATCCTAAACATAGGAAGTTAATCTTAAGATGTAATGCTTCATATACCAATGCAGACAAGTGCACACACATATACACACTGCAGGTAGTTAGTTGTAAGGCACTTTTACATGTAAGGTACATTCTGATATGTGATCCTAAAAATGAAAAAAAAAAAAAAAGCCAGGGGGCGGGGCTCAGCCTCATGCCATACAGCGGTGTATCAGGTTGGTGAATATTTTTCCATTTCTTTGCCAATTCCAGTCAATTGGCAGTAGTGTCTGGAAATCGTTACACAGAGGGTTCTCAGGAACAGCAACGGTAAATAAAAACTAGTCCCAGGGTGGCGCAGATTGCACTTACATGTGCTGATGACAGAACAATAAAACTCAAAAGAAGCTGATGAGTTAGTTTGGAAAATAAAAAGTCCCCAAGGGGGACAGATTGCTTCCCTTTCCATTTTTAAACTGTGCAGTGTATCCAAATTTGAGTCAATCTTTGTCTCCCCCACTGTAGACGCAGGAGGGAAAACCAAAACATTATCTCATCCTCCTTCCACCCCGTCCATTCCTCCCCCAACCCTCTCCATTCCTATTCAGGGGCCCACAAGAGTCTACAACCCCCTCAGCTGTGCAGCAAACATTAAAAGAAAAATTAAAAGTTAGCAGTGAAACAAAATAAGCTATAAGTTTCCTTCTTTTAGTAGGACTAGATTTTTTTGAAGTAATTACTTAGTTTAACATTTGCATTTGGCCTGATAAAAGGAGCTGTTCCCTATTTGTGCCCTTTTACCTACAAACAAACCTCTTTTTGCCAAAGAATACTAGCCACATAGCATCCAGATCAGAGGTGCAGATTAATAAAGCATTAAAAAACTCACTTACCTTTGGTTCTTGACTTAAAACATCTAAAAAAGAGAGAAACAACAAAAAAGCACATTATAATTGATGAATTTCAAAAAGCAGGATTTACAATATTGGAAAGTGGTCCCCAGTAGTAACTGCAGGCTTTTGGCAATCTCAAAGAACCATCGCACATTGCTTCAGTGTGTGAACACCTGCCTACCAGGGTGATAACTACAAACATTGTTCATGAAGAAACAGCAGTTGTAGAAGGCTTGTAGGGAGCAGGTGAAAATTTAAGCATGTGGAGGTTCATACGGGCGACTCGGCCCTGTGCTTAATTTACTGTCATCTCTGATCTCGTTTGGAGAGGTTGGATTGGAGCGTGTCTTCAAATATCAACATTTTGAGGTGCAGGCTATGAAGTTCCTCCCAAAGAACCAGTGTTACCATGGGTTTTTTTCACTCAAAGATTCAATAGATTTCATCATTGAGTTCTCATTTTTTTCCTTGTTTCAGTTTTAATTCTGTGAGTGTCTGTAACAAACAGCTAAGAAGTTCTCTTTCACATTGGAAAGTCGAGCTAGTATTTAATGCAATTACCCATCCCTAGACTGGTTTTTTGAAACAAATATCAACTGTGATCTGGGTTCAAACTAGAAGTAAAATTTACTAGTTGCAAGTTCTTTGGCCATTTTGTTAACTTCTTAGTGTCCGCTTATTGAAGTAGAATAGGAATATGAGACTATACAGAATAGAAATATGGAGATTATACAGAAAAATCTCTAGGTGCTCATTTATTTAAGCTTAATGAGTGTTAGCCACCTTATCATCATGCCATGTTCATAATCATCAATATTGATAATTAAGATGATCTCTTCCCTTGCTTTTCTTATCAAATTGTTAGAATTTTGAATATGTTACACAGTTACTCTTGTCATCTCTAGTTCAGTAAAGAGTTGATATTATAAATTTAAGGGGAAAGAAAAACTCACCTGAGAAAAAGCAGAAAAGAGCCAGAGAGAGGAGCAGACAGACACCTGATATTTTCATAGTGCCAGTAGCTCACTCAGATCAAAACCACTCGTCCCGCTCAGATGCTCTGTCAAGACAGTTCTCAGAAAGCATGAAAACACACAATCAGGCCTATATATAGAGACATGGTAGAGGGAGTTGTGATCTCCACCTTCTTTATAAAAATCCCTTTCTAAAATCATCTGCAGTCCTATTTGCTTTAGGTATTTATTGGAACCTATCACATGTTTCCTGTCAATCTTAAAAAATTAGGACAATTATGTGAGTCACCACTTAGATCTTTTTAATAGAGGATGTCATTTTCCACAAGTAACCTATATTTTCCTAACAACCAAGATATTCTCTCTGTTGTTTCCTCTAAGGTTTCGCATGTTAAAGGGATGATTCACTTGGTTGAGTGCCGGCTGATCTCTATGTCGCTTTCAGACTGGCCCTACGTGTCTGTGGTCCAGGTGAATCACTCTAGGGGAATGAAATTTTGGGTGTAACTTGGATTTTTAGAGTATAAATCATCCAAGATGTACCTAAGGAGAGTAGGTATTTTACATTGTAACCAGAGTATTTCAGAAAAACCATTTTTCTAGACAAGAATTAATTTATTCTTAAATCACTATTGTAAATGTCAGTGATTTCCAATTATTGAGTCCAAATGAACAAAGATTCATTAATCAAGGTTACGTTACACTGTAAAAAGAAAAAAGACCTCAGGCTAACTGAATCAGATATTTGAAAAGTGTACTATAATAGCTAAAATACCGAAATATTTTAATGCAAAACATATCCAATTATAGCACAAGGAATTCATGTAATCTATGGATAAATAAGCCATTTATTTTGTATGAAAATAATTGAATTCGTTTTAAAGTAGACTCTGAGAAAGTTGATGTACAACTCAGATGCTACGGTTTTTATCTTGAAATCTTTGTGGCCTTTTGGAAATTACTGTAAAAGTTTTATTTGGCATTCTTATTTCTCCTATCTTGCTCTAAATGCTCAAACTGTAGCCCCACTATTCTCCTAAATATGACTCTTCGTTTCTTTTATTCTTTCCTTCCCTATCTTTAGCATCCATCAAGAGTTTTCTTTTCCATCCCAATAGATGTATATTTACAGGATTGTTCTGTCTTCTTTCTTTGAATGCTTCCAATTCTGTATTTTCAGCATTTACCTTACTCATCAAAACACAGCTTGCCACACACAAGTCAAGGCATTGGTTTGTAAATGCTATGTGGGTGGGAATACGCTTCTATAAGTATAAATATACATATATATATTTTTAAAGTTGGTACTTTTGGCATCAATATTGTTGGGTTTCTGAGACCATTCCAATATTTTAAAATTATAACTTAAATGGGAAGAAGCAGTCTCTGGAGAATCATTTAATAAGCTCATTATATAAGAAATTCAGAAAATAGCAGGTTATAAACAAGTTACAGAAAATCGTTCAGTTATTTAATCTTTGGGCACAGTATAGTAGAAAAATAAGTTTGCTGTTTTCTGTAGCTCTTTAAAGAAAATATGGAAAATATTAACATTCAGTGATAAATTTGTATATATACACATATATATAAATATGTGTATGTGTGTGTGTGTGTATATATATATATATATATATACATATAGATATATAATCGTGCAGAAAAAAAGCAAACCACCAAAAAGAAGGAAAATGTTGGGGAGGAAGGTAGGTGTGGGACAAGTCACTGCTCTGTTCAGGTATAGTAAAGTAAGTCCCAACATACATACAATTCACTTACAAAGGTTAGCTATGTCTATCTTCTTTTCTAAAGATAACATTAGTGTATTTTCATGCAAAATTTGTATATAAACATTATACATTTACTCAAATATTGTCAGATTGTATACAAAATTGTGTACATTTATTTAACATACATAGGAAGAACTTCAAACTCAAGTTTGCTGTAATTTTTGCTGCTAATCTACCCATCTGTCAACTTTGCTGTTGAAATTTAACTTCCTTGTTTAAAACACTTAGTTTTGATCCTAGGATATTCATGTGTCTGTATTGACATGTTTGAATATTTTATTTGCTCATGTAACCCTTTAATTTAAACTTATCATTCATACGTATCAGTGATTTACTTTGAAGTGTTGCTTCTCAGACAATTCCCCCAAGCCCTTGAATTCTTCCACTATTTGCCTTAGGTCATGAGATGGAGGCATATTTTCAAAAAAGGATAGCTACCAACTCAATCCAAGAAAGCAATAATCAAGAAAGTTGCTGTTCATCATGGAACTTTCAACAACCCTAGCCAAACAATAGACCAAAATCAAGAGTTTTCTATGTGTAGTGATCTAATATTTATTCAGAGTAAAAAAAAAAATGATATTTTTTCTTAGAACTTATTAAATAACACAGGAAAGGGTAGCTTTTCCTAGAAATAAGGAGAGGAATGTAAGAAAAGAGGCAGCTAAGGGATCTAGAGTTTACATTTAATCTTCCTGGCTTAGTTTAAACTCTGTGGGTTTTGGAGTTCAGATGAAGATATATCATCCTACTTTCTTGGTGCAACATTGTCCATAATAAGAGAGACAGCCAACCATGACCTCCAAGCAATTTCCTAGAAGTCCTTCATATGGCAATAACGGTCACAAGAATCAGCTAAAAATCATAGTTTCAACATATAAACAAATATTAACAGAAGTGACCCATGGAGGACTTGGTTGGCATCAAGAGACATTGTCTTTGGAAGCTGGACGAAGGGCATCAAGTAATCCAGCAGAGGGCGCCAGCACTTCAGGTGTGAGTGAGAGGAAGAGACAGATCACCAGGATGCAGTGACCACAGCCTGCGTCCCACTGTAGTGATTCCAGGAGGGGTGGAGCCCAACATCCAGAAGCTACCAACATCACGCAAATGTTGATTTATATGTGTTTCCCCTGGATGCCATCTCTGAGTGGAGAGAAAGTAATGAAGCAAACTAGTGAGAAAGGAGAAGCAAAAAGGCGTACTTTGCAAAATGCTGAGTGCTTGCGGCAAGAAATTTTACTCTTTTCCAAATGTTCTCTTTTCATTATTTTCAGCCATAATTAGTAACTAATAGAATTTCAGAAAATAACTGATAACATCAGCATTTTCTGATATCACTAATAAATTTGAACGTTTCAACAAGAAAATTTCATTTTTTGATGCGTTGAAGTCTTAATTCACACGATCCACTTGACTCAAGGTATTAGGTCCAATAATCAATATTTAATGAGAAAAAAAACTCTTCAGTCATCATCTCAAAAGACATCTCTTCCACTCGAAACATAATTAGTTCTCTTAATATATACACATAGTTTATTACTTTCAAACTTATTTAGTACATAACAGATAAAAATGAACAGACCTTGATTGCAGAGTTGGGATGTGTGTTATACTTCTGCCACACCTTATGATTTTAGGCATATTAATTGATCTTTCTGGGTTTAATTTTTACTATTTGCCATTTCAAATTTCTTGATAAGGGTCGTTTTCTGCCCTGTTGGGTTTTTATGCACTTGCTTTTACTGATTTTATTAATATTTTCATGCACTCTATTTTACTGATCTCCCTCAAATGTTAGATGTTCCTGTAACTTTGTATTAAGTCTGTGAAGAGTATTTACACGGAAGGGGCCCTTCAGGGTAGCTATTATCTGCTAGCCAGCCTTGTATCAGCCACAAATGTAGCAAACATACCCTTCAAGTCATGGGCTCAAAGAGAATGCAGCACTGCACCCCTACGGTGACGCTGCTGAAATCAGGGTCTTCATTTGGGGGCGCAGTGCCAACCTTCTCACCCTCCGGGAACACAAGGACACAGGTCTGACATGGCTTGCTTCCAGGGACTCCCCGTGTGCAGCCGCTTGGTTTCACCTTCTTGCCCAGAGGCTCACCTCCTATTTCCTGCTCCTTCCCACTGTAGACTGTACACCCCATAAAGTAACTGCCCAGTGTCTCCATTGCCTGCCTTCACCCACCAGCTCCCCTTTCCTGAGTCCTTTTCTGTAGCCTCCATGTATTTCAATGAGAAGTCCCACATCACAAAAGGCATTTTGTCATCTTCTAATTTTAAACGGGTGATACAAAGACTAAATCTAGCTTGGTAAAATATTTGATTGGCACATGAATAGCTCTTGAATGTTCTTTTTTTTCCCTTAAACAGTTCATGACTTTTCAGATTTGAATACTTGACAAAAATATAAATTACACGTGAGATTTGCTGAAAAGTTTGAGACTTGCCACCGCAAAAGTCTGCTTTATTTTAGTGCTCCTACCTTATTTAAATGTGTTCTGTTTTTTTTTTTAAGATTTATTTATTTTCTTGGGATGTCAGATTTACAGAGAACAGAGAAACAAATTTTATCTCTTCTGATTCACTCCCCAAGTGGCCACAACAGCTTGAACTGAGCTGATCCGAAACCAGGAGCCAGAACCTGCTTCTTCTGGGTCTCCTACACGGGTGCAGGGTCCCAAGCCTTTGGGCCATCCTTGAAAACTTTCCCAGGCCACAAGCATAGAGATAGATGGGAAGTGGAGCAGCTGGAACAGAAACTGGTACCCATATGGGATCCCAGGGGTTGCAAAGTGAGGATTTAGCCACTAGGCTATTGCTCTGGGCCCTTGAATGTACTCTATATTTGACTAATTTTCCTTTCTTGTTACTGGCCTCAGGAGATATTTGAGTTGAAAATCCTATCTGTTGAAAGTAATATTACATCTTAATTTCCAAGTTATATCACCTTACTTTTCATGCAAGACTGTTCTACTTATTAAAACTGCCTTTAAAAAATTCTTCTAGATATTCCTTGCAAGAAAAACCTGTGTCTTAAAAATCTTTTATCCATAACTTATCCATCTATTCTTTTAAAGATTTATTTTATTTTTATTGGAAAATCAGATACACATAGAGGAGGAGAAACAGAGAGGAAGATCTTCCATCTGATGATTTACTCCCCAAGCAGCTGCAGTGGCCAGAGCTGAGCCAATCTGAAGCCAGGAGCCAGGAGCCGCTTCCAGTCTCCCACATGGGTACAGGGTCCCAAGGCTTTGGGCTGTCATCGACTGCTTTCCCAGGCCACAAGCAGGGAGCTAGATGGGAAGCAGGGCCACCAGGATTAGAACCAGTGCCCATATGGGATCCCAGCACTTGCAAGGCGAGAACTTTAGCTATTAGGCTAGCACACCGGACCCTACCCATCTGATATTGAGCTCTCTATGTCCATTATTAAAATATTAGTATGTGTTCTCCAAGAACATTAATAGCTGTTCTGATCAATATTTCCCCAAATCAGTCTTCTTGCTTGTTTTAAACTTACAGATATTTGCTAATATCTATTTTTCTACTTTTACTTTCCTTCTTTAATTTCTTGTAGGTAAGTGAGGACATTTCAAGTAGATCATAAAAATGTATAAATAAGAAATTGTTTTAGGACAAAAGTGTCAAAATCCATTAAATGTTTATGTGGTACACATTTTCCATGACTCTTCTGAAGTCCCCTGGTCCCTTCCACACGAACCAGGTTTCAGAGTTTTAACTCACTTGGAAATCTGTCTTTCCTTTCTGTTATTTAATAAGATAGAGGAAGATTACAAACAAGGTTCATGGAAAGTGTGTATTACTAAAATACTGCACAAATTTCAATTTTTTGGCAGCAAGTTAACTTAGTATGATTGAACTGTTGATTTATATGCTTAAAAATGAGAAAGATGCTAAATTTCTTGTTGAGTGCTCTTTTTTTTTTTTTGTACTTTTTTTTGTTGTTAAAAAGTTTCTTAAGACACAGCCACAATGCCAGCTCCCCTATTTTTTGTTTAGAAATCAAGGCTCAGGGTGGGGAGCAGTTAGTGAGAAAATAGGGATGAATTCTAATTCTGTGATCATCTTTCCTCTTAGAATTTACATGAATTTTTTCAGAGTGGTTGGAAAATCATTACTGTGGGGCCAGCATTGTGGTGGAGTGAGTAAAGCGGACACCTGCAGCCCTGCCCATTGCACCGTCTGGAGGAGTGAACTAGGGGGTGGAAGATTCTCTCTCTGTCTCACCTTCCCTCTATAACTCTGTCTTTCAAGCAAAGACTTAAAAAGATGCTGACCGATTTATGTGTAGCCTTAGACTATAATGGCATATAATGATAGTGAAGGTGAAGCATGAGTGTATCTTATTTTTTTTAAGATTTATTTTTATCACAAAGTCAGATATAGAGAGAGGAGGAGAGACAAAAGATCTTCCGTCCGGTGGTTCACTAGCCAAGCGACGACAACGGCTAGTGCTGCACTGATCTGAAGCCAGGAGCCAGAACTTCTTCTGGGTCCCCCACATGCATGCAGGGCTCCAAAGCTTTGAGCCATCCTTGACTGCTTTCCCAGGGAGCTGGATAGGAAGCAGGACCGCCAGGATTAGAACCGGTGTCCATAAGGGATCCTGGTGCTTTCAAGGCGAGGACTTTAACCGCTAGGCGACCATGCTGGGCCCTATCTTATTTTTTTAAAGTAATTCTAACATTATCCCTGGTTAAGCCCATGATAATAGAATGCTTTTTTGTATTGTACAAGTGCAAATATTTTTGTACTTATGTAAATCTTTAATTTGTTAATCTTTTGGCTATTTCAATATAAACTGCCCCCTAATTTTCTCTATCACTCTTCAAACATTTTTGTGTAGGTTTGTTTGGTTTGGGTGCCTGTGTATTCTTATAGCAATGCATAATGCCTTAAAAATAATCCTTATAACATGCTGTTATCCTTGTACACAAAGAGTTAACAGTTTAGCAAGTATTGCATATACACTTCAAACGCTTTAGAAAAAATATATTTTAAAGTGCTTTCAGTATTATAAATAAAAAACCAATTATTTTGGCAAGAATATATCACCAAAGCAAGACCCCTCCAAAATGTAGTAGCACATGTATTGCTCTTGAAACAGAAATAAAAGTTCTGTGACAAAATTAGGAAGGTTGGAGGTAGGGTGGTAGGGAGGGTGTTGAATAGAATGACACACATTCAAAGATAAAACTAAGCTAGTCCCAGCCATGGAGCATACCTAGTCAAGAGAACTTCAAAAAGATTGGAAATAGGCCAATCCCAACCGGATCCTGGAATGACACACAGTTCACAATTTGTACAGTGGCCCAAGGTAAAATCAGAGCCAGCTCTAAATGAGACAGAACTCACAGCTCCTGCCAGCAGCCTGGCTTCCCTACCACACCAAATCAGGACATTTATGCACTCTCTGGAAAATATAATGAGAAACAAACAAGGTTGAGTTGTGTATCAGTAATAATAAAAATAAATAAATAAAAAGGGAATAGTTTTGGCCTAATTAAATGGCTGGTTTTGCCTGCTGCCTCTGAAGCTTAATGACAACCACCAGAAGGGTGTTTGCTAAGACAACCAATATGAGAAGGAAGTTTGCCAAAGTCTTTTAAAGTCCCAAGGAAGCAGTTTTGCCCAGGTTTAATGATTTAGTTCAAAAATTTTATTATTAAATGTATCTTAAGCTTCATGAATAGCAATCTTTTATAAGTATGTTTATTTCTAAGTTCAAAAATCCCATAATTTCTGCTATCCAATTTCTCTCCCGAGCCTGTCAGCTCTAGTCTGGCCATGATACCCCAGGGAAAATGAACCAGGCATGCCACTGCGTTGCTGAGCAAAGCTTAGCCAATAGCGCTAAGCACTTCATTTTGATTCAAGATTCTTCTCTGATCTGGCCAGTTTGGTCCCAGCTGCATCTCCCAGTTTCACCTCCAAACTTTCGAAGCTCAGATCACTAGAATTATGAGTCATTGGATTTATGTATTTGCCTGTTTTTGTAGTTGCTTGAAAGGCAGAATGACACATGGAGAGGGAGAAGTGCAGGTGGGATCTCTACACTGGCAGCTTGGATTAGCCCAGGCTGAAGTCAGGATCCAGGAACTTCATCCAGATCGGTCATGTAGTTTGCAGGAACATCATCTGTTGACTTCCTAATGTGTTCGTAGGAAAGCAGAGAAGCGTAGAGCAGCTGGGACTGAAATCAGGCACTCTCAGAAGGATGTGTACGTGCTGTACGTGGTGGCGTAACTCACAGTGCTGGAACCACCTCCTCTTTCTTCCTATGCTTCTGCCAATTGATATTTTATGTCTAAAAACATCTTTTACTACCTCTACATGCCTGTCTGAATCTACTTTCCTGATCAACCTAAAATAAGATTCATTCTAGAATATGTTCCACAGTTACCCAGAAAGGAATTAATCTATTTTTTCTGGCTTAATACATAAAATTTTACCATTCTTATAATACAGTAGGTAGCATATTATGGAAATATATCTTACTTGTATAAGTTACTTTGCGAAAGAAATATCACACAGGGACTCAACTATGTAAGCTATCAACTGCTTATTTGATATTTTGCTATGATATCTTTTAAACTTGGCTAAGCTCATATTCTAAATTTTTGGAGAATCCATCATTTTCTGCATAGACCATTAAGTTATCTTCAAATACTTAAAATTTTGTTTCTTTATGATCTAAAGCATTTCCTGTGTCTTTCCTTCACATTTTGCTTTATTTTACTAGCTAGAATATCCAATGAAATATTGAGAAGGAGTGAGGGCTAAAAATCATTGACTTACTTTTGTTTTAAGGGGAAAATGAATTTTTATAATTAAGTATGATTTTTCTGTAGATTTTTCACAGAAATCCTTTAACTCGTTATAGAAATTTCATTCCATATCTAATTTGCAGCTTTGTTGTTGTCGATTGGTTTAACCATAATTGGTATTCGGGTTTTGTCAGATCTGTTGCTCCTCCATCCACTAGTTATCACGTGACTTTCCTCTTCTACTTTGTGGGCACATTGCTGGATTTTCAAATATTAGGAAACTAGGCTCCCTGCAGGATGAGCTTTGGGTGTTTTAGAGGAGTTGCCCTGTTGAGAGCTGTTGGATTACATTTGCTAAAACTTGTTACAATCTCTTTCACTCTCTCTGCTCTTGAGGAATGTGTTTATAATTTCTTTTCTATTTTTATTCTTCTAATGTCTTTTTCTGGCTTGGTCAGTGTTTACTCTCCCTTAATTCTGTACATCACCATGCTCATTCCTGCAAACATCTGATTGGATTAGGCCGTGATGGCATCAGTGCCGTGAACTGCGGGTCACTGTCTTTAACAGGCGTAGCACTCTTCATCTGACCACAATCAGATGGGTAAACGTAGGTGGCTTGTATGTTTCCCTCTCTTTTCTTTTTGTATGATATGAAAAGTATTTCCCTCTTCACTGGTGTTAAAACTTGATTAATTTTATTGTTTTATGATACAGTTCCATAGGCTCCTAGATTTGTTCTCCCCTCGACTTCCCACCACTGATTTCCCTTATATTATTACAACAGTATAGTCCTTCATAAACAGTCATAAGTATTCGTTCTGCTGTTTAAGTGTATCCTGACACTGTAGGTATGGGCAGTGGCAGAGTCCAGCATCCTATTGTCAAGAAGCATTTAACCGTTTCATTGGGAGTCCATGTTTGATTGGAAGTAGAGATGCACACTGCGTTGTGTCTTCACCTCTAGATACGATAGTGTCTATTACATAGTTACTATACTTCCCATTAAATGAGAAAACATAAAACACAACAGCAAGAAAAAACGAAAATTTTACAACATGAAGTTTAACAACACGATCCTGAATCTAAGTTTGTTAAATATTTGTAATACATTTCTCACATCATTTCTACACTGAAGTTTGAATTTCCATAGAATCTCTAGCATTGTAATATCTATGCTCCTAACTGGTAATTTGTATCTTTTTTTTCTGATTAGCTTGACTAGAGGTTTATCAATTTTGTTGATGTTCCCAGAGAGCTTGCTTTGGTTTCGTTGAATATTTTTCTATGACTTTGTGTTTCATTATCTCATTGCTTTTTCTTTGAAATGTATTATCTTTTTTATGTTTGTTTGGGTTTTAGTTTCTATTTTCCTGGTTTCTCATTGTTGCAATTGAGGGTATGGATTGGAGATTATTATTCTCAGTATGATTCTGGGGTTTGTCTTTCATAGTTGCATATAGAGATTTCCTACAGTAACAGGAGTGTGCTATGCTGGTCCGCACAGAGCTTTAGAGTTGCTTCTACTTTTTTCAGTCATAAACAAAGCTTCCTGATTAGAGAGCAAATGTGTTAATGAGATAATTTTAATAGTCTCTGACTTGAATTCAACATTCATGAAACTTAACATTGATGATCTCCACTTTATTTTTGTATTTTCTATATTCTTTTAAAAATTTTTATTTAAAAAGCCGAGACAAAGAAAGAAAGATCTCCCATTGACCAGTTCACTCTTGACATCGCTCCAGTGGCCAGGTCTGGACCAAGACAAAGCAGGGAATCAGTGACTTCATCCAAGTGTCCCAGACAGATGACAGGGAACCACATACTGGAGCCATCATCTCCTGCCTCCCAGGGTGTCCATAGTCAGGAAGCTGGAATCCAATCCAGACATTTTATATGGGATGTGGGCTGATCCAAAATGGGTTCTTACCTACTGTGCCAAATGTGCACACCTCAGTGTTATATTTTTTATAAGCATTTTGATTTTAATTTTCATTTGTGCTTTATTTACTTTATTTGAATCTCATAATAGTTGTTTTACATCTTTTTGTACAAGTAATTATTGCAATATTGAAATTTATGGCTATTATTTGGATAATTTGTCATCAATTCTTGAATTTTTTAAAACACAGATTTAGTCCTTAAGTTGTCACAAAATACGGATTTGAACTTGAATATCTCAAATGGAAGTTGTAACTCAGATCTCAGGCCATAGGTCAGAATACAAGAATGCTTTTTGAAATCCAAGTTGAAAAGCTGATGTTATTTGGCCATGTTTCTTGTTTATCATAAGCTCTTCCTCAGCTTTTTTTTTACATGATGAAGTCATTTTAAAAAGTGTTTGTTGTGTTAAATCATTTCCAAAACCCGTAATTCTGTTCAGTGTAGGTCAGATGCTACCTCATTTTACACACATGTAAGCCAGTGCTTAGTAGATGTACTTGAGTTCTCTAAAGTCGTACAGCAAGCAAATAATGAACTGGGGCAGTAAAGCCATTCTTTGTATTGACAAAGCTCGGTTCCCAAGGTGATAAATGGCTTACTTTATTATTAGGCAACTGCTGTTTCCTAGAGTCCGGCCAGAGGTCACTTAATTGATACAAGGTTGGCTTCTATAGGATTAACACTCTGTCAGAGACAGAATAAATATTCACCTAACGAAGTAGGTAAAACTGTTTCAGGAAAGAGGAGATGCTAACAAAGGGAGCTGTGCTTTCTCTAAGGAGTCAGCTCTGCCGTGCTCACTGAGCAAAGATGCCACGTCCACTTGGGTTACAGCTCTGCGACACGGGCATTTCCTATGCTAAAGCTGAGTCATGCGACCGGCAGCTCATAATTTTGAAACACTGACATACAGCATTGAGTAAACACGTAACTACACAGGCTTGTTATTATTACAAATCAAAAGAAGTACGCCTTTGACACATCTTTCTTAAGAGTCTTCTCTGCCCATCTCATGTCCAGAAAATGCTCAGCATGTGAGAGAAATGTAGCAAGGTGTTTTATTTTGCTTTTAGTCACACAGGGATTTTATCAAAATGAGAATTTTTAGTCATGCTAATGAATATACATTTTCTGTTTCATCTTCACTGATTCCAAAACACAAAGCATATCCCAGTTTGCTGTATCTATTGAGTCTGCCTCTATTCCATGTTCATTGAATATCAATAGTACTGTGATTGGAACTACTTCACCTCAGTTATATTGGGCTTGTATCTATACTGCTCACTGATTAAAGTGACATAATGTAATGTTTTATATGCAAAACAATGTAGTGGTATGTTGAATTCATAAGCGATTGAGTTTGCAGATGCCTGATTTCAGAGGTCTCAGAAATAAGAGTAGATCATAAAATGAAGTAGATGTTTAATATGTCCGTTTCTAGTGTATTTTTTGTGTGGTAAGAGTCTTATTTCAACATGTTGTATAAAAAGGTAGTTTTCTAGCCTCTATTTATGGGAGAGATTATGTTTTCTCCACTGTGTTGTTTCAATTCTGGATTTATTTTTTTACCATGTTCTTTTGGTCTGTTTTTTTATGCCAGTAAAATCCTGTTATGATTTTGACAGCTTTGCAATATAATTTTATTTCATGAAGTGTGTTTCTTACTTGCTTTCCTTTCTTGGAATTGCTTTTATTATTCAGGTTTTTATAGTTCCAAAAGGATCTCAGAATTGGTTTTTATTTTCTATTTGTGTGAAGGAGGCTGTTGAACGCTTACTAGGAAATGAATTAAATCTGCATATTGTATGGATGTTTCAATAATATTAATACTTCCCATCCATGAATGTGGGGTATAATCCATCTATTTGAATCATTAATTAATTTCATATACATTTAGTAGTGTATTATAAACGTCTGTTATTTCGTTGGTTAAATTCATTCCAACCATTATTTTATGATGTTCTCGTTCATTTTATATCTTGCAATTTTACTGAATTTATCTAGATTTTAGTTCTTCAGGCCCATGGCTACCTTTTGAGATGGGGCACCAAGGGCTATGGGCTCATGGGGCTTGCAGGGGACCTGGGGGATGGCACCAGCAGGAGTGTGTGGGGTTGCCGGGGGGAGGGTGTGGTAGTCCTGGGGGCTCAAGTCTAGGCAGGCAGAGTTAGCCTGGGGATTTTCCAAGAGCTTAGTCCCAAGCGGGGTGGGAGGAGGGAGAGGAGAGCCCAGGCAGGATAAGAGGAGGAGAGAGCAGAGAGCCCTAGGGTAGCATGCTGGCTTGGTGTGGTGGTGGACCAGACTTGGAGAACTAGGAATGGGCCTGGATCTTGGGTGTGTGGAGGGGTGAGGTCTCAGGCCAGTACATGTGCCAGGAGCTTGGGACCCTGCAGGGTAGGCAGAGGTCAAGGCCAGCAAACCTCCCCACACGAGCACGGGGCTTCAGAAGGTTGGGCTGGGGAACCCACGTGTTCTCAGGCACAGGAACTGTGGATTGATCAGGCAAAGGAGGATGGGGGGGAGGGAGCACTGCAGGTGAGGAATGACTTCTGAGGGACTCCCATCCAACAAGGCCACTGTCCTTGCACATAAGGGAGGGGGCTGAGACAGAGCTTTGGAAGGGGGAAGCTGTAGGAACTGTAAGAGTCAGACCAACGCACCAGCCCACGTGAGAGACCTGAGCCAGAATGTAGTTTGAATACTATGATGAATTCAGCCACGAAGCTGTATCATCCAGAGCTTTATTTTGCTGGGAGGATTTAAATTACTACTTGCACCTTTTCCTTCCTTTGTTAAAGATGTAGATCCTCCTGAGTCATTAAGTTTTTTGTTTTTTTTTTCCCCTAGGAACTTATTTATTTCCTCTATGATAAACAGTGTGTTGGCAGATAATTGTTGATAATAGCTTGTAAGTTTTATTTGGTTGAAATGCAGTAAGTTATAGAGCGAAACCAAGTGTAATTTTATAAACTTACTTTAATTTTACTTTTAATTACATGAAGTAATTTTATTTTAATTACGATGTAATTATATACAGACACAGAGCTCTTTCATCTCTTGGTTAACTTATGGTTCACTTCTTTTTTGAGACTCCCCCCTCAGAATGCCTTCTAAACTTCAGACTGCACACCACAAAACTCCAAAAAAAAAAAAAAGGGGGGGGGAGAAAATCTTAGCATTGGCTTTAACTTTTTGAAAAATGGTCTTGTAAAAGCTCAGGGATCCCAAACTAAAACAGGTGACTGGCTTTTTCTTTACTGTAAAGATGCTAAAATAAATCATAATAATAATAACAACAGCAACACAGAGCTTATGTAACTCTAGTGGAAAAGCAATGACCTGATACAAAAATGGGCAAATATTTTGTGCTTTATACATGTATCAAGGCATTATGTATATAGCATAACCTGTGTAAAATGATATTTACAAAAAATAATGTTAAAATTAGTAACATAAAAATGAGCAAATTAAATGGGTCTCATTGTTTGAATGACAATAGCCTTGAGCCATTTTGTTTGCCTGTATCCAAATCACCTCTAATTTTTGTTCAAAAAATATGAGATAGCTTACTCAGGCTAATCTTCCGAATTCATTAACTTGAGGGAAAGGTGTGAAAGATCTAGTCAGAAAAAAATGAACTACACAAAATTAGAAGCTTAACATTTAGTTCAGTAGTCAGTAGCATTTCCTTAGTTAAAAATATCCACGACTCTCATGTGAGAACTGACAAAGAACTAAACCTGGGATATGTCTGCAGATTTCGGCTTCCTGAGAATATTATCATATTAAGTGGGGAGAAATCTCCAGCTCCTGTAGTATTAGCAATCTGCTCAAAATGAAAGTGTTGTGGCATATTAGACCAAGTTTTGGCTGAGTTGTTGCTCTAAAGAGCGATTCTTTACTGCCCCCTTCTGGGAAAATATGGTGTTACAAGTCCTCCTAGAGTACTATGGGTGAGTTTGCACTTTGAAATGGTCTGTGTCAGATGAAATAGTGTTCTTACAGATGTTATTTAAATGATTATAAAATGCTGAGTTATATTTTGGAACACAGAACAGAACCTTATGTAACAGTTAAGATGACTATCAAAATAACCTATGAAACATGAACGTTTAGATTGTGTGTTTAATATTGATGAGTTAAGGAACATATAGAAATTCTAGATTGGAATTAAGTTTAAAAGAGAAAAGGCTTAACTAGTGATGACACTCAGTTCAATTGCATGAAAACATGTATAGGAGCATATTTAGAAAGGAAAACCAAATTGGAACTGCATTGTACATGCTGAAGTAAAAATGCCCACTGATGGCGAGTCTCATGAAGTGGATGTGTGAGTTATGTCTGTAGGCAGTGGAGTGAGGGCGGCCATGTGGGAGTAAGCACAGAACGTAGGATGGATGGGCAAGGAGAACTCCGACATGTCAGACGCCTAGGGCTGCTTAGTAACTAGAGGATAAAAATAAGGCTAGCACAATGATTTCAAATCACTTGGCAAGGAAGGGTATGGGGGAAATGAGACGTGAGAAAAGGAGAGAGAGAGAAATGAACATGGGCACCGACTTTCAGAGTGAAGGACTGGGAGTGGGCAGCTCCTTTTGTGTGGGCAGCTGTAAGCTTTTTGTGGAAACTATTTTGAGGGGTTCTACTGGAAGAAGATAGTTACATATTGGCATTCACCATAACTTCCTTCCTTCTTTGAAAATGTCTCTTATCAAATGATCAAAAAAAAACCCCACTGTTTTCAAATTTGTATCCAATTTAAGCAAGAGTTTCATTATTTGCTAGAATGTGTATATTACTGCAGAGCACAGGTTTTGTCCTTCAGAATTCTTACAAAAAGTAAAATGTTGGCAATGAATTGTAGTCTTGGATTTAGAACATAGCCAAGGGAAAAATAAATACAATGGCATGATAAAGTTCACTTCACTTTCAGATATACGGTGTAATAGAGAACAGATATATTCTCTTATTTGAAACCACAATGAAAATTTATAGACATCATAGAAGCCTCAGACATGAAAGAACATTGATATCTGAGAGATGGGGACAACCAGGGTCACCATAGGGTTGGCCTTGGTTTCTGCCCTGTGAGAGAGGCTAGGGATAGGACAAAGGAGCTCAGACTTAGCGCCCTAAGTTCCAGGCTCACAGCCGAGGAGAGAGAGTCCAAAGTGGCCAGGATTTGCAGGGTGAAACCTGGAGAGGTGCAGGGAGGCTTAGCAGATTACTGAATGGAGTGCTTGTGTGTGGGAACCAGTGATCACCAGGAAGGGTTAAAGGCAGCAGAGCTTACGGCCAAGTCAACACTGGAAACTGTCCTGTGTGAGATGAGAATCCACTGGCTGACATTAACAGTGAACTGATTACTGCGGAAGAAAAGAGTTAACGAACATGAAGTTAGAATGGCAGCATTGCAAGCACTCCTCCCTAGAGGTTCCAGGCTTCCTGCCTGGCCCAGGGCTCAGAAAAATGGAAACTGACACGTTGTTAAGATGGAGATTCATTTCTGTTTTAAAGATTTATTTATGTTCGTTGGAAAGTCAGATTTACAGGGAAAAGGAGAGAAGACAGAGAGGAAAGATTTTCTATCTGTTTGGTCTCAGTCCAAGCTGGCTGCAGTGGCCAGAGCTGAGCTGATCTGAAGTCAGGAGCTAAGAGCTTCATCTGGATCTCCCAAATGGGTGCAGGGTCCCAAGGCTTTGGGCCATCCTTGACTGCTTTCCCAGGCCACAAGCAGGGAGCTGGATGGATGGGAAGTGGAGCAGCTGGGATATGAACCTGCGCCCATATGGGATCCCGGCGCGTGCAAGGCGAGGACTTTAACAACTAGGCTATCACACCAGGTCCAAGATACAGATTCTTAGGATTCTTCTCCCCAACATTATTTGTTCCTCATCATCTAAAAATGAATCAGCCACAGGTGATTGTTTGGTTTTCCACTGGATCCCTGCAGCCACATGGGACCAACAACCCCAGTAAGGTCAGACATTTGATAGGACATGCGCATACTCTGACAGCAGCCTCAACAGGCAGAACAGACAGGTGCTCTTAATCAGGTGGGTAGATCAAGCGGTTGAGAGGAAGAGAGAATGTTGCACATTTTTAATTTGTTCTTTGTATTAGGAAGTATGGATAGATAACAGTCTTAGACACACACACATCTGTGGCCTACATTCATGCAAGTCATATGTTTGCATGGAGAAAAATAACAAAGAGGAAAAAATGTCCATATAATGTCCCTATATGTTTCAAAGGTTAAAATGTGTCCAGAGAGATTTAAAACACCAACCATGTAGGTTTTTCTCTATGAGAAAAGAGGGGCCAGAGACCAAACAGGGCCCTGTTGATCTAAGCCCGGCATGCATAGCTGCTTCAGCTGCAAGGAGGACTCTAAAGATTTCCATCAATGTTTAATGAACAGTTTGTGGAAGCTGGGCAACAGGAATGGACGATGCAGGGCACACTGTTCTGTAGTTCTATTAGTTGTGTTTTCACATAGATTGCTTCTGTTTTCACAGTGTATGAAAGCAGAATAATCCCAACATCTGGCTTTGACTCCTGGGTCTTTTATTCAGCTTACTCTAGTTCTGAGATTTTGGACACAGATCTGAGAGCCAAACAAAACCAAGCTTTCAGGGAAGTTTATTCTTAGTGATGACAGGAAGGCATTCAGTGAGTGAAGGGAAAGGTCCATGGAGTGAACCTTAAACTATCAGCTAAGATGAGTGAGGCAGTTCTGTCACCAAGAAGATCAAGGCAGAATCAAGGAGGAATCAGGCACAAGAGGAGGTTTTAATGGAGGAGAAAAATGAAAGTTTCTTCCTCCATATCCAAGTCCACTCAGCTAGCATCTTCCATCATGGTAGAACTTAATCCTTCCGTTAGATTTCCTAAATGAAGAGGTAAATATTTCATTAAGGGATGTCAAGATCAGAGCAACAAAATTATCTCAAAGTAGCCTAGCTGCCACCTTAACTTTACATTTGAGAAAACCAAGATACAGGTGCATAAATGACTAAACAAAGAAACAGGATTACTCTATTCCCTATCCAGTTATCTTGCCACTGTTCCAAAATACTACCAAAAATATCAAGGCCTACTGTAAAAACAACAGTTGTTTTTGATTTGGCTTGAGTTCTGATGTTTGAGGCATATCAGTGCTCAGGTACTTTCTTAATACTCTTACACTTGGGCTAAATTGCTCACTAGTGAAAATCCTATAGATATCACAATCCTTTCATTGGTCCTTGCACAAAATTAGAAAGTGGTAGCAATCTGGTACCATGGGAAGTGTTTCCTCCATATAAAATGCATGGGTTCGTACAGTGACCAAAGGTGAAATGGTTATATTGTGTATTTCAGAGTCTAATCACTAATTTCATGTCATGTGAAATTAGCCAACATGAACTCTTACCTCGAGAACCCAAACTTTGCAGTCACCTAATCTTGGCTCAGAATTTCAGTCACTTACTAGAGAGAAAACATCTAAAGGAATGTAAAACCACATTTGGTCTTCAAATCAGAGTGTTTGGGATTTTGAGGGGCTATGTGAGATCTCCAAGTAGAAATCCATCAGCGGGCATATGAAAATGTGAAGCTTAGAGAGAACACCAGACCCAAAGAACACCGTGCTGTGATGAGCCTGCTACCTTCTCCGGTGGCCTTTCCATTGCCATGCGGCCTTCTGTGTGGACCCGATTGTAATCTGTGCGTAGCAAAGCAGATTACTGGCCTTGAAGCTGATGTACTTGATAAGAGGGGTGGATCACAATTGTTATAGACAGGCTTACAGTTACTTCTACTCCCCAGCTACTACTCACAAGCTCTCAACACACAAGATGCATGGATTTTCATAGGTCACAAAATTAGTTCCACAGATGGGTTGTTGCAAGCCAGGGCAGGGGTTCACTGTTGCCTTGAACCAACTCAAGTCTACTTTCTGATACGGACATTTCACCTAAAAGTTAGTTGAAAAGAAAACCACACTCAGAGAACAGAGTTGAAGAACATACTCACATTATAAAATCTCTCATATCTGTACCTCTCCAAAGCAATGGAATTGGAACCCACAAACTCCCATATGATAACAGCGCTTGGCCTTTGTGGCCAGGGCTTCTTCAGTAATCGAGAAAAAGCTTGAGTGTAACATTGGAACACAGAACAAATCATAGATTTTTTTTTTCTGGGAAATTTAAATTCTCCATCTCTTTTATGCTTGCTTGGAATGTCAGACCTGGAAATACTCTTTTTTTTTTTTTTTTTACTATTGACTTTTATTTTTTGATTGTTATATTTTCCATGTTTCAGTGTTGTAGGTATAGGGATTTCCCCCCTCTCGTTTCCCTTCCTTCCTCCCTGTCTTACCCTCCTACCACTTCTCCCATTATCATCACAGTACCATTGTCCTTTCATAACAGTTATAAGTTTAACATTCTGCTCTTTAAGTGTATCATGGCAATTTAGGTATAGACAATGGGAGAAAATCTAGTATCAAATTGTCAAGGTATATTTAAATTTCCTTGGGGGTTCTCCTTTTATTTGGGAGTAGAGATGCATACTGCAATGTGTCTTTACTTACCAGCATTCTGTCTCCATTATGCAATTTATCTATGAGAATATATGTATGTATTTGTTTACTATTATGTATTTGTTTTGCATTTTGGATGAAGGTTGCCTTATATCACAAGAGAACATATCTCATTTGTCCTTTTGTAACTGTCATATCTCACTAAGCATAAGTCTCCAGTTGAGATCATTTTGTTGTAGTTGGTAGATTTCATTCTCTGTAATAGCTGAGTAGTATTCCATGGAGTAGATGTACCATGGTTTCCTTAACCAGTCCTCTTTTGATGGGCATCTTGATTGTTTCTATGTCTTGGCTATTGTGGATTATGCTGCTATAAATATAAGGAAGCATGTCATTGTCTTATAGACAGGTTTCACTTCCTTTGGATGTGTTCCCAGAAGTGGGATAGCTGGTTACACAGTAAATCGATTTTCAGTTGTTTGAGTACTTTCCATGCTGACTTCCATAGAGGCTCACTCTGCCCTTTCACCAACAGTGGGGCAGTGTAGCTGTTTCCCCACACCCGTGCCAGTAGGTGTTGTTAACAGTTTTCTGAACACAGACCATTCTCACTGGAATTAGGCAGAACATCAGTGTGGTTTTTATTTGTATTTCCATAATAGCTGAGGAGCCTGATCACTTTTTCATATGTTTATTAATCATTTGAATTTGTTCTTTTGTAAAATGCCAGCTCATTCCAGAAATATTGTTAGACATTTGTGATAGCAAATTGGCTAAGGAATTTAAAATTCAATAACCAAACCATACTTCCCTGAAATACACATATTTGAAACTATCACAACTTATGCATTCCCCAAACCCAAAGCCATTTTCTATCTTGAAATTGTCAAATGGAGATCATTTAAAGCAATTCCCTGCTTTTTAAGGGAAAACTGATGACAAAAAGACAGTACGGGTCTCATCAGGAGCTGGAACCCAATTCAAGAATGAAGAACTCCTGGACCCTGCTGATGTCATCGATTACATTGTTATGGGGTGCAGCCATTGATAGCCAGCACCCCTTGACAGTGGGCAAATGGAATGTGGCTGTGTCTCCCACCTTCTGTCCTGAAGGTGGGACCTAAGAGCAATGGAATATTAATTCCATCCTTAGGAAGCCCTCGCCCACTCTCCTCCACCACCACCTTAGGTGTTCCCTCCTGCCCACCTGTGACTCTCACCTATCACCCAAGAGGGGGGGCAGTATTGCATTGTTGTGTAACCACTCCCCTCACAAGCCCCTATACAGGCTCATGGTAGGAGGGCTGGCTCTTGGTCCTATTTCTCCCATTGCTCTGTCACCCTGACTCTTGGCCTCCCCAGTACCTCTGAGGACAGGCTTCCCCTGAGCATGGCCCCTGTGTGTCTGTATTCCTCACCCTCTGTGTACTGCTTAGGTGGGACAATGAAGGTAGCAATGCTAAGATGCTTTGCATTTCTGGTTTGTGTGCTTGCTGTTGGGAGTTGCAGGAGAAATGAGGCCTAGCAGTAATGGAATGTGGGCAGAGAGGCCGGGGAGGGGTGAATGTCTGCAGCTTTGTAAGTGTGTCCAGATTATTCATTGCATGTCTCTTAGGATAACTTATATTTTTGGGGAAACTGGGATATGGGTCTTCAGTTTAATGGATGGACTTGAGGATAATGACCATTTGCTCCTCTTGGGGTTATGATTGGTTGGATTGCTATATGGACTTGTGATTTGCTATTTCTACTGGGCTCTGTTATCACCAAGCTTGGTGTGATCTCGCACACACCCCGTAACAACACGAAGCTGGAACTGCCTGGAGATTAAAGCAGGTTTCAGTGGCTCTGTAAGCGTCCTGAGATTGGCACAGATAAAATGCCCCAGATACACAGTGGGCAAAGTTTGGGGTTTGTATTTGGAGGAAAGGAGGTATTGTTTGAACTTAGAAACTCCTGTTTATTCTTCCTTTATTTATTTATTTAACACCATTGTCATGGCCAGGCCACCATCTAATTTGATAATGATTCAATGAACCTTTCCATGTTCTCTATTACCATTGTCTCTGTTCACAGATAAATAACAATTAAATAATTTTCTCCTGATTTATTAAAACAACTTCAGTACACATTTAAAAACAATCTGATTGTGAGTTAAAAGGTTCTATGGGACCTGAACCTTCTCAGTTTCTCCACCTTGCCTTATATCATTTATGGGTAAAATGATCATTTCACCCATAATCAATTATTGTTCATAACCATTGTCTATATTTCCTTAAACAAGGATCCTTTTGCTTTTTACTTGCTAAGCTTATTTGGTTAGGCATCAGTACTTTTACTGGACTGTAGGTGTAAGATACATTATCTCAAAAACTAAAACAAGAAAAGACAGGAAGGCAACAAGGAAAGGAAGGCAGGAATATCATTACGCTCTTAGAATTTTATCTACAAATCAAATTGAACTTATTAAAAACTAATTCAAAGTGAAACGTTAAAATTTATACAGAAAAGGGAAAAAAAAGAATCTTGGACTTGAAAAATCTACAGGAAGATTACCTTAACAGGTCCGTGTGGTGGCCACCAGTGTCGACGTGCTGAAACTAGAAAATACGTGAAGATTACTATAAAATAGTCTGATCAATCGCAGCTTAATCCATTCACAGGATGAGAATGTTCTAAGGCAGTTCCTAGGAAGTATTAACCATTGGAAATATTCCACTCATACATTTATTTATTTTATAAAATGTGGAGTAACAATTGTGATATATTTTATATATATAATTGTATTTGTAAAGGTTGCCAGTTCATGTACTACGTAGTTTTTACTGACACTAACTAGCCTGGGCTCTAGTGGATTGTCAGTTATTAAGTCAATACATGGAAGAAATCACAGAACTTTGTGATCTTTTGGCTCCATCCCCTATATTCCATAAAGAGGGAAAAGATTGTGTAGGGTAAAACTCAGAAATTCTAGGTAGACATGTGAAAAGCCAAGATGACTTTTTTTAAGAGGCACCCTAAACCATAATGAAATCATTATGCTCTAATACATGGCAAGCATTTTCAAAAGTTAAAAAATTTCAAGATACGCCCTGATTGGGCATATTGGCAGTGGGGTTTGCATTACTGCATTGCCCAAGCCCCTTGCCTCCAGGAAGAGTTCCTTCTGTACGCACCAGGTGGAAGAACTAAGGCCACTGCTCACTGGCCCAGGATTTTTTGGTCTACAGTCTTTTTTTCTCTCCAATTTATGTCAATGTGTTAACATTATCAGAAATATTTTCAAAGAAATTCAGAGCACCCTGTTTCAGACTGTAATGTCAAGTCCCACAAATGAGCTGCCCGTGCCTGCCAGCGCTAGCCGAACGACTTACCAGAAGTTAACACCCAACGTGTCAGGATAAAGAGCAACAGCAAGGAGAGTAGTGAGAAGCATTGGGCCATTTTCCTGGTGTGCTCCTGGAACGATGCTCGGAGATGTTGTCTCAGGGTGTTTCCTTCTAATTCAGTCACCGAAGAGAGCTCAGCAGGCCCGTGTTGACATGGACAGTCACTGTCAGTGTGCCTGTAGCATCCTCTGTACACGGCATGTGGAAAGCTTAGCATACCGTTCCCCAGGGGGAAAGGATCATGGGAGTGGCTAAGCTTTGACTAACCACCTGAAAGATTAAAATGTAGATAAAAATGACTGATCTGTGAATGCTCAGAAAACAGAAGTGAATCAGACGTTAGGCTTCCAGGGTATAGAATAATGGAATTAAAAAGCTCATTTTGGAACAAAACTAATGGAATGCACTTACAGTGTTTTCATAAAGAGCATTTTCCATTCATTTTTTTAATACACCCATACATATGTAATTGCATTATTGTAGTTTAGAAGTATTTTAGGTATCTTGGAACAGCAATACTTGAAGTAAAACTTCACCTAATTATTAAAAAAAATGGGACTACTAGAAGTTTCTAGACAACAGGAGGATCTCAGTAGAGGAAACCGTACTTGTTCGTGACAGAAGAATATATCTCTTCAGTTTAAGAAAAGGTATTTAATGTCTCAGACATGCTTGGCTGTGCATAAGATCTCCTGACTTTAGTTGTTTGACTCGCTTGTATTTTTATTTTATTTATATTTTAGTTTAGTTGTTAGACTCCCTGGTAATTCTGAGAGGGTGCATGGGGAGAATATATATTCTGTGCTGTCTCTTGGGGTCCCCAAAGCTGTCTAAAACCAGACACATACATGGAGAGGTTGCTGATCAGATCTGTCCTCAGCAGTGGCAACTCAGCGAGTGGTATGTTGAGTGTACGTTGGCTGGGCCCGGCCAAGGACCCAATCTTATTCTCAGTCTTACACATGTGGCCTTGGCCTTTACTCTGCAGTAGATACTCACAGGTAATTTACATAAACTTTTTGCCAATATGCTAGGATGTGACTTGAGCTACTAGCGACATCACTCTGTCTCCAAAGACTGCACTCCCCAGCACGACGGCCCGCTCTTGGTACAAAATCCAGAACTGCTGCCCCTGGAACAACCTGGATCGACATGTTTTTTTATTTATTTATTTTTTTTTTGCAAACATTCCACCCCATCTTTTCCTCATATTTCACATGGATTATTCCAGGAATGGAATAAGCCATGGAAGCCAGAGGTCCAAAGCACATACAAGTGGGCTGGCAGACCAATCCCCTGCTCTCGAGTGACCCACCTGAGAAAGAAATGTAACCTTCCTTTTCTTTTAGTGGGTGGTACCTTGGCTTTAAGGAGCTGCAGGAGACGGGGTAGAGGAGGAAAGCTCTGAAGCATCATGTACTGGGCGGAACAGCCCCTGAGAGGCCTATCATTCAGTTGAAGTGAAGGTCAGATCTCAGCAGGGGACGACGTGGGGGATCACTGGGAGACATTCCTTGGCAGGTAATCCAAGCGAGAGGATGTGCGGAAATGCCACAGTAGAAAAGAATACATATTTCTACTATAATAACGAGTAATTTGGGTCAGAATGAAAATAGATGGAACAAGTGAAAGAAGGCTAGAATAGGAATGACATTCTAGTTTTTAAAATTTTAAATATATATAATGACAGACACGCATATTACATGTTTTGACTTAATTTTTGTAGTCTAAATTGTTCCCAGGTTCTTTGCATTGAGAAATGTGCTATTACATCTTTCTCTCTAATATGTCATATAAAACATGAATTTATATGGCTTATGTATAAGCTATCTGAATTTTATGGTATCTGAATTTTAATTACTATCTTTAATAACAATCATGAATTATTAAAATGATGGAATAAGCACATTTTATTTGCATCAGCTGATTTATCATTTTTACTTCATTTTTTAAATACCCCAAGTCTTTACAGTTCTGAGCCTGAAAGATACTGATAAGAATTTCTTCCTGAAATTCTGGCTTTCCCTGTTTTCTCTCTCTCTTTCTCTCTCTCTCTCTCGGTGGCACAGTGGGCTGAACTGCTGATTGCAACTTTGGCAACCCATACTGGAGTGCCACTTTGAGTTTTGCTATTCTGCTTCTCTCCCAGTGCCACCCTACATATTCACCTGGGAAGGCGGCACTGATGGCCCAAGCCTTTGTACCCCTTCTCCGTATGGGGAACAGGGTGGCTTTGGCCAGGTCCACCCACAGCTACTGCAGCCATTTGGGGGAATGAACCTATGATTGGGAGAGATGTTTCTCTTCCTCTCTGTCCGTTGTAGTGCCTTTCAAATACATCTTTGGAAGAAACAAAAAAAGGAAGGAGAAGTATGAATACAGGGAGCTATCCTCAGGTGCTGGCAGATCAGAAATGCCCCTCTTAACTTAGGGGTAGGAGCGTGCAGATGGGAAACAGCTCTGGAAATGATGCTTCCAGGCTCCATGGCTTGAGCTTTTTGTCCAGGGGAACCCCTGGCCACTGGTTCCGCCTGTGAACGCTGGCACAGAGTCTGTGACATTCTGTGGTCTCCACTAGGAGCGTGGGAAGAACGAACCTGACAATAATGGGTCATACTGTACGACTGTGGGCAGTCACCTGGGGAGTGAAACAGTGACCCACACCAGTCACTTCACCTTTCAAATAATTAGTAAGTTTTTAAAAGATTCATTTTTATCGTGAAGTCAGACTTACAGAGAAAAGGAGAAACAAAGATCTTCCATTTACTGGTTCATTCCCTGAGTGGCCGCAATGGCTGGAGATGAGCTGATCCGATGCCAGGATCCAGGAACCAGGAGCTTCTTACAAGTCTCTGGTGTGGGTGCAGGGTCCCAGGGCTTTGGGCCATCCCCCACTGCTTTCCCAGGTCACAAGCAGGGAGCTGGATAGGAATAAGAGTAGCTGGAACACAACTCGGTGTCCCTATGGGATCCTGGTGTGTGCAAGGTGAAGACTTTAGCCACTAGGCTGTGGCACTGGGTCCAATAAATCTTTTAACAAATATTCAAGATGGGACCAACCTCCCATGTCTGGGATGAACTTTGTGAACTGTTTCTAAAGGGAAGGAGGTGACAGTAGAGATTTGGTATCTCTCTTAAGAGTAGGTGGTCAATGAAGCTGCAGCTTATCTCCTGGCCCTCCTGACTGTGAGGCAGCCATGCTGAAATCAAAATTAGGTCCTCGTATGTTCTTCATTTATGGTAAAAATATTTTAAATCTCTTCTATATGTTTGAAAAATATATATAGCATATTACCTAAAGTCCTCCTACTATACAACAGGACAGAATCGTTTTAAAATTTCTTAATCAAAAAGGCAAGAGATCTTCCATCAACCAGTTCACTCCTCAAATGCCTGACGCAGGCAGGCTAAGCCAGTGAGCTGGAAATCAGGAAATCATACAAAGCATAGTATCAGAAATCTATGCTGCTGGGCATTGTCTTTCTGCTTATTCTTCAAATATAAATGAATTAGTCATATTGTTTAGGGAGAAGTTTAATTTCGGTACTGAAATAAAAAAGGAACTAGTGTGCCAGGGTGATATCAGGGAAAGAACTGGATGTCTTGGGCCCATTGTGGTAGCCTAGTAGCTAAAGTCATTGCCTTGCATGTGCTGGGAGCTCATGTGGGCACCAGGTTGTGTCCCAGTCACCCTGCTTTCCATCCAGCTCCCTGCTTGTGGCTTGGGAAAGCAGTGGAGGACGGCCTAAAGCTTTGGGACCCTGTACCCACATGGGAGACCTGGGGGGAGCTTCAGGCTCCTTGTTTTGGATTGGCTAGGCTCCGGCTATTGCAGCCACTTGGGGAGTGAATCAGCATATGGAAGATCTCTGTCTCTCCTCTTCTCTGTATATTTGAGTTTCCAATATAAATAAATAAGTAAATCTTAAAACAATAAAGAACTGGATGTTATATCAGCCATCATTGGTCCAGAGAGTATTATGTGAGGGCTCATTGATGACCTAATATGTAACACATGAGTGTTCTTGTTCAAAGCCATCGAAAGCATTAAGAGCACCATGTATTAGATGGGTTGTCATACCAAAGGTATCCACCAGAGGGTGATTTACACAGCAGAAATTTATTTTCTTCTATTTGATCCACATGTCATCCCTGGCTAACTTCTGGCTAGGTCTGTCTTTCTGGCTTGTAGCTGACCACTGTCTCCTCATGGTGTTCTCCCAAGACCTTTCCTCTCTGTGCACTCCAAGACCTCTTGTGTCCCTTATTCGTTCCTCATGGTAGTGCCATTCCTGTGAGACTAGGGCCTCACTCTCATCGCTTCATTTAGCCCTCATTACTTCCCTAATACTTCCTTTTCCAAACATAGTCACATTGTGAGTGAGCGTTTCAACGTCAGAATTTTGAGAGTACATAGTTCAGTACATGATGCAATAGGCAGGACTGAATGCACCTTTTAAATCTTGCCCTGTGCTTTTTGCCATTGCAAAAACGTAAGCATTCATCAAGTTTTTCTTTTTTATTATTATATTGTTATTATTTACCTTTATCAGTACTATTAGGATAGAATAAGAAATGTGTGTGGGGGCTTGAGGGGTAGAGAAGGAAGAGTCCAGTAACACAGAAGGACAATGAGGAGGCGCTTGCTCAGTAATCAGTTGGTCTAGATCAGGGAAACTTGAGGAACACAGCTCAAATCTGGCACATAACCTACTGTTGAAAATATAAGTTGAATACCATTTATCCAAAATGTTTGAGACCAGAGTGTTTTGAATTTCATGTATTTTCAGATTTTGGAATATGTGTGTGTGTATATATATATATATATATATATACACATACATACATACATATATATATATAAAGATATCTTGGTTTAGGACCCAAGCATAATGTGAAATTTATTTACATGTGATATATACATAACCTGAAGGTAGTTTCATAAAATATTTTTTTCTGTTTTCTATTTATAAGGCAGATAAACAGAGTTCTCATCTGCTGATTTAGTCACCAAATGAACCTAGCAATGAGGCCAAGCAGAGACCTGGAACTTAGAACTCAGTTTGGGTCTGTAATGGGGATGGCAATTATATAATTACTTAAACTATCACCGCCATCTCACAGGGTCTGCACCAGCAAAGATCTTGAGTCAGAGATCAGAGCCAACAGTGAACCCCAGGTATTCCAATGTGAATTACAGGCGTCTTAATCAATAGGCTAAGTGTCGAACCTTTTTGCAGTGTTTTTAGTAGCTTTGTGAATGAAATGAAGTTTTGTGGTGTTGAATTTTCCACTTGTGGTGTCACAGTGATGCTAAAAAATAACAGATTTTGGAGAATTTAGAATTTCAGATTATGGATTACATGTGCTCAATTTGTATAATTGGAGTTAGGTTTATCTACATAATATAAACTCATTTATTGCATTTGTTTACAAAATGACAAAACTGAATACTTGTGAAAGAGATGCTGTCTTCCACAAAGCCTAAAATATTTGCTATATGGCTCTTTCCAGAAAAAGGATGCCATTCCGTGGTCTAGACGAGTCATCTTCTGGGGAGTCTTGAACCCTTGAGAGAGACGAAGGCTTTAGGAAAGTCCCTTATATAGGAAATTCAGGAGCTAGGAAGTGGGATTTCTCTGAAGATCCCCATTCTGAGAATGGAGCCTCTTTGCAGAGAAATGCATCATGTGTGTGGTTCTGGCCAGCAAGAGATAGCTGAACCAAATCGCTTTGCTTAGTTCTAACTCATAATCACACGTCACTTCATGGTTTGGGATTGTGGGGCTGGGCTCTGAGGCTTCAGTGAGATGGTTCTGGCTTTAATATGTCTCCTGTCAGGGCGTAAGAAGGAACTTGAAGAGTTCTATTCCATCGAAGTGTAGCCATTTTGTTGTGACAAATTTGACTTATATAGTTAGGTTATCTAAAATGAAGCCAACTTGCAGCTTTTTCAAAAATACTAAGTAAAATGTTCTACACATTTACACTCTGACCACCTACCCTGGAGCCTCATTTCATCTGCGGTTTTATTTACCCAGATGCCCAGCTCATTGCAGGTTTAGGTACCACTCACTCCTGGTTCACACTCCTGAAATCTCTGGGCCTATCTCTATCCCTGCATCTCCTCCCTCTCTAGACCACAGCAGTGTGCACCCCACTCGGCCCCTCAGCCTCCTCGTCCCCTGGCATACAGAGTGGTTTTCAAGAATTGGGTACGTCATAAGGGTGGGATAAAAATGTTTTGTAGGTATTATATAATGTTACTGAAAAATGCAAAATGTCTTGTTTAGCTCTCAATGCAAATGTTAAGCTGATATTTACATAACCTAAAAATCATAAATCTTACTGATGAAACTATTTCCTGGATTTTTCAGTAATGTACAGGAGGGGGAAGATAACAATCTTATTCACCATGGACTAGGAAAATGCATCTCACATGCTAAAATTGTAGAGAAAAAGTTGAACATTATTTATTCGGTTTCCCAAAATGACTATATTTCTCAAGCTTGAAAACATGATCTACAATCTTTTTTCTTAACAATAACATAGAACAAATACAGCATCAAAATTGATTTTCATTCAGTTACAAAGGAAAAAGATAAATAAATTCCTACTATAATTAGCCTAATGAAGACTTATTTTAGAAAGACAGAAGGAAAAATACCAAGTTAGCTTCCCAACTCTAAGCAGGTCTTCTGCAGTGGAGAGAATGCCTTAGACCGAGGTGCACTCTCCACGTGTTTTCTCAAGGCAGAGTTGAGCTGTCTAACATAACCTATCCACAGGCAGCTTTTGAATACTTAAATATGACCGGTCCAAGGTGAGATGTACTGAAAGTGTTGGATAAATACCAATATCAAATGTTTAGTAAATAGAAAGGTTTATATTGACTACATTGTTAGCTTAGATACATTAAATTACATAAAATACATTAAAATTCTAGACACGTTGGTAGTTGCTAGAAAATTTAAATTGTGTATATGGTTTGCAATACCTGTCTACTGCGGAGTGCCTTTCTGAGAGGCTTACAAATGTTGGTTACTCATTTGGCTAATCTTTACCAGACTCTGGGTACAAGGCACTAAAACAGAAAATTGTCAAGAGGCAATATGAACAGACGGAAGACACTGCTGCCTTTTGCATCACTGCATAGGACCTACCTAACAAAGACACTTACGCCATCAATGCAGAGAAGAACAGAATAGGGGCAGTGGTATGGTAATTGACAGCTAAGCAGAGGCTTCCTCTCAGCTGGTTTAGCTTCCTCCAGCTCCTGGCTGCCCTGAGTCCCCATTTCCCCATCTCTCCTAGACACTTTGCCAATCAGGACAGTAAATTAAATGTGAAAAAAAAAAGTGAATGTCCTCTGTCCACCATGATCTTACCAAGGCAAAAGGTGGAGCTTACTCAACGTGTGTAACAAGGCTTTCGTATTACCTAAGCAGTAATCAAAAAATTCCCAGAAAGGGTGTTCTGCTGAGTTTACTTTTATTGAACAGGCAGTTGGACAGACAGCATTGTGATGAGGAGGAGACTGTCACAGCAAAGACTGGGTAGAGACATCTGTGTAACCTCAGATCAGAGTCTGGGAGGAAAGAGATGGAGAAAGCTAAGAATCCGTGAGTCCATTCCCAACAGTACTGCATTGCTTCCTACGGTGATTAAGACAGGCTTCTGTATAAACACATGGTGGAGGGAGGTGATGCAGAACCCGGGCAGACTTCTCCCCATGTGGTTTTCCTCAATCCTCGCGTCATTTGTCCTAGAACAGAAGAAAAGTAGTTTAGATGCTAGAACCCAGTCACTGGAGAGTTGTGGACTGTATTTACAGCTGTATCTTAACCAAAGGGATCCATAGATTCCATGCATTCTCCCAAGAACTAACCATGTAACCTCACTTTTTCTTACATGATTTAATTCAGAGTGCCAACTGAGCACCTAGTATGAGGTGGATAGAAAGCCGAACATGGTCTGATTATGTGTAACTTTTGGT